>NC_141675.1:101810171-102410171 GCF_028749965.1 Puma concolor
CACGATCTGGTCCTTGCCATATCTCCCACCTCATCTCTTAACCTCTGCACTGCAGGCCTGCTGGCATTTTCCCATTTCTTTAAACACTATAAAGTCCCTTACACAAGCTGTAAGGGATCACTCAAAAACCTCCACATCCTAAATGGTGTTAATGTCCACTCCTTCCTCAGACTTCAGAGCTCAGGTGTTGTTTCCTGAGGGTCAGTTTCCCTGCCGTTATTACGTGCTCTTTCACAAGACCGTTGTAGTCCTTACCACTTATCACTGTTGCAATTTTACTTTTGTTTGTGGAATTATTTGGTTAATTCCTGTCTTCCTTTCCAAGCAATACCTCTTTCTGCTCAACTTCTGTGAACTTAGCACCACGTTTAGCATGTGGTTGGCTCAGAATACACGCCTGTTGAATGAATGAGAGCTGAGTGAAAGCATGGGATTCTTTCCCTCCCAGTTATGCTTACCATTTGTCTGAATGAGCAGGTTGTAGATTTTAGTCCGAACACCCTCTGGAAACAGAGTAAAGCTACACTCATACTTCCCGGTGAATGAAGAGGACACGTTCTTTAAGTGCAGGGTCCATTTTGACACATTTCTGGGAGTTTTTGTGAAAGTCACCAGTGATTCACAGGGACTGTCATTGGCACAGTGCAAGCCATATTGGGGATGATAAAGAGCAATCAGGTCCAACTTGTCAGTGACCTTGGACCATTGCATCTGTACCAACAAGTCTTTCTTCCATGTTTGGCAGGTCAAGTTGACATCAGAGCCAGGGAAAGCATAGATGTCTTCTTCATTGGATGCTTTTCCCCATACTCCTGAAAAGGGAACATGAGCCATCAGTTTGCGTGATTCATGTGGAATGACTCTTATTTAAAAAGCTTGGTCACTTCGGTGAGGTGAGCAACTGAGGAATTTTTTTCTCTGGTTGCCTTAGGTAGAGGAGAGAGCTTGTGCGTGACCCTGACAGTAAAGCAGAGACTCAATGCAAATGAGGAGGCATTTGATTAAAGACGCTAGGGGAATATTGATCTCTTTGTCTGTTGGTCTGTCCAAAGAATAATTTAAGTTCTGTACCTGCGAATAAAATTAAGCCTATTTAGAACCTGAAGCCCACCAGCAAACATTATGACAGCTATCTTTGCAATGACTCTAATGGGCTGGTTTTGTTTTGTTTTGGTTTTGGTTGGTTTGATGAATCAACAGCTGCATATAACACACAAATAATATTTTCTGAAACTGAAAACATAACTGATACGTGTGTAGCTGTTTTAAAAATGTATGTTCTCCAGGGGTGCCTGGGTGGCTCAGTCGGTTAAGCGTCCGACTTCGGCTCAGGTCATGATCTCACGGTCCGTGAGTTCGAGCCCCGCGTCGGGCTCTCTGCTGACAGCTCAGAGCCTGGAGCCTGTTTCCGATTCTGTGTCTCCCTCTCTCTCTGACCCTCCCCCGTTCATGCTCTGTCTCTCTCTGTCTCAAAAATAAATAAACATTTAAAAAATAAAATAAAATAAAAATAAAAAAATAAAAATAAAAATGTATGTTCTCAAGAGGCTTTTAAATAGACTATTTAATCCTTCTCACATACCAAAGAATGATGTTGTTAACCCTCTACCAAAGACGAAACTGAGGCACAAGATGAGTAAGTGCTTTGCTTAAAGTCACACCTCACAGTAAAAGACCCTGAATTTGGTTGCCTAGAGTCTGTGCTCTTTCTGTAACCTTCATAACCTCCAAACTGCCTCCCAAATTGGTTGAGAAGACTAAGAAATTTGACATTCAATATATGAAGATCAAAAGGACCTTTATTTTCCTGCAGTTGGGGCTCCTGAGGGGAGAAAGAGAGAAAATACCTCAGGGTGTCCACTAAAGATAAACTATGGTCAGGATCATCAATAATCAACACTTTGAAATACTAGACATAAAAGAAGAAGATTCTCTCCCATCAGCTCTCTGACCACATGGTATAAGGCACTTAAAATATGTTAAGCATTGAGCCTTTGACATGCCTTCAATAGTGGAGGCCTCCGTTTTAGCGTTAATGGAACACTGTTACAGGAATGATATACTATTATGACAAGTCCCACTGAAGCTCACAAAGGAAAAAGATAAAAAGATGACAAGCAACGGAGAAGAAACAAGGCTCTCTAAGGTACTTGACAAATGGGAATTATTACACTTTTATGGATTCAAAAGTTTGGGTAGGACAGAGGTTAGTACAGTTTAATGTCGTTCCCTGTAAGCTCTCTTTTGCCTGATAATACGACTCTGATCCTATCCACAGCACTGTATTCCAAAGTCTCCTTTGATTTAGAAATTCTTCTTAGGATCTTCGTTGCGATATCTGTAAAGCACAGTTAATTCTTAAGACACTCAAGCTCACTATAATACTCCCATGCTATGGAATGCAGAACTAATCTTTCCTCGTGTTTGTTTTTTTTTTTTTTTAAATAGGCCCTGAAGACACGGGTTCCCACTGTCATAAGGACCCTCCTTTGTCTTCTGGGTCCTTACCTACACATGCTGCATTAAAATTCAACATGTGTTCAACTCCCAAAGACGTTAGCTATTTGGAGGAGGAATGCTTGTTCCATACAAAAGAAACAGGATCCTTGAGAGAGAGAGAAAGATGAGCGAGGATCTCAGAGCACTGACGGCTTTGTGATTTTTTTTTAGTATTCTGGAGTTGTTCTCACTACCATTTGGAGAGCATTTCATTTCCAAGAAGCACAATTTCCCAGTTACTCCAGAGGTCCTCTTCAGAAGGAAATGGGTGAAAATGTCTCAGAGCAGTGACACAAACTATTCACTCCCTTCTCGTTTTGAGTGTTCGTTAGTAATCATTTCTGGACTCTTAACATCTCTGCGAAAGCTGCCACTCAAATACGTAACTGAAAACCTTAGCAACGATCTGCCTTCAGTGATCAATGTCAGCCGCAGTCGCACGCATTTTAAATGAACAGAGGCCCCACTCACCCCGAAAGCAGCCGATCTGACAAGAAAGGACAAGTGGAAGCCTTACCCCTGACAAAATGTATCTGGATGATGGAACAGACAGCACAATATGTCCATTTTTTCTCCATCGTCTCCTGAAGGCCTCACGCCAGCATCTCCACGATCACAGAAGTCAATTGATGCCTTGAAGCAAACTCCAGCTACCCTCTTTGTGCAGAAAAACCCCAAACCTGCTGCACGCCTGGGTCTGTTTATCACTTGGCAAGACCCCAGGAAATGAAACGTAGACAGGAAAGTAATGTGGTTCAGAGCTAAGTATAACCTTCAACAGAACAATGTTGAAATTGTTCTCTAAAATTTTGTGTATCACCTTCGTTAAAAGACTTCTCAGGATCCAAAGATTCTCTCCTTCAGGATCTCTGCGTCAGTCAAGCTGCTTCTAAAATCCAAACAAAGGAAATCATGCAGAGCGACTCATAATGTGCTTTTTATACATTTCTTTTCAAGAGCACAAAGTCATTTAACAAATGTGAGCTTAGTGTCTTTCATATCCATTTTTCTGCTCAATTGTAAATTGTCACCCCTATTTCAGGAAAACCTTCATTTCCTGGGGGGGGGGGGTGTAAAGGAGGGAGGGTTCCTTTTCTACCCCCATCTGGGCAAGGCTGGAGGTCAGGCAGAGAAGCCTCCCACCCAGCTGGCTGGAGGGCTTTTTTGCTGAGAGCAGAAGAACTTGCCCGTGCCTCAGCCAAAAACCAGAGAGAGCAAGGCGGAAACAATCTGAATCCAATGGCAAAGAATCTCCTATCTCAGCCAGCAACCACGCCTGTGATATCTGCCCAGCTGCCTCCATTTACAGAAGACAGACTGGGGTTCAGGGAAGGGTCCTAGTATATGATGACTTCCCTGCCGGATATGATGCCAGATATTGGTTTTCCAGCTGGAGATAAAATAGGCCTTCCAGACCCAAGAAAACATGCATTAGGCTGAGGACTACAGCATAAGGTTGATGAATGAAGAGTAAAAATGAATAAATATATGTGTTTACATATAACCATATGAACAACTGGTGAAATATTCTGTGACTCTAGTTTTACTAACACAGTAAAGGCATCAGCCAGCAAGCCTGAAGGCAAACAAGAAGGCTGAGCTGTGTTCCTGAGGTGGTTACTCTTTACAGGGAGAGGATACTGGCCAGGTTGTCATCATGTATATTGCCATCGTGTACCGTGACATCATGGTGTACTGATCTACCTTGTATATACCGATCTGTCCCTCTGCAAGGACTTGGGAGTAATATGGATGATGCTAAGATATAAGGCATCACCTCTGCCATTGAGGAGACCAGAATGTAACCGGGGGAACAGAGATGTGCATGTGGTTAAACAAGGGCTACTGTCCCCCCGGATGTCCAGGCTCCCCTCTACACCACCACTGCAAACAGTTGCCATGACGACTGTCATCCGAATTCATCACTACAAAGCTAATGATGTTTCTTGTAAAGGCCAGAGGATGGAGTTACTTATTTCCTAGCCCAGTGCTCCCCAGACCTTTATTCCCACCCCCATCCCCATCTCCACACTTAGTTTCAGGGGTGTGACCTGCAGGGGCGAGGTCAGGTGGTGCTGACAGGGATGTTTTCAGGGAGGCTGCAGACTGCAGAGACTTTGACCGAAAGACAGGACGTATCGCTGCTCTCAGTGCCTTCATGTCCCCCCCTTTACCCCTGCCTTCCTATCTTCCCCTTTACCCCTGGACATTCTTGTAAATAACAGCGATGGACTACAGTGGCAAACATGGGCTAAGAAGATCTGGACCTGCAGGTGGTGTTCCCATTACAAGCCTGGGGAGGGATTTAGGTTATCTCACTCCACCTGTCATATTATCAGGAATGTACCTACATGAAATCAATAAAAATCTAAACTTACTGAATTCTCTAAAAACAATCTGTCCTCTCGAAGCATTTAGTGGTCTCCTGTCTCCTATTGCTTTAAACTAAAACACCTTTTCAGGGAAAAAAAAATCCCTCAAATTCAGAAAAAAGGGAAAAGATCACTTATTTTCCAGAGCTACAGATGGAGTCCTTGCGTCTCACTGGGGTTGGGCTGCCCAAGGCACCCGTGCAGAGGCCACTGGGCAGACTGGCCCTCTCTGGGTGTCGTTCAGACCTAGACACCTCGGTGGCCCAGAGTCTTCTGATTTGACTAGTTTCCTTTGGGATTCACTCAGGCTCTAAGAGAAGAAAAATTTCAGATGCCCACAGAATGTTAATTGAACGGACGTGGTGTCCTAGGGCTGTGAGACCCAAGCAGCAGCCCCTCCATGACAGTGTGCATGCAGCAGGTGGCAGCAGCGCCCCGCACACGGGCGCCGCTCTCCCAGGTGATGGGAACTGCCCCCACTGCGTTTCAATCCCAGTAATATTTTCTAAAGGCCCATGCAGCATGGGGATAGGCGTTCTCTACACTTAAAAATAACTCTTCAGTGGAAGTCATGAAAATCTCTATTATCCTCCCTGCTCGACCAAATCCCAATTGCACAGCGTTTCTCCTGCCTTAGATGATAGTCCGCTGCTTGTGAAGAGAAAACAGAGGCAGTCAGTTCCACATACAAAAAGAAATCTTGAACTTCTTGAACTTCAGAGGCAAATTCAATTATTTACAAAGAGAAGCAGGGGCACGTATTATTTCTGCTAGAGGCAAGCTGTCATTGTGTGTTTTGAGCAAACTTTTTAAATGCTCCATTTAAACGCCCTCAATGAGAAAAGGACATTTTCAGAAATAGGAAGTTGAGCAAAAGGCACACTTACCTCTGTGGTTTGCATAGAGGTTAGCTCAAATATTACTGATGTGTCTTAGATTTTATTCTTAGTTATTATATATAAAAATTAAAATGTAGGCTGTTCTATCTTTGCACATGTTTCTCTCCCAAAATGCTTAGAAAACATGCTGTTTAATGTTTCAAATAATTGAGAAATACTCATTCATTGAGTGCCAACTCTTAAGAGATTACTGAAGAGGCACAGTTTTAAGTGATTTTAAAATGCAAATGATAAAACACAGCTCTTGCTCTTAAGGCATTGCTATTTTGCTGGAGAGAAACATCCGCGCACACCACAAAGGAGTCAAGAAACATAAGACACAGAACTGAATGAGTAAGTAGCCCAGGATTTTAGGAAAGGAAGAGGAGGGATCAAGTAAGCTAGGAACATTTTAAGTGTGGAAATCTAAAGCTGGCTTCACATTGTAAGGGAGAGTCTGGTGGAAACCACAAGGTAAGTCATTCCAAGCAGAGCAAACAGTAGAGCCAACAGTTGGAATTGTTGAAGTTCAAGGCCAACTCTGAGTCAGTTGTGATCATGGAACAGAGGCTTTATTGAGGGGCTTTGGGTCAGACAAAGCTGTCCAAAGAGTGAGATTAGATTATGGAGGGCTTTGAATTCTGAGCTATAGATTTTGTTCTTCCTGTTAGAGAGAGTTACAGATTTTTCAAGAGAAGAGTGACATATATAAAGTAACATTTTAGAAAGATGAATCAGGTGGGCTTGTGAATAACAGTAAGGGGGGAAAAGAGGGTTAAGAGCTGTTAGGGGTCTTATATTTCCCTAAGCAGTGGAGGGCAAGAGGCTGCTGATTGGTTATGGCAGTGCGACGGGTGGTGGGGGGGTGGAGAGGCGGTGGACATTACAAAGAAAGAGGAAGTAAGGCTTGGTGTCCCATTGAACATGCAATCAAAATCTGCTCTCAAGTTTCATGCATCAGAATGAGGAGAGAAAAAAACAACTCTAATAGATGTAAGGGCTGTAAAACGATGTGAAAGTGTAATGGATTAATTCAATATCCCTGCTGGAAGAGCCACCCTACCCTCGGGGCAGTGGGCAAGGGGTCACTGAACTTTGGACAGAAAGTGAGGGATAGCCTATTAGGGTACAGGTAGAAAGGCCTCTCGCCTTCACGAGAATCAAGTTCCCCCTTTTGGTTTTCACTTGGATTTTATGAGTTTTAAGAATTACCATCTAAAGGGAGAGAAAGAATATCATGGCACTTTCATAACATATAGCAATCTATTTTATCATTGTCCTCTCCACCATGCTCAACTCTCTCCATTAAAGACTGATTCTAATGTAATGCATTTTGCCAATGACAACATCAATATCTGCTCATTGCCAGAAAACATTTTAAAAGGTTAACAAAGAAAATAAAAATCAGCTGGAATCCTAACCACCCACAGGCAATCAGTACTTACATTTTGTCTTCTATCTTTCTGGATTTTTACATAAATATGTATATAGGAAGAAAATGAATTTTTACTATTTTTACTATATGCACTCTACCCTGTCCCTTTTGTTTTACTTCATAATATAATGTAGACACACATGGTAATGAAACAAAGATAAACTTCCTTCCTTTAAAATAGTTGCATGGTATTTTATTGTATAGACATACAAAAAAAAAATCTTTAAGTAAGATAAGTAAAAAATTTCTACTAATGTTTTACTTTAAGAAATAGAATTTAAAAATTCAGTTGAATAATTATAGTTAGTGATCTCTGAATATTTTTCAATGGTAGGCTAAAATAAACAATGAGAGAAAGAGCAACAGACAGAAGGGAGAGAGAGCTTGATTTTGCCAAAGCCCTGGGAAGCTAATGCTGGCTCACTAATCACTCAATAAAGTTGACTTTTGCAGCAATACATTTTAAAAACTATTAATATTTCTAGGATTAACATAGAATAGAAGAAATCTTTTAGATGATGTTCTACCCAGATTCAAAACATTGAAATGTCTCTTCACACGCAATGGAGAAAAAAGTACCACCTGAAAAACTGAGAAGTTTTGCAATTGATTTTAGAACTTAAAAAAGATAGTATGGAACAAAATCACATACTGTGATTCTTTTGTAGACTTCTACAAATATATTTTGACCACATTGTATTTTTAAAACTATAGATCACATACAGATACTGTGTTTCTTTTTTTTAAGTTTATTTATTTTGAGAGAGATAGAGAGAGCATAAGTGGAGGAGGGGCAGAGAGAGAGGGAGAGAGAGAATCCCAAGCAGGCTCTGCACTACTAGCACAGAGCCTGAGACGGGGCTCAAACTCACGAAACCAAGAGATCACAACCTGAGTGGAAACTGAGAGTCCGACGCTTAACTGATTGAGCTACCCAGGTGCTCCTGTGTTTCTGTACTTGGTAAAAAGAATAGACTAAGTAAAACTGGATATGACCATTAGCCAGTAATCCCCCCCACCAATCAGAGCCAGCAAGTGAGAGAGGAAGGGATACAGAGGCCACATTGATATTTGCTGCTTTATGTAATGGTGTGGCTCAATACAACCTTAATTAGGTAGTGTTACCAGGAAATAGCAGATTGTGATTAATGGCATTTCCTGGGTAATTGAGAGTTAAATCACATTCTTTTCTTGGGGGAAGAAGAACTATAATGGGAAGGCTCGTTGAGTGGGATAGAAAGTCCTCATTGCTGAACATCTTTTAAAAAGGTATTATTTCGCATTTCTAGCTCAATGATAACCTTGGAATGAACATTATTTCACTTTATTTGGTGATTGAGGATTTTTTTTTTTTTTAACGTTTATTTATTTTTCTGGGACAGAGAGAGACAGAGAATGAACGGGGGAGGGGCAGAGAGAGAGGGAGACACAGAATCAGAAACAGGCTCCAGGCTCTGAGCCATCAGCCCAGAGCCCGACGCGGGGCTCGAACTCACGGACCGTGAGATCGTGACCTGGCTGAAGTCGGACGCTTAACCGACTGCGCCACCCAGGCGCCCCGAGGATCTTTTTTTTTTAATTAAAAAAAATTAATGTTTATTTATTCTTGAGAGACAGAGAGAACGAGCAGGGGAGGGGCAGACAGAGACAGAGACACAGAATCTGAAGTAGGCTCCAGGCTCTGAGCTGTCAGTACACAGCCTGATATGGGGCTCGAACCCATGAACCATGAGATCATGACCAGAGCCAAAGTCATATGCTTAAGCAACTGAGCCACTCAGGTACCCCAGTGATTGAGGATCTTACAGAGACCACAAATATTGTTCTGAACCTAAGACCCTATCTAAGAATATAGAGGGTAGTTATAAATAAAAACATACTCCCCGTCTCCAAAAAATAAGTCTAACTTGTTAAAAATTTGTCTGCTTTGTGGAAGAATCAAAAACAGAGACACGTGCATACCCCAACACGAAGATTGTCTATTTTCTGCCAAAATCTATAGAATGTTGGAGCTACAAGGGACTGTAGCCATTATCTAGTATAGGTAGAGTCCTTCATATTAAAGATGAAGAAACTGAGGCTGCAGAGGTAAGTGTCTTGGCCAAGGTCAAAGAGTTTGTTGTAAAGAACCCTGTACTACTTGTTACACTGAGGTAATGAGTCATACCTCACACTATTAAACTATTCAGTTTAGTATGCCTAACAGTTAAAACCAACCATTCTTCAAATTAAAATGCAAATTGCCTCCAATATCTTTACAAGTAAGAAACAATCTAGAAATCATTTGCTTTTTTTTAATTCCCTTGACATTTCTCTCGACTCACCTGCTCCTGTATATCCCAGAGGAACAACAGTGAGCAATTTATATGTCTGAATGTACACACACACACACACACACACACACACACACACAGGCACACATTTGTTTGAGAAGTTTCTGTTTGTGTATTTATTTGTTTGCTTGCTTGCTTTTCAGTTTAATTTCCTGGAGGAATTCTGACCAACTCTCTGGGCAATGCCAAACAGGCAATTTTTAAATCGAAGACAGTGAATTAACTTCACCTGGTATTATGTAACTCAGCATCGATTTCATTTTATTGCCACTGTTCTTTCACCATTTATTATGTATTTTCCTCTTTCATTTTGCTCAGAGAGGGCACAATAGGTGTCCTATTTACTTCTCCAAACACTTCTTTTTCTTGGGGGCTTCTCTGTCCTCCACCCACACAGTTTGGTAGATGAGGAAGCTGCTTTAATTACCCAGCACCCAGCTGGGAAGACCACACTTCTAGAACTAGATGATCATGCAAACAAATGAACAACAGAAAACTGTGTGTGTGGAGAGTCCTCTGAAGCAAACAGAAGATCCTCAAAGCTTTATTTTTTCTAAAACAGTCATGCCTTGTCACTTTTGAGAAGGTAGAAAAGCTTTTCTTCTCTCTCTTTTCCCCTAAAACTTAATCATGCCTTTTTGCTTTTGAGAATGTTAGAATCTACTTGGAATTACCAGCATTTGTATAATTTTCACACTCTAACAATTGTTATAGGGCCCTGGAACTTTAGAATAATCAACCCCTTACTTTATAAATAAGGAATCTGGGGCCCAGTGAAGAGAAATTATGAACCTAAAGGCACAGAGTTGTGTCTTCCATAAATACTGAACTCAAAGGCATGGTTTAACTTGGGCCACTTCCCCCACCCCCATACAGATTATATCGTGAATATTGCTATTTACCTGACCCTATTTACACGGTTCTGTGGTTTAAAGCACCACAGAACCAGGCTGAGTTGTCAACTAGGCCTCCCCAGCAAAGAGATTCACCCCCACATACCAGTCTCTCAACACAGGTAACTCAAATATGTGTCTTTGTGACATATAATTGCACAGAACAATATATCAGAGACCTGATAAGAGGTGCAAACCTCAAATGCCAGCTCTGTAAATGTCTAAGCTCCTCTTTCCATACATCTCTAAGGCATAGTCAGTGGTGCTTGAGAGGAACTCAACACCTCATTGTGGCTGGCCAGGCTCTGCACAACCAATCGCTGGGCCCCTGGATCCCTCTCCTCCCTCCCAGCCCCACAGGCCCTCACCACAATCCTGCTCTCTTTCCTTTCTGTCCCTCAGGCCCTCTGTATTCATTAAACACAGACACAGAGGGTGTCTGTATATGCCATTTTCTCTGTTCGGTACTCTTCCCCAGCCTTGTTACATTACTGGATTCTGTCATTCTGGGGTTATTGAAATGCCCCCTTCCTCTTCAAGGGCTTTTCTGACCCCTGTGATTATATAAGGGAGCACCCCCACCCCCTCACCACAGGTCTGTTTCACAGCAGCCGTATTTCCTCTATGGGGCTTATGAACTAAGAGAAGTTAGGTTGCTTACATTCTTGTTGGTGTATTGTTATTTTCCATTAGAATGTAAGCTCTGCAAGGAGAGGGATTTTGTGTAGTAATCACCTCTTACACCTCACCAAATATCCCCATGACTCACCTTTTTGTTCCAGCTGGTTTTTGAAGGAACCAGCTGCTTACATGTGCAACATGAAAGCACCCCCTCTTGGCCGCCCTGAATGTCCCTCTCTTTCTGACCTGGGGTCTCTGGAGCAGAGACGCAGTGCCTCATCTATTCTGATACATGAACAACCCTGAAAATTCAAGGTAGTTAGCGCACCACGGGGCAACATGTGACCAATGAGGAGCAGGATCCTGCTGGTGCCTAAATCCCTCCTCTTCTCATGTTCAGGTGAGTGATGCTAGGGCGTGTTATGCATGGCCCCTCAGAGGGTGCCCAGAGGGACCCAGACACATCTGTCCACAATATAAGCTGCTTAATAATGTGCTCTTGGACTGGCTTGCCTTCCTTTCCTGCTTTACTCATTCCAGTCCCTCATTTCTGTTCCAGAGAATAATACCCCAAAGTAGCTGTAAACAGGCTCTTACCTCAGGCTGTGCCCTTGAGGGGGAATGCATGCGAAGGCTCTCTTCTTACTCACTGCTCTATCTCCAGCCCCCAGAATGGTTCTGGCCACAAAATAGATACTATCTGAGTATTTTTTGGTCAGATTCTCTTTACTGAGTAATACCATTTCCCATCAGTGGGAACAATATAGCATACTTATCTCACAGTGTCCATGAAATTGAAATAAGCTAGTCAGATAGTCTTAAAAATAATATATATCCTTTATTCTGATGCGTTTCTCAACAAATATTGGGCTCCAACTACATGTTAGGCACTAGGACTGATCTACAGAGGTAAAGATAAAGAACCTTTCCTCTTCTCGGACATCATTTCAGCATTATCAAGGAGAGGGGTGACCACTGTAAGGGCGAACAGTTAAGGGACTCCCATTGGGTCCCCCACAAATTATGACCTTTAGGTCCACTGTAAAGAATACAAGACTAGGGAAATTAGCAGCTCATAAAAGAGCAGACGGTATATACCCCGACAAAGTCAATATACATTTAAAGACACTTCGTGGCTGACTTGCCAAATGCTCAAATGAACTGCAGAAAATAGAGAAAGTCTTGTCCCACGAGCCATGGAATCCAATGGCAGTACTTCAGACAGAAGTGACAAACTTACCTCTTCCCATGGCAAGATTCTTTTCTCTGATACCCACACAGCCAAAAGGTGTAACCATAACCATGAGGAGATGAGTAGGATAAAATCTAGGCCTCTTATACAAAGGCAGGTAATCTTTAAAAATATCAGAAAAGACACAATGCAACCTCTGTCGGCACTAGAGGCCTAGCACTCGCTGAAGTTAGTGCTCTCTGGGAGCTGCATTCCTCCAGAGCTGGTAAGCCAGTCTCATCCCAGCAGAAGACAAAAGGCATACCCAAAAGTGATAATTGAGTTGAGTTTAACATAGGGTTTATACATAAGGCATGGTAGGGTGTAGGGGAAACAAGAAGCGACGGCATAGTTCTCAGGGCTAGCAACACTGGGGATCCATTTCCTTTCCCGAGACTGAGGAGGATTGGAGAGGGGCACCAGAGAGAGTAACTGTAGGGAGAGGGCCTCTTGACAGGAATCGTGGCCTTCAGTATAGAAGTGCAAGCAAGCCGTGGACACCGTTCAGATAGGGAGCTGGGGACACAAACATCCCAAGCTCACCTCCCACAGAGGGAGGAAGGAGAGTGAGGTCGAGACATTCGTGTGTACTCATTTGCAGAACCAAAGGTCAAGAGAACTCATCTACACAGTCCACACAGCCTAGCCTCCTGGACTGGTAAACATGGTGGATCCGGAGGGACAAAAAGGTAATTTCCAGCATAGCAGCTATGTGGTCCTCGGTGATTGTAACAGAAAAGGCTGCAGGCTTTCTTTGCTGGTTCACCTGCACCATGGTCGAGTCCACTGTTGAGTACCCAGCCTCACAGGAGTCGCCAATCAGAGAATTTGCAGCAGGGTGACAGAGGGGAGCCAGTTGGAGGATCCTTTTCCTTCTGTAAGAAGGGCTTAAAAAGATGTCACTTCCTTCAGTCCTGTGCAATAGGAGGGAAGTCCTATCATGAGAAAGAGCTCCCCTATTGGCAGTGCCTGCAAGAGGATCTCAGATCTCCTGGAAGGAAAACGGTTGAAATCAGAAGGATGTGTCATTATGTTCAACTTCAGTTCCATCACCTCTTGTCACTTCCTTGTATGTTAAAAGCATCCCAGGAGACCAAGCGTTACTATAACAGACCTCCTCTTTTCATTTGGTCCCAACATTCCAGGTAAGACCAAGGTTCCCTGACAGGAAGAGCACGGGCACAGGTGTCAACTTGAAATCTTTATCTAGGAAAACTCTTGGATGTTTCCAGGGAATCTTCTACTTTTATAATGTGGAAAAGAAGCTTGATATAGGGCATGAAATACTGCAGATCAGGAAAATACCCCATGGCCTATTAGAAGGGGGAAATGAAGACTTGAGAATAAGCAAACCAGAAATGTAGAGTTCAAAGTGGGTAGCAGGACCCAGCCACAGACTATGAACTGAAACCCCTTTCTCATGAATATCTATGAAGACATTGTGCACCACCACCTTGTGATGCCCATGGAGTCCTGGATCCTGACACGTTGTCACGGTTTGCACTAAATCCACTGGACAGAGATATTAGAGATTATGGATTTTAAATATATAATTTCCTATGTAGGGATTAAATGGTGTAACATACCATATTTGTTCTCTAAGGGCTTCTGTAACAAATTACCACAAACTTAGTGGTCAAAAACAACAGAAATTTATTCTCTCACAACTCTAGGAACAGGAAGTCCAGAATCAGGTGTCAGTAGGGTTGCTCTCCCTTTGAAAGCGCTAGAAGACAATCTGTTCATTCCTTCTTCTGCTTCCAGGGACTGTTAGCATCACTCCAGTCTGTTTCAGTCTTCACATGGCCTTCTCCCCCTCACCCTGTGTCATCTCCTCTTCTGTTTCTTATAAAGACGTTAGTCATTGGATTTGGGGCCCACCCTGTTAATCCAGGATGATCTCATCTTGAGATTTTTAACTTAATTACATCTGCCAGAGACTCTTTTTTTTTCAAATTAGGTCACATTTATAGGTTTAGAACCTGCACATTTCTTTTGGGAGGCCACCTTTCAAACCACTAAAGATACTGTGAAGCAAAATCATCTCAGATAATCAAGCATGCTCTGAGCACTGAGAAAACTGGCATCTTATAGATACTGTGGTGTACTGACAAACTCCCCCATTCAGGACTGAATCGCGCATTTCCCCTGCCTGCTCATGGCTCATAGCTGAGTCACTTTCCAAGAATTTTCATCATCTGAAGAGGGCTGCCTCTGCCAAGTGTATGCTTCCTTCCTGGGAAAAACCCAGACGTAATGAGAGGATAATGAGGGGCAGGTACAAAGGCCTGGTCTTTGCCTCAATTTTGGACACCTTAACAGGGCCCCCTGTAGGATGGGCTGAGTTCTCTGCTACAACTTTATCACAAACCAACTTCTCCTTCTGCCCCATCTTGCTTCCTCACTCCCTGGTAGATGTTGTTCCCAAGAGCAGCCCCCATTACACCTCCTGTGGGCAAAATCTCACCACAATATGTTTCCCAAAGACCTTGACCTAAGACGCACCCTGACATGAGATAAACCATAGATACTCTAAGTAGCTTAGAAGGAGTCTTTTTGGAGAACCATCTGCTTAATGGGCTGGGAGAGCCATTTGGATTATCAAAGGAGAGCCCGGGTAAAAGAAGTCCTTACCCTCCATTGTGTGAGCTCCCTGCTGTATTATCCCTGTGATTAGAAACATGAAGAAATTAAACACACGAAGACAAGGACACATTTTTTTTTTAAATATAAGGAGCATTCTTCAAAAATTATAGGGCTAAGATGATTAGCAGGTACTGAATATTAGTAAGAGAAATCAAACCAAAAATCTTAACACATTAATAAAGATAATGTGTTATCTTGGCTAGATGGATAAAGACATCCAGGCATGGCCTCCAGAAACTTAATGTCTACACTCCCAGTGGAAGTATTTGGTAGAAATGTATCAGGAACCTTTCAACTGCAGATTGCTTCACCATGTTAGAGTCCCACGCCATGTGTGAAAACCACACCCAAACCTGTACACAAATATAAAGAAAAAGATCTGTATTCATTTGGAGCATGAGCTGCACGGTTAGATCGGCTTCAGTTTTTGGCTTTGCCATTTACTGTCATTACCACCTTAAACAAATGCTTAACGTTTCTGAGCCGCTGTGTCCTGCCATCAGTAAAATAGGGTGAGTGTGAATATTTATGTAAAGCACCAGACACCAAAGGAAACCCACTGCAAAATTAGCTATTATTTTTTTTTTTTAATTTTTTTTTCAACGTTTATTTATTTTTGGGACAGAGAGAGACAGAGCATGAACGGGGGAGGGGCAGAGAGAGAGGGAGACACAGAATCGGAAACAGGCTCCAGGCTCTGAGCCATCAGCCCAGAGCCTGACGCGGGGCTCGAACTCCCAGACCGCGAGATCGTGACCTGGCTGAAGTCGGACGCTTAACCGACTACGCCACCCAGGCGCCCCAAAATTAGCTATTATTAACATGAAATGCCGAGTACTATTTTATTGTTTTTATAATGACAATAACTTTTTCCAAAATGTTAGTTTGCATTTATTGCCTAATTCTTTCCTTGATGAAAACAATTTGAATTTATTTTTCTCAATGTGTGCCAGCTACAATTTCAAAGGAGCTAAAGAGGTACGCCTGGGAGGCTCAGTTGGTTGAGTATCTGACTTCATCTCGGGTCATGATTTCATGGTTTGTGGGTTCAAGCCCTGGGTCAGGCTCCGTGCTGACAGCTCAGAGCCTAAAGTCTGCTTTGGATTCTGTGTCTCCCTCTCTCTCTGCCCTTTCCCCAGTCATGCTCTCTCTGTCTCAAAAATAAATAAACATTAAAAAGGTTTTTTGTTTTTTTTCAAAGGAGCTAGAGAAAATGATCTGTGTCCTGGTTAGTGCCATTCTTCATTAACTAAAGTTTCCAGCTATGTTTTGAATCCTTAACACAGACAGTAACATGTGAAGCAAAGACTGGGTCAAAAGGAATGATTTTCAGACAAGGATTTGAGCTCAGGGGATGAGAAAATTAGAAAATCACATTTTGCCTTAAGAGAGGCAGTATAGGTTATGGTGCGGAATTTAGGGTTTGCATTAAAATGAACTTTGGTTTTAAAATATTGGATTCACTAGCTATTAGTTCAACGACCTTCAAGTAACAACTTCTTTGAGCCTTAGTTTTCTTACATAGGAGGATAGTGACAATACCTAGCCACCAGAGTTGCTGTGAAAAAGCAGTCAGTGAGACTGCATATGTCAAAGTACTTGGAACAGAGTCTGGCCAATAGTGTAGCTAATGAGGCCACCGTAATGATAATAAAAATAAGATGCAAAGGAAGGGAGTCAAGGAAGACTTTCTAACTATAGGTCTTCCTCAACTCAGTGATGTTAGACAGATAAGTCATTTAACTTTTCTGGGTTTGCGTTTCCTCATTAGTAAAACAGTAAACTGCTAAAGATTATAGAAATGGAAATGGCCTTCTAGTTCACTGACTCAAGACGAGTCTAATGGTCATCATTAAATGACTTTTAGAGATCTCAACATTATAGCAGTCTGCTAGGCCTGCTATTAAGCTACAAAACATAAGATATCCATGATATATACAAAAGATGATAGACCATATAAAACATAGAAAATTACGGTAAATTATATGGATGAATATCTTAGTTCTGGCAGATGCAGCCTATAATCTCTTGATGTTTTTTCCCCTCTGAGTAAGGGGCTTTTTCTCTAATCCTTAAAAATCAATGCTATAGTAAATTAATCATAACCTGCTGTAGTAATTGGATTAACGGAAAGATCTTGCTAGGGTTTGCATGAAAGCCTAAAGTAAACAGCCACCCAATATACAGATATACTGGTTAGGGTATAGAGACACTATAAAATCCAGTTAAAATTGAATTAATAAACCTATCTACTTAGAAAAAAAAAAACCACCTTCGGGGAGCCTGGGTGGTTCACTTGGTTAAATGTCTGACTGTCGATTTCAGCACAGGTCATGATCTCACAGTTTGTGAGTTGGAGCCCTGTGTCTGGCCCTGAACTGACAGTGTGGAGCCTGCTTGGGATTCTCTCTTTCCCCCTCTCTCTGCCCCTCCCCCCACTTTCTCTCTCTCTCTCTCTCAAAATAAATACATAAACATTTAAAAAAAAGAAAACTTCTAAAGTGGAAGAGATTGGGACCTCAGATTCTTAATCTTTTTGCCTCTCTAGCTATTTTGCTCAAATAAAATTTAAGTTTTATTAAAATCATAGATTCCATGAAAGTCTCAGGCAAGTTAGTCAACACATCTGCCCCATGTGCTTCCTGGAGTGGTCCTGGTTCTAGGCTATTTAATCTAGACCAGATGAATATCTTCATCTCCATCAAATTCATTTGTGAATTTAAGTTAGCCCCAGATCATTCAACAACTGAGTGTTTTTAAGCTGACCCTGAGAGAGTCTTTTAAGCTTCTTCAGCAGAAGACAGCTGTAACACAATGGTAGGAGAAGATAGCTAGGAAGTTCAGTCTCCACGAATCCACATGGCTCAAAATGTTTGGCATAAAGGTTCAGGGCATGCATGATGAGTCGATATGTACTCAGAAGTGGCCATAATGTTCTGATTTATCATGTTTCACTTTTCCCACAAAGCAGGTGACAAAATGGGAATAAAACAAAATGAATCTATTCTTATTAGATTGGGGCCACAATCTCATATTGAGTTTAGATATTGGATTTCCTGACAGCTTCCTGTGTTGTCGGCTTATTGCTTTCAAGGGAGCCAGCAATGGCCTGGGATAACAGAGTGTCTAGGATGTGAGACATCTTAAATGGATGACACATTTCCCTGGGCTCTGCTGCCAGCGGAGTTCCCTAAGCAAGTTAGAGTTTATGTGTCGGTGATGTTTGGGGGCTCAGTGGAAACCAGACAGGAACGATCCTTGTCTAGAGTAATGATACCATAAAAGAAAGTGGGAACACAAAGATGAATACTCTTACTGATGGTATTTACTCAGGTGCAGTATTGTCTGCGTGAGGAGTTTTGTTTCTTTGGGCCGACGAAGACTCGAGAGTGCTTTCTGCACTGGTCTCCGCTCCTTTCAGGGTGTTTCTGAGTACCCTTGCCTCTGACCCAGTCATGGCTGTTCCTCTCTTTCTCGTATCAAATGTGACACATGCCCCCAACTCCATATGTTGTCGAGTTGGTCCTTTAATATTTTCTGACATAAACTCAATCTGTCTGGCTCGGGGCCTTAGTGTGACAAAACAATAAAGCATTCTCTTCTTTTTGAGTTATACGGGAGCTTTAGCCTGGCTTTGCTTCTTATAAATGTAAGTTTGATGATAGGTCCTGGTGTTTGCTGATAGGTCAAAGATCAAGAATATTTTCCATTAATTCAAAGAAAAAAAAAAAGACATCACCTGAAATAAGCACCGAGAAAAGAGCAGACAAATTTAAATGAAAACGAAACTGGGAAATTTATAATGCTTTGTTAAAGCTGAAGTACTTGGGGCTAGAAGCTGCGGCTGGATGGGTGGGTGGGGAGAGATGAGGAGAGACCGCACCACCCAACTAGAAGGTTCCTTCATCCTCTAGCAGCTCCATCTTGGATTGCGGGACTCCCTGGTATCAGCAGCTGACTGATCCCTCTGCCTAGCAGTGCATGGCAGGAGGGCCAAGGTCAGCCCCACACCTGCTGCATTAGGACTCCACTGCTCTGTCCCAGCAACTTGCCCATGAACTGACCGTATTACGAGTCCACCTGGATGGAATGGGACACTGGTTCTTTCCTATCATGATTCCCCTCGCTCAGAGAGTGGGACTGCTGAGAAACTTGTCTGGTTTCCGTAGGCAAGACCAGGGCAGTGCTCTTCCACTCCTACCCCTCCACCCCCCCCCCCACCCTATGCACTGTTCCGTGGCCAACCCTCCTCCATCTTTTTGAAGCCATTCAAACTTCCACTCCATAAGATGAGTCCTCCTATAATACGAGTCTGTTTTCCTTCTTCTTTTCTTCTCTGTCTACCCTCTCTGCTGTGTTTCTCACCAGGAGTTCAAGTAGGCGGTGGCAGAGTAATAGTGTATGCAGATGCTGAGCTTCGTGTTGGGAAAGCAGAAAGAATAGAGGATTCTTTTAGGGGAAAAAAAGGCGAGTGTGAAGTAGCAGGAGTGGGGAGTGGTTAAGTTAGCAGGAATTATCCTATTTTTAGGATAGGATTTTTGGGAGTACATTGATTTTAGGCTGAGGGGAAGTAGACAGTAAAGAGACTAATAATTTAAGAAAAAGGGGGAAAGTCACTGGAAAGTGTCTGGGAAAGGATAAGGAGGGCTGAGATCACAACACAGTTGGGGTGACCACACTGCAAAGGGAGAGCAAAGTGTTTCCATTCTTCTGGGGAGAAGGAAAAATATAGTGGACTCGGTATGTAGAGAGCAAGAAAATTGGACGAGTTCAGATCTGAGCCCTCAGCCTTGGATGTAAATAGAAGAGCAGGTGGACAGCTTGCAGAAAATCGGTGATCGGGGAGCCCTGAGGAAAGTGGAGTAGGGAGTTTTGGACTACAGACCTGGAGGATAGTGACAGGAGGGCAAGAGATATGAAGAAAAGGGTTTCTGAGCAGAGGTGAGACTGCGCTTGAGGATGATGGGCCGACTTTGGACTGAAATCAAAGAATGCTTGATGTCAGGGAGCAGGACAGACAGTTGCGGCTCAGCAAGGCGGTAATGCCAGGAGGCTGAGAGGCCCCGGTGCAAAGACAAGACAGAGGACAACTAAATCTGCTGGCTATGGGGTATCTGAGGAGAGATGGAAACTGAAAAGGTGGCTGAAGAATGGGGAGAAGAGGAGCGTTGGAGGGGATAAAGGAGGTAAAGAAGAGAGAGATCAACTCTCCCTCCGTGCTTACAGATTGTTCTCTGTTCCTGCTGGTTTATAATTTTGACCCAATTTCACTAGTAAATTTTTTAAAGAAGGACTTGTGTGGCTAATATCCAATTTAGAATGTAACTACTCCTTATCCCAACAGCTCATTGTTGTACCAGCTCACACCAATATATGTGGAAAAACGGCCTTTGTTACAAGGAGACTATAGGCTATACCCTTTCTGAGTGAGCTAAAGAGAAAAAGGCTAGTGTCTGCAGCTGAAGATCAGCAAATTGGGAACCACAGACCTTGGACTTGGGAGTGGGGCAAGGGCGTGAGGTGTGATCCTTAGCACAATGCTGAAGAATAAGCTTTGCTTCCTCCATTCTTGCTGTGCTGTGTCTCAGGCATATCTGGCATTAAATGAGAGGAAGAAATGGTTATGAAATTCTGTCCAACTCTGACCCAGGATCATGCTAGTGCTCAATTAGGAACCAAACACCCGGATTGTGTGGAGATGTGGGAGGGAAATCACCTGATTAGATCAAGACAGTTCTCCACATCCAAATACAAATGGTGCCAGCCCTCGACTGTCTGATTATCTTTGGGCAGTTGCCAACTTTCATCCCAGGAGGTCTTTATTTTCTTTCAAGAGACCCAAAATCAATCACTTAATTCTTGGTGAGGTTAAGGTGGAAGATTAGAGTGGATTAGAGTCAATTATAAATACAGTCCCTTCTGCCATGCTTCCTGGGGACCAACAGAAGCTCGCCAGACCACTCATTAAAGCAATTACTCTCACAAGCCAGTGATACTGTATCTCTTTTACCTATTGGCTATACCTGGGTCTATATTGAAACCAGACGAGAAAAATTAAGGGAATTAATAGGAAATAAGTAGGAATAAAATAGGAAACAAGAAATAAAATACCTGAAAAACTGCACAGCCTCAGACTGGAAAGACCTGCCTTACAATCTAGATAGATAGATAGATAGATAGATAGATAGATAGATAGATAGGTAGATGTATGTTTGGGGCGCCTGGGTGGCTTGGTCGGTTAAGCGTCCGACTTCGGCTCAGGTCATGATCTCGCGGTCTGTGAGTTCAAGCCCCGCGTCAGGCTCTGTGCTGACCGCTCAGAGCCTGGAGCCTGTTTCAGATTCTGTGTCTCCCTCTCTCTCTGATCCTCCCCCGTTCATGCTCTGTCTCTCTCTGTCTCAAAAATAAATAAACTTTAAAAAAAAAATTAAAAAAAAAGATAGATAGATAGATGTTTATCTCAGATCAAGACTGGTGAGGACCATTCGCTTCTGGAATTGACCAATGTAGATCTTAATATTAGTGCAACATTTTCTAAGCTAGAAGAAATTGAAATGGTGGTAGTGGTGGGAGATGAGAGGAAATTGAACACTAAGTAAATGAGAGAATGTTAGGGGCCAAGGAGACAGCTGAGCCCAGAAAACACTCCTGGTGCTCCCCCATACCACTTGGACTTGTTGTGGTAAAAGGCATGTCTGCTCAGCTGGCTTCTCTGCCAGAGTAGATTCCACATGAAGCATTTCTATTACGCAGAAGAATGGCTAAATGGCTCACAGATGTGCTGTTTAAAAATCTGCCAGCTGCCAAGTATGAACTGGGGTTTGACAACATAAAGTCTCTAGTATGTGACCTCAGAGTCATTTCAAGCTGTTTCCTCATTTTTTATGAATATTAATTGAGGCAATAACACCTTTATGTATTTCTTTTTAATATATCACATCTCTATAATAACGCTTCATTTTTCAAGAATGTTTACAAAATGGGAAAGAATTCTGGTTAAAATTAATGCAGTCTCAAAATCAGTATTTTAACCATACAGAAAGGCAGAAAATGTAAAGTTGCGACTCTCGGTTCTACTACAATCCAGTGTCCTAGCAGTACTTAAAACTTCTCATTAGCAGGTATGGTATTAATTCCTTCTTCTGCTAGTACAATGGGTTCAGCTATGTCTGCCTTGGGATTTTAAACTTGAGGTTTGTACTGGAATTTGCATGATTAAAAACACAGCATTAATTTTGCCTTAATACTTAACTATGCTTTATTTTTAGTTCTCCTTTTTAAGGAAGGAGAGTGAGTGAGAACAGAAAGGGGACAGAGACATTTATTCGGTTAGCCCAGAGACTGAGTGTCCTGTAAGCCTTATGGAGGACCTTGAAGGGAAGCATGAAGTGAAGGTAAATAGCAGTGCTCTCACAGGTTATTATCCACAGTCATTCTCTACCCAAGTGAACCAGCCAGTTAATTTATACACAAGGACCTCTTCCACCTGCAGGATTATAGCAGAATTTGAGCTATCAACAGCACTGGATTTAGGATCACAAAACCTTAACTTGAGCCCTGCTTCTGCCATTCACTAGCTCTGTGAACTTAGACAAGTTATTTTACCCTCTGAGTCTGCTTTGTTTTCTAAAATGAGAATTTTCCAGGATCTTCCTACTAGAATAGGAATTCTCCTAGATTTTTAAAGGGATTAGATGAACTCACAAAAGAAGCACCCCAGACAATGCCTGGTGCATGATAGTTAGCGGATAAATCCTAGGTTATTTTCTTCTTTCCCATTTTAATGAATAAAGGATGGGTTTTGAGAAATTGTTTCTAGGAATCACATTTCTAGCTACTTAGAGCATTAGCAGAGTCAACATCTGTGTAAGTCATTTCATAGCCATTTTCAAAGGTTGTCAAACGTATACTACCCCAGTCAAAACGGTCTGACCTTAACAATCTTCTAGTCCAATTCCCTCATTTTATAGACAAGGAAATTGACCCAGAGACCTTAAATGAAACACCCAAGGTCACACAGGTACATAGTGGCACAGTCGAGACTTGCAGCCGGCTCTCTTGCCTGGACTCCTGAGCTACCCATTACCATGTGGATACCACTGGAGCTGGGAAAAAGAAGTGCATGTGTCCATGAAGTCTGAAGGTTCAGGGATGCTTGCAAGTTGTCAGTCAACTCACTGGTCTCAGAAAGTGGCTGAACCTGGCACATACTCAAATCACAACAGAAAAAGGAACATTCAATCTGGCTGACAGGTAAGTACTTCCAGAAATTTATGTAAGGGCTAAGACTAACCTTGAAAGTAACCACCTAGAGCTGGCCTCACACACGTATCATCATAGCCCACAGTGGTCTGACTATGTTCTAAGGAGCTCTACCCAATGGTGGCCAATGAGAGTCTAGACATAACGAATGGCATTGAAAAATACTTGGGGGACTTCCACATTTAACATATACCGTATTTCCCCCAGGTACCTCTTCCACAGGGTTTATAGCCGAATCTTTCAAAGGAGGTAACATCATGTGGCACACTTCAGGGAATACTCACCCAGCCCCACCACTAGACTGGGATTTTGGTTGAGGCCATTTGGGGAGAACTTTTAGAGCAATGGTTTTCAAGAACCGGTGTGAAAACTTGGGCCAAGCTGGCTAGCTCTACCACTAGGGAATCTTCTGGAGAGAAAGCTTGAAGAAATAGAGATCCTCCCCTGGAGATCCTCTTTCAGGTCAGTCTGTGGTGGGGCTTGGACATCTGTGTTTTTCAGAAGTTCCAGAAGTGTTTTGATATGCAGCCATCACACTAACTCAGGGTGGGGGCATTTGGGGAAAGATAGTACGAACTTTTACAAATGACAGATATGACAGCTTCTAAGCCAAGGGTCTCCCCTCATGGCACAGATGTGGTAATGTGAAAGGTAGTGGCTAAGTGTCTCTCACTCTGTTCTGCACTACCATTAGCTATTCCTCTCTCCATAGTCAAACTTGCCCATCTACCAGAATCCAGGCATATACTTTGAATACATCTTTCTGCCCTGTCTTAGTAATTCTCTCTGCCCTGTCTGCTCCCCCAGGAGTCAGTGACCTCCTTGAGATAAGAATGGAGACTACGTGTATCTTTCAATGATCTCTGTACCAAGTGCTGGGGCTGGCACATGATAGGAACACAATAAACATTGGAAACAAGAATTAAATACAGCCTCCTTGTTATCAGAGGATGTCATCATTTCTGCTGTGGCTTTAGAAGAAAAGCATATTGACATCCTTGGGAATAATCTTATGTCATTCAGAATTCTGAGATTTACTTTTCCAGGGAACTGATAGACACAATCTTTGAGCTCAATTTCCATGTAAGAAATCCTAACCTGACAAATGATATAAACACCCATAGTGTCACTTCAAGAGATGAGCCATGTGGTCCCTGGGCCTTCCACATGGCTTCCGTGATTCTCAGAGTGATTCAGCCAATGGCTGTTAAACAAACACAGATGCTGATCTGGGAAGCAAAATGAGGTTAAAAGCTGGTGAGCCCACAAGTCTACAATAAATCAGCCCTTGAATCAACTGGGATACTTTTGGAAGCATGTAGTCTTCTGAAGCAGATTCATCTTCTGCTGCACTGAATTAATTTTGGGGTTATAAAACTGGAGTATAGAAATGAGGAAACAATGAAAGTGTCAGTTTGTGCTGGCACTCAAAGAACTCAACCGCATGAGCAAAGTTACTTATCATGACCCAAGGAGCAATTCTGTTTCTTATTTGAAAGAGAGGATAGTGGGGGTCCCAGCTGAGCCTAAACTCTTTTTAGTTGTGGTCAAGCCAAGGCTGGCCAACTCTGGCTAAGTCAAGAGTAAATCTACCAGAAGTTTATAGGACTAAGAGTAACCCTGATGAGAATTCATCTCATCAAGGGGAGGAGAGAGACAGGCTTCACTTTGTAGTAAAGCCTCAGCTTCAAGAGGCAGCAGGAACTCTGTATACATCTTGGTGTCTCTCCTTTGCATTTGTCTCCTGACCTAGTCCTTATGAACTCATATCTTAGTCTATGGAGGGGAGAGGCATAGGGAGTGGATAGGGAGGTGGGCAGCACATAACTACAGAAATAAATGCACAGTGTGTACAAAGCTACACCTAGTCCATATGGAAATTTAAGACTTCTTTATCTTTCCAGGATCATGTGAGTAGAGAAACTTAGTCCACAGCTACTTTCATGAAAACCCCCTGTCCTCTCCAAATTCTTGAGAATCTCCAGATTCCTGGAAGCCTCTCATCGTTGCTTCCTAACAGAATTCTCCCATCTGTATAGTCTTGTCCTCACCATCCTGATCTATCAAGCTCCCCATCCTTTGTACAGAGCATTCACAACACGCATCTGACCTGGGCTCTCCCTCTACCGTATGCTCCCCTTCACTGGGTTTTTACTTCTTTTTCCTTGATTGCTTTTCTCAAACTTTGATTTTGTCCTTTCTCTATTCAGAAAGGAGGGAAGCAAAGAAGCTGTGAACATCTATGTGTTAGGTTCATCTTCTCACAGCTGTTTCAATAAAAACTCTGTGAAGTTTGGAACCAAACAGCCCTTTTTAGTATGCCATTAAGAGAAACAACACAAGTAGAGAGAAGAGATCTTTACAGTTCTCCCCAGAGCCCCATATAGCCTTGGCCAGGGTTCCCTGAGGGTTCATATGCAAGAACAGCCCCGACGCAGGCAATGGTAGTCAGAGTAAGTGGCAGAGGTGCATCAAGACATTAGTGGTATAGAGGTACAGGGAGAGGCAGTGGCAATGCCCAGTGGCAACATCAGGGCCCTGTGAAGGTGATGGGGAGACCCATGAGAGCAGCTATACCCTGTAAGAGAGAATCACTATGGGTTCTACCAGCTGATGCAGGGCACCTTCACATGGGTCCCCATGCACTGGAGGCCTTGGAAGCAGGCATCCCTGAATGAGTCTGGAGCAGAAGAATAAGAAAAGGGCTCATGACTTTTGGTCATGAAAAGAAGCGTATGTGGGGTACCATTTAAAAACTAAGGGGTTGATATGGGAGCTAGTGATACTATAATAGCGGGTGGCAGAAAGAGCCAGTGAAAAGTTAGCTAATGTCACTCTAATTCCTGTGTTTTATGCTCTTCTAGAGAGTATCACAAGTCCAGGAATGAGGATGTTTGCCTTGAAGACACATAGATCACTTATGACAAAAATGATATCAGTATGTAATTCAACTTTGATATACTGATATCCGGGTTTTCATAGCAAAATATAAGTACAAAGTTCCTCTATTTAATATGAATTGCTTGGTGAAGTCCCCAGGAATCATTGATCAGAAGTCTTATATGTACGCCCACTATCTGATTCAGTGTTCTCTTATATGTAGGGTCTGGAATATATGACCTTCATATACATCTTAAAGACATGCTTCTGGTCTTCAGACTTTGAGTGCTTGAGAATTGGGTGAACTTATTACACAATTGCTACCGTAAAAAATATAATCAGAAATAGGCTTCTAGGGGCACCTGGGTGGCTCAACTGGTTAAGCGTCTGACATTGGCTCAGGTCATGATCCTACAGTGTGTGGGTTTGAGCCCCACATCAGGTTCTGTACTGACAGCTGAGAGCCTGGATTCTGCTTCAGATTCTGTGTCTCCTGCTCTCTCTGCCCCTCCCCTGCTAGCACTCTGTGTCTCTCCATCAAAAATAAATAAACATTAAAAAAAAAAAGAAAGAAAAAAGAAATAGGCTTCTACTATTAACCTACATTTCATTGGCTAAGGATGGGTAGATGGATGAAGAGCTGGATGGAAGGATGACTGAATGGGGACAAATCTGTTTTAATACTCCATAGGATATTTAAAGTAGTTAACAACATCATCCAGTTTAGTTAGCCATTAGAAATATTTTTCCACACTCATCATTCTTTAAACATCACTGACATTATCAAACAAAAAAAGTTAGAATATTTGATTAGAAATCAATAGATCTATGTCTGCCAATCACCATGAGCCCTCAGACATGTTTCTTTACTTCTCCCCAACTCAGTTTTCTCATCCATATCATCAGAGAATTGAACTAAATTGTCTCTGAGATCTCTTTTTGCTCTATATTTCTATGATTCTGCTTTTCTTTGGTTGTTCTAAATTGGGTAATGATTTTCCAACTTTTTAAACCAGTGGTGTCCTTAATCCATATGGTATATAAATTAGTCTTAACACATAAAACAAATAAAGGCAGAAGTTTTGTGGATGAATTATAGGTGGGAGGTAGATTTTACAATTTCTTTGTACTCCTCTCAAACCTCCTCTGGCCCCGAGTGTTCCATAGACACCAAATTATAAACCACTATGCTGTGGAGGCAGGGGCTAAAGCACTAGAAATTAAGTAGGTACATTTGAAGTGATGAAGCAGAAGCTAAATCTTGGAAACAGCTAGAAATTGGGTTGCCAGTGGTTCTAGTTAGTTCTGGAGTCAACTAGGAAAAGCATCAAAGTTTCAGAGAGATGCCTCATAAAACAGAGGACTGATTCCACAAAACACCAATTTTCTTTCCTCTATGACTTCAAGACCAAATTGTAGAAGTTTTGTGTCAACTTCACATTCCTTGAAAAATGAAGACACAAAGAGGGGGAACATCCCTGGAGGAGTTTTGGGCAGACAACCTTAAATCAAGTTCAAGGAAAGAAAAATGCATTTTGAATTATATCAAGTAGCATGATGCAATGACATATCAGTAACAAGTGCCTGTGGCCACATTTTTAAATGATGGCTTGAAATTTATCCCCATTGCCCTCCTACCTCCCTTTTAAACTAAATGGCAAATAAGGTTGAGTGAGAAATGTCATCTATGCTTTTCCCATTCTTCTTCCATCCAATTCAGAAATGAAAATGATGTTGATGGTTTATTTTGGTCATCTTTTGTTAGAATTCTCACTGCAATCCATCATGTTCTCTAAAAATATTAGCAATTCCTTTTGACCTAGTAGAAGACAGTGAGCTTCAAATTGACTTGTTGACGGGGGTAAGTGATAGACAATGGTACCTTTCAGCTATTTTAGGTAAAGCCCGTTCTTGCCATAACTCTGATGGATGGTAGTAAAACACACAATGGGCAAGAAGAAAAAGGAGGCAATGAAAAAAAGTGACCATGATATTTCCCCCACCTTTCTCTCTCATCTACTTCTCCCCAAGAGAATGGTATATCAGAGAGACCTTCACTATGAAATTTATAATTGTTCCTTTATTTAGCACAGCTCAAGGCTGTAACTTACTGTATCATTGGGGACTCTGCAGAAAAACTTGAAATAGTCATTGAAGGTGAAGGATAAAGGGTAGAAAAAAACAAAACTCCTGAGTGATGCCATTTCCTCAAACAAGAATTATCTTACCTTTATTCCTTTTCTACTCTTAGTTTATCCCATCTCATCTTTGGCTTTGTTCAAATAGAATAAGACTGTACTGGTCTAGGTTTTAGGCATAAATTTCTTCTTAGTGAAAAATAAAAATCAGTATTTCCTTGTATAATTTGTCACAGTATTTTTTCCTCCATTTACTTATCTAAACATTAAGAATTTATGGGGTTCCTATATGCTAACTGCTATCAATTGCTGGAAAGAAAAAAAAATGAATAACACATGATTCTTCCCCTCAGGAAATTCACGGTTTGATTTTTCCACATTGAAATCATAGCCTTAATAGAGAAGTCTCTAAGCAGAATGTATTGCCCTTAATAGGAAGCTTAAAATGAGACCAGAATAAATTGGGATTACTAACAGGAATATAGGGAGAGAAAGATCGGTTAATTCTTCATTTTCTACTATAGCTTAGTTATCTATGATGATATTCTCTCCTTCTCTCCTATCTTATCCAGTTGGAGGTACAATGCTGTTGTACAAGGCCATAGCCTCCCATCTCATATAAAGGACAGACATAAGCAGCAACTTGAGTAGAAGCAGCCCTTTGGTCTTTCCTCCTTCAACCTAAAGGTGTGTAAGATCTAACTATTAAATTTGAAGGGAAAACAAATTCTAAAAAGAAAACAGGGACTTTTAAGTCCCTTAAGGGGCGCCTGGGTGGCTCAGTCGGTTGGGTGGCTGACTTCAGCTCAGGTCATGGTCTCGTGCTTCATGGGTTCGAGCCCTACGTCGGGCTCTGTGCTGACTGCTCAGAGCTTGGAGCCTGCTTCAGATTCTATCTCTCCCTCTCTCTGCCCCTCCCATGCTCATGCTCTGTCTCTGTCTGTCTCTCAATAATAAAAAAAAAAAAATGTTAAGTACCTTGCAAATTTTCTCTCTATTCCACTTTTACATAAGATTAGGTAGGGGGAATCATTTTTACATCTATCTCATTTAATCCTGTCAAGGTTACTGTGAGGGAGACATTATTAATATGGAAATTCAAAAACTTGGGTACTTAAACAATATTTGTAACTCTGAAAAATCTTTTTGTTTTGAACAGTGCTTTGAACTTTGTTTTATTTTACTGTGTCAAGAAGACATAACATGAGAGCTACCCTCTTCACAAATTTTTAACTGTACAATACAGTAGAGTTGACTACAGGTACCATGTTGTATGGGTAGATCTCTAGAAGTTGCTGCCTAATTGAACTTTTACATCTGTTGGTTAATAATTCCCTTTTCTCCTCTCCCCTTAGCCCTTGGCAATCACCATTCTACTCTTGATTCTATGAACTGGATCATTTTAGACACCTCAAATAAATTGAATCATGTAGTATTTTCTTTCTGTGACTGGCTTATTTCACCTAGCAAAATGTCCTCAAGATTCTACCATGTTGTCACACATTGCAGAATCTTCTTCTTTTTCTAAGGCTGAATAATATGCCATTGTATATATAGGCCACATTTTTATCCATTCATTTGTGAATGGACAATTAGGTTGTTTCCACACATTAGCTATTACTAATAAGTGCTGAAATGAACATAGGAATGCTAATATCACTTGGAGATAATGACTTCAATTCTTTTGGATAAACATCCAGAAGTGGGATAGCTGGATAATATGGTAGTCTATTTTTTATTTTTTGAGTAACCCTCATACTGCTTTCCATAGCAGCTGCACCATTTTGCATTCCCACCAACGGTGCACAAAGATTCTCTTTTTTCCACATCCTCACCAACACTCTATCTCTTATCTTTGTGAGGACAGCCATCCTAACAGATACAAGAGGATATCTCATTGTAATTTTGATTTGCATTTTCCTGATGACTAGTCACACTGAATATTTTTCACATGTCTATTTGCCATTAATATGTGTTCTTTGGAAAAATGCCTATTCAAGTCTTTAGCACATTTTAGTTTTCTTCTTTGGCCCTCTTAACTAATTTCTTTCATCCCCCACACCTCTCCTCTGGCAACTACCAATCTGTTTTCTGAAACTATGAACTTGTTTTTGTTTTTATTGCTGTTAGTTTTGTTTTATTTTAGATCCCACACATAAGAGAGATCATACGGTGTTTTTCTCTTTCTGACTTATTTCACTTAGAAAAATGCCCCCAAGTCCCCTCCATTTGTTGCAAATGGCTACATTTCATTCTTTTTTATGGCTGAGCAGTATTCCATTGTGTATACATATCACAACACATGTCTATAATATTCATCTGTTGATGGACACTTAAGTTGTTTCCATATCTTAATTGTAAATAATTCTGCAATGAACATGGGAGTACAAATACCTTTTCAAGTTAGTGTTTTCATTTTTATTTAGACAAATACCCAGAAGTGGAATTGCTAGATCATATGGTAGTTACATTTTTTAATCTTCTGAGGATCTCCATACTGTTTTCCATAGCAGCCACACCAGTTTACATTCCCACAAACGGTGTGCAAGAGTTTTCTTTTCTTTTCTTTCTTTTCTTTACACCCTTACCAACACTTATTATTTCTTGTCTTTTTGTTAATAGCTATTCTAACAGGTGTGAAGTGACATCTCATTGTGGCTCTGATTTGCATATCTCTGATGATTAATGCTACTGAGAACCTTTTCATGTACCTGTTGGTCACCTGTACATATTCTTTGGAAAATGTGTACTTGGATCTTCTGTCCATGGTTTAATTGGACTTGTGGGTTTTTTGTTTTGTTTTGTTTTGTTTTGTTTTGTTCCTGTTTTGTTTTTGTTTTTGTCGTTGGGTTGTACAAGTTCTTTATATATTTTGAATATTAGTTCTTTACCAGGTATATGATTTGTAAATACTTTCTTCCATCTAATAAGTTGCCTTTTCATTTGTTTTCATTTCAAACAAATTTCATTTGTTTTTATGGTTTCCTTTGCTGTGAAGAAGCTTTTTGGTATGATGTAATCCCATTTATTCATTTTTGCTCTGGTTGCTTTTGCTTTTGGTGTCATATTATAAAAATTATCACCAAGACCTATGTTAAGGCATTTACCACCTGTGTTTTCTTCTAGAAGTTTTATGGTTTCAAGTCTTAAGTCTTCATGTTAACTTAACTTTTGTGTATGGTGTAAGATATCCGTCTAGTTTCATTCTTTTGCATGTGGCTATCCAGTTTTTCCAACACCATTTATTGAAGAGACTGTCCTTTCCCCATTGTATCCTCTGGGCACTTTTGTCATAAATTAATTGAACATATATGCATTGGTTTGTTTCTGGGCTCTCTTATCTATTCCATTGGCCTATGTGTCTATTTTTATGTCAATACTGTAGTGTTTTAATTACTATAGTTCTGTAGTTTGGCTTGAAATCAGGAAGTCACAAAGAAAATCACAAAGAAAAAGTCACAAAGAAAACTACACTTTTACTGCAAAAAGACATGATCCAGCTTTGTTATTCTTTTTCAAAATTGCTCTGGCTATTCGAGGTCTTTTTGGTTCCATACAAATTTTAGGGTTATTTGTTCCATTTCTTTGAAAACAGCCATTGTAATTTTGATAGGGCTTGCACTGAATATGTAGATTTATTTCGGTAGTATTGATATTTTAACAACATTGGCTGGTCCAATCCATGAGCATGGAATATCTTTCTATTTATGTGTGTCTTCTTCAATATCAAAATTTCTTCAGTTAATCAAGTTATTAGTTTTTATGCTATTGAGTTGTAGGAGTCCCTCTTATATTTTGGAGATTAACTCCTTATCAGATACGTGCTTTGTGAATATTTTCTCCCATTCTCTAGGTTGCCTTTCGCTCTATTAATTTTTTCCTTTGTTATGCAGAATCTTTTCAGCTTGATGTAGTCCCATTTGTTTATTTTTTGTTTCATTGCCTATGCTTTTGGTTGTCATATCTATGAAATCACTGCCATAACTAATAACCAATGTCAAAAAGTTTTTCCCTTGTTTTCTTCAAGGGGTTTTGCAGTTTCAAGTTTAATGTTTAAGTATTTAATCCATATTGAGTTAATTTTATGTATGGTGTAAGATAAGATTTCACTTTCGATCTTTTGCATGTAGATATTCAGTTTTCACAGAACCTTTTGGAAGAAATCATCCTTTCTCTATTGTGTATTCTTAACACCCTTATTGAAGGTTGATTTCCTGCATATGCTAGGGTTCATTTCTGGGCTTTCTATTATGTTCCATTGGTTTGTATGTCAGTCTTTATGCCAGTACCATTGTGCTTTCATTATTGTAGTTTTGAAATATATTTTCAAACCAGAAAGTTTAATGCCTCCAACTTCATTATTCTTCTCAAGACTTATTTGGCTATTCATGGTTCCATATAAATTTTGGAATTTTTTCCCCCATTTCTGTAAAAAGTGGCATTGGAATTTTTATAGGGATTGGAATTAATCTGTAGATAGCTTTGGGTAGTAGGAACATTTTACAATATTAACTCTTCCAATCCATGAACACTGGAAGTCTTTCCATTTGCTTGTGTCTTCTTCAATTTCTTCATCAGTGTTTTTGTAGTTTTCAGTATACAAGTATTTCATCTTTTTTGATAAACTGATTCCCAAGCATTTTATTCTTTTTGATGCTATGGTAAGTGAGATTATTTTCCTAATTTCATTTTCAGGTAGTTTATTTTTAGTGTATAGAAATGTGACTGATTTTTGTATGTTAAAAGGATCATACACCATCACCAAACGGGATTTATCCCTGGGATGCACAGATGATTCAACATACAAAAATCAATTAATGTGATGTACCACATTAACAAGATAAATGATAAAAAAAACATACGATCATCTCAATAGATACATAAAAAGACTTTGACAAGATTCCATACCTTTTAATGATTAAAAGTCTCAACAAATTAAAGAAAGTGTCTCAACATAATAAAGAAGGCCATATATGAAAAGCCCACAGCTAGCATACTCAATGATGAAAAAATGAAAGCCTTTCTTTCCTCTAAGATTAGGAACAAGGCAAGAATGCTAACTTCTATTTAACTGAGAGTGTAGCCAGAGCAATTAGGCAGAAAGAAAAAACTAAAAAACATCTAAACTGGAAGGGAAATAAAATTAGCCCTGTTTTCAGATGAAAAAAATCTTACGTATAGAAAACTTTAAAGACTCCATAAAAAAAAAAAAAAACCCAAAAAACAAACAAAACAAAACAAAACAAAACAAAACACCCAAAACCAAACCTGTTAGAACTAACAAGCTAAGAGTTGTAAGGTATAATTGGGTCATTTACCCAAACATAGAGTTCAACATAGAGTTGAATTCTAACAGGAAATCCAAAATTTTGTTTTTTGATAATCTTATCTGTGTTCATTTGTTAGAAATGTTTTAATCTTAAAATGTTTAAGACAGGAATTCCCATCATATCAGTGTACCTCACAAAACATATTGTCCTAATCTATAGTCACAAATAACTATATATATTTAATTGTATAGGATGAGTGTTTAAGAGAGTCTAGAATGAATGGTAGGGTTAGTGGAGATGGAACAGAATGAATTATTACAGAATTACTATAATTCATCCATATGACATCATGCAGATTAGAAACTGTTGATCATAGTCCTCAGCAATATCTGAGGTGGATGACTGCAGAGAATCTTCTTCCTCTATTCAAGGAAGCTCAAATGTATCAATTATTTATCATGGCTATATTCATCATATAGAATCCATTGCAACATCTGAATTAAAATAATTAGTTTTCATTACAGATGAACACAAACACAGTAGAAACACAAGGTCCCCTTTGCAATAACTATACTACTTCATGGGTAATGCAGTTACCTTATAACAGAATATTCCTGATTTCTCCCTCCTGTCCCCTGTTACATTACTGTCACTTATTTCATTTATCAATAAGTTCTACTCAGCCACTATACTGTTGTTATTATATTTTTGACAAAACCGTTATTTGGTAAATCAATTACGACTAATAGAAATATAATAGTTTATTTTACCTTAATTTATTCTTTCTCTAAAGTCCTTTTGTTTATGCAGATCTGGGTTTCTGACCTATTTCATTTTCCTTCCCTCTGAAGAATTTCTTTTAACATTTCCTCTAAGGCAGGTCTACTAATGACAAGTTCTCTCAGTTTTCAGTTGCCTGAAAAAGTCTTCATGTATCCTTAAATTTTGAAAGATGTATTCACTGAATACGAGATCACTGATTGTTACTGCAGCCTTGTCTGGTCTACTGATAAGGCCATCAAAGGTATTCTTCATTTCTGTAACAGTATGATTCTAGCATTTCCTTTTGATTCTTTCTCAGTCCTTTCCCCAGAATAGACTCCGGTAGAACCCAAGTAAACTAAGCTCCAGTAAAATAGTTTCCCTTGAGGGCAGGCCATTGTTAAGGAGAACAGAGAACCCTGGACTTATTCCAAAATGGCTGCTTACTCCATCCCCCTGCCAAAAGCATGCGGGGATTTTTCTCTGATCTTCCACCTGAGAACCTAGTGGTTCTCGGCATCCAGAAGTTTTTATTTCTCATGTTAGTCCATGCTCAGTCTCCAGCTATTAGTCAATTATCCTTTGATTGTCCTTAACAAGCTCCAGCCGTGGCTGCTGATGCCACTAAGCTGTGATTTCCTGTATTCTGACTCCAGTTTTCAGGGCAGTAGTTTGCCTTGTGAAGTCAGTTCTGATGAATCTAAGAAGAGTAATTGGGGGCGCCTGGGTGGCGCAGTCGGTTAAGCGTCCGACTTCAGCCAGGTCATGATCTCGCGGTCCGTGAGTTCGAGCCCCGCGTCGAGCTCTGGGCTGATAGCCTGGAGCCTGTTTCCGATTCTGTGTCTCCCTCTCTCTCTGCCCCTTCCCCGTTCATGCTCTGTCTCTCTCTGTCCCAAAAATAAATGTTGAAAAAAAAAAGAAGAGTAATTGTTTTTCAGTTTGTTTAGCTTTTTCCTTATTGTAGCACAGGATGACAACTTCCAAACTCTGTACATGTCAGACCAGAGATCGGAAGTCTACAAATTTTCAATCCATATAGTTGGTACTTTTTTTTCTGGTATGACTTCTGTCACATAATTTTGAGATTCACCCATGTTGTTGCATGTACTAATAGTCTTGTTATTTTTTATTACAGGGCAGCAGTCCATTGTTTAGATATACCATAATTTGTTTACTCATCTGCTGATCAAAATTTGGGTTGTTTACAGTTATTGACTATTGCAAATAAAGCTGCTATAAACAAAAGCATGTAAGACTTTAAATGAACAGATTTTTTTTTCCTTTGAGCCAATTCCTAGGAGAGGAATGGCCAGGTATTTTGCTAGGTGTGTATTTAATTCTTCTTAAACTGCCAAAAAAATTCCCTAAGTTGTTTTACTATTTTACACTGTCACCAGCAGTGTATGAGAGTTCTACTTTCTTCACATCCTCACCGACTCTTGATCTGGTTTTGTTAATTTTAGTCATTCTAAAGGGTGTTTAGTAGAATCTCATGCTTTTAATTTACATTTTCATGACTAATGATGATCATCTTTTCATGTCCTTATCTACTTTTGGTATGTCATTTGTGGTGTTCATTCAAATCTTTTGCCCATTTGGTTCTGGCGGTAGGGGGTGATGATGAAGGTCTTTTTTGTTTCTGTTATTAACTTGTCTGTTTTTTTTTATGTATTTTAGATACAAGTCCTTTGTCTGATATATGTATTCTAAGTATGTCTTCTCATAATATGGCTTGTCTTTTTCCCCCCTCTTAATTATAATTTTCAAAGTGCAAAGGCTTTTAACCGTGGAGCTGTCGCAATTATTTTTTTATGGTTTTGCTGAATTGTAAGCAATTTCTCTTGTGTTTTCTTATAAAGCTTTTTTGTTTGTTGTTTTCTATTTTTTAAAATTTTTTAAATATTTATTTTGAGAGAGAGAGTGTGCATGCAAGTAGGGGAGGGGCAGAGAGAGAGAGGGAGAGAGAGAATCCCAAGAAGGCTCTGCACTGTCAGTAGAGAGTCCAACGCAGGGCTCGAACTCATGAACCACAGGATCATGATGTGAACTGAGATCAAGAGTCAGATGCCTAACTGACTGATCCCCCCAGGTGCCCCTCTTCTAAAGTTTTATAATTTTAATTTTTATGTTTAGGTCTATAATCCCTTTTTAGTTACTTTTACATGTGGCAAGAAGTAAAAGTCAATAGAATGCATCATTTTTTAGCTGCTTTCAAAACTGCTTATATGTCTTTATATTCCTTGTTTTTTTCAGTACTTTGATTATGCTGTGTCTAGGCATGCTATTTTTCCTTTTGTTTTTATATCCCATTGGGGGTTAAATGAGCTTCTTTCCATTGCTTTCAAGTGCATTTTCCATGGTCTTATGGAGAAGAGTTATAATAGCTGCTTTAAAATCTTTTTTTCATATTTTAAACTCCAAGTCACTTTATGATTAGCATTTGTTGTCTTCTCTCCCGAAAATTGCTCACATTTACTAGGCAATTTATGATTGTATTTTATAAATTATGGCATGTTACTTGTGTAGACCCTGAAACATGTTATAATCTTCGGGCGAATGTAATGATTTTTATCCATATACGTACAGACCCAAGTACTGTTTCACTTTCCAAAGGTTATGGCTCACATGTAAGTTGGGTTCTTTAAGGCACTGCTATGCTGGTTTGGGTTTGTCCCACACATGCATAATTCAGGAGTGAGCCTAAGATCTGCAGCTTTTTATGCATAATTTGGGATTCCTTTCTGATCTGGGATTTTCCTTCCTCATACTCCAGCTTCCAGGGTGTCTTTTCCCGGTTTCCTCTGGCCAGAAAAATAGGGCTACTATTGGTGGTTTGGTGCTCTGCCCTCATCACCCCACAGCTCTGCAACAGAGGTCTGCACTCAGAGCAAAGCCCATTAGGAGACAGAAAGCAAACTGAGAAACTCACGTATGTGGTCCCTTAAATTTTGATTTTCCCCCACAATCAGCTTGCTGTTGTTTAATTTTAGAGGCCAGACGTGGTGTGTTTTTGTGTTTTATCTAGGGGTTTTAATTGTAATTAGCTGGAAAGGTAGACCCAGTGAACTTAGGCCACCATGATAGATCTGGAACCAAGTTGCATATTTCTTTTAAAGGTTACTCTTAAGTATTTCATCTTTTAATAGTGAATACAAAATGTCTTCTCTTCCATTATAAAATTATATCTTTTAACTGGTTATTGCTTATATACGTGAAGGCCATGTATTTGTATATATTAACTTTGTATCTTTCTACATTATTGTTATTGTTTGTGTTTTATCATTTATTCCTTTGAGTTATTTAATCATAGTCTTTCAAAAAAAGATATAGATTTGCTTCTTTTTCCAATTTCATGTTGGTAATCATTTTCTCTTCTCTAAATATATAGGCTAATACCTGGAGTATGTTGTTAGTGAAAGAGAGTGGACATCTTTAACTCTATTCTGACCCTAGTGGAACTACCTCTAAAGTTGTACTGTTAAGTCAAATATGGCTTTAGAAATGAGTTCTACATATTTAGTGTTAAAGCAGAAGCAATACTTTTTCATTGAGTTTATTACTTTTTTTTAATCAGCAATGGGTGCTGAATTTTGTTAAAGGTCTTTTTAGGATCTATAAGAAATCAGCATTTATTATTTCTCCTTAGCTAGTAAAGGTAATGAACTGTCTTAACAGATTTCCTCATATTAAATCACTTGGGAATAAATCACCTGATCATGGGTATTTTTATAAATATACCATTGGAATTTGTTCCCTGGTGTTTAACTTTGAATTTTGGCATTATTATTAAAAAATGAGACTGGTTCTTAAGTTTTCTTTTTATATTTTATTGATTTGGCCATCAATGTCATACTTGATTCATTAAAGAAATTTGGAAGTTTCCCTTCTTTTTTATGCTCAGGAGCAAGGATGATGGAGTATCTTTGAGAAAAATATCTGAATCTGGTGCTTCTTGTGGGATAATTCTTTCATATCTCACTGGTTTTTCCTGTCAAAAATTATTTGCTTGAAACTTTTATCTCTGTTGAGGTCAATTTTGGCACATTGTATTTTTGTAGGAAGCTATCCGTTTCATTTTAATTTTCATATATTTGCATTGAGCTGTGCAAAACAATCTGTTATGACTTTTACAATTTTCTCTTTTTCAAAAGTTATTTCCCTCACACCATTTATTTTATGAATATACCCTTTCTCCTCTTTTTCTGGGTTCGATTAGCTAGTAGTTTGTCTATTTTGGTGATTTTTCACCAAAATTCAATGTTTTGATTTATTTAGTTAGTTTTACCATTTTTCTACTACTTATTCCATTGATTTGTACTTCTTTATTTTAAAATTTTCTTTTAAGAGAAACCCTTTTGCACTGCTAGTGGGAATATAAACTGGTATAGCCACTCTCGAAAACAGCATGAAGGGTACTCAAAAAATTAAAAATAGAATTACCCTATGACCCAACATTTGTACTACTAGGTATTTATCCAAAGGATACAAAAATGCTGGTTCGAAGGGGCTCACCCCCAGTGTTTTTAACAGCACTATCAACAATAGCCAAAGTATGGAAAGAGTCTAAATGTCCATTGACTGACGAATGGATAAAGAAGATGTGGTGTGTACACACACCCACACACACACACCCACACACACACATATACATACAATGGAACATTACTTGGCAATCAAAAAGAATGAAATCTCACCATTTGCAACAACTTGGATGGAACTAGAGTGTATTATGTGAATAACTGAAATAAGTGAAATAAGTCCGTCAGAGGAAGACAAATATATGATTTAACTCATATGTGTAAGTTAAGAACCAAAACAGATGAACATAGTGGAAAGGAAGCAAAAATAAGATAAAAACAGAGAGGGAGGCAAACCATAAGAGACTCTTAAATACACAGAACAAACTGAGGGTTACTGGTGGGGTGTTGGGTGGAGGGATGCGCTAAATGGGTGATGGGCATTAAGGAGGGCACTTGTTGGGATGAGAACTGGGTGTTAAAATGATGAATCACTCAGTTCTACTCCTGAAATCATTATTACACTATATGTTAACTAACTTGGATATAAATTTTTTAAAAATTAAAAAAAATAAAATAAAATTTTTTCTTCTTTTTCCCTCCTATCCTTCTGATTTGGGGATTTAATTGGTTTCTGTTTTTAATTTTTATTTACCTAAGTATCACAAGTGTGTAGTGCTATGCATTTTCCTCTAATCACAACTTTAATTGTATCTCACAAATTTTTTAGGAAGGGTTCATGTGTAGAGTATTTACTGAGTTTTTGTCTGCATCAGACTTTTTCTATAGGACTTATATTTAAAAGACAGCTTGCCTACATATAAAATCATTGGTTTACAGTTTCTTCAGTTTTTGAAAGCTGTTATTCCATTATTTTCTTAATTTATGATCTTATTTTCTTTGTGACTTGGCTTTTTCGTGTGGATGCACAGAAGATTGCTTTTATGTATTTGATGTCTAATAGGTTTATTAGATTATGTTGTAGAGTTGACCATTCTAGGCCATTTTTTCCCATGTACACAATGGGTTCTTTCAATTCATGGACCCAAGTTTTCTCTTATTTATGAAATTTTTCTTGGATTACAGTTTAAATATTAGTTCTCTTGTCCACGGTTCTGTTTTTCTTTTTTAGAAATTTGATTATGTATACAGTTGACCCTTGGACCACATGAGGGTTAGGGGTACTGACCCTCCTTGCAGCTGAAAATCCATGTATAAGCTTAGACTGCCCCAAATTTCACTATTAATAGCCTACTATTGACTGAAAGCCTTTCTGGGAACATAAATAGTCCATTATCACATATTTTGTATGTTATATGAATTATATACTATATTCTTACAATAAAGTAGGCTAGAAAAAAAGTTAAGAAAATCAAAAGGAAGAGAATATACATTTATAGAACTGTACTGTATGTATAAAAAAAAAATCTGTGTATAAGTGGCTTCTTTCTTTCCTTTTATCTTCAAGCATCCAAAGAATGCCTCTCCTTTCCAAGTTGGCTCTTCTCCCATAGAAATTATATCTCTCCAAGACTGCCAAAATTTCTTCTTCATCCTTCAAGCTATTTCCTTTTGATCCTTTAGTAGTTATGTTCTGATCCATTTGGCCTTAGACCTGTTCTAAGTATTGTCCACATTTGGAATGGACTCTCTTTTATGGGAGTGATTTTATCTGTGTACTGCCATGTTGGTTTCTCACTTGCATAACGGTTTCCTATGTACTGTCTGTTATGGCATGGCTCTAGAGCTGGCTTTGGAATATTCTGGAATATTTGTTCCTCATATACACATGTAATTTCACATATTACATCCTGCTTTCTAGTTTTGCTATAAAAACCAGTGGTGAATCGTTCTTGTTTAGTTTTCTTTCATGTTTATTTTATTTTTGAGAGACAGAAGGAATGGGGTAGGGTCAGAGAGAGAAGGAGACATAGAATCCGAAGCAGGCTCCAGGTTCCACACTGTCAGCACAGAGCCCGACATGGGGCTCGAACTCACGAACTGTGAGATCGTGACTGAGCTGAAGTCAGATACTTAACTGACTGAGCCACCCAGGAGCCCGAAGTGGTGAGTAGTTTTATTTACTCTTCATATGGATCTGCATGCTTTTTTTGACAATGTATGGAGAGATTTGAATTAGAAAACTGCAACTGACCTACAGGAACCCAAAAATCTATAATTGTACTCTTGGTGTCCTCTTCAATCCAGTGGTTTTACAGATTTTTTTTGTTCCATTTCCACTTGGAAGGAAGTGTCTCTTTAAATTTTTATTTCTTGTCATAAGATATTTATTAAATAAATTAATAGATGAACATTTGGTATCAAATTTACATATATACACACACATTTATACATATTTTATATATTTATATACATTTTATATATAAAATTGTATATTTTATATATAAAATTGTATATATGTACATTTTACACACACACACACATATATACATATATATTTATAAACTGGTTTCAGTGTTAATGACAATCTTCTTATATGATTTTTTTCCCTATTCCTTAATTCTTTATTTCATTTACCTCAGTTGGCTAAAATATCTTGAAATAGATTGTTCAAATGTAATAGGTAGATGGTATACTTTCTGAGCCACTGAATATCTAAAAGATTGTTTTTCTCTTGCCTTCACACCTAAGTGACCACATTTTGTGACTCACATTCTTGGGTCATGACATTTTCCACTATTTTGTGGTTGCCTGGTGTTCAATGTCAAAAAAGTTTAAGGTTCATCTGGTTGTCTTCCTTTATAAATAACTTTCTTGTTTTCATTTTGTTGCCTGGGGTTTAGCTATCAATGTTATACTCACTTGGTAAAAGAATTTAGTAGATGTCTATTTTATTCTACCTCAGTGAACATTTTAAACAATTCTGAAGTTATCCTCTGCTTAGTAGAATTCCCTTGTGATACCATTTGGGGACTGATGCTTATTTATTTATTTATTTATTTATTTATTTAATCTCTTTGACATCTTTCTCTGTTTCCTGCATGGTATTTGATCTGTTCATATTTTGTCTTTGGTCAATGTTGGTCAATGCTTGGTATTTATAATTTCCTAGAAAATCAACCATTTCATCTAAATCCTAGAACATATTCTCTTAAGCTGATAAAATCATCCTTGTAATTATTATAATTAGTTTGTAAATTTGTGCTATCCTCATTTCTCCTAATTTAGTTTTTTATCAATTTATCTGTCTCTATTTTATTATCATTGTTTTCATTTTTATCAAAGAATCACCTCTCAGATTTATGATATCCATTTGTGATTTTTAACTAATTAATTCCTAGTCATTTACTTAGGGTTATTATTATTTGCAATTACCTTTTTCTGATTTATTAATTAGGTTCTTAATTTCTACATAATCTGGGCTTATAAACTCCATCTTGTGCTCTGTGATTGTTATCCTCATATTTGCATTAGTTTCAGATTTATAGCTAAATGAATCAAATGTTCATGCCAGACCTTTTTCTATAAGGTCTGCATTTAAATCTCAGTTGAGTAAAGTTTTCTTTAGTGTCTTCAAGTGTCTTTAAGACAAGCTCAAGGAAACTTAGACTTGGCATGTTTCACACTCTTTATCTGTCAGCTCTATACCTTAATCGTGGATTAGCTAGGTATAAAATATTTGGATCACATTTTCTTCCCTTGAGAATTTTATAACACTTTTAGATTGGAAGTTGCTATGGAAAAGTCTGAAATGAATCTTATTTTTTTTCCCCATAACAGATGACTAGCTTTCACTGGTCAGTCTTATTTTCTTATCTTTGAAACTGATCATTTTGCCAGAATATTATTTCTTTTTTTTCCCTACAGTTTTTTTATTTTTAGACAGGCAGAGAGGGTGCCAGCCGGGAGGGGCAGAGACAGAGGGAAAATCTCAAGCAGGCTCCCTGCTGTCAGCACAGAGCCCATGTGGGGCTTGAACTCACAAAACCGTGAGAGATCATGACCTGAACAGAATCAGGAGTCCGATGCTTAACAGACTGAGCCACGCAGGCGCCCCCAGAATATTATTTCTTAGTGCTGATGATTATGTAAACAGTTTTCCATGGCATGGTGTGCCCTTACAGTCTACAGATGAAAGGGTTTTTTAAAAACATTTTTGACAACATTACAAATATCTTTATATGTTTTCTGTCACATTATGTCAGATCTCTTTTTTATGGTAGGTACAGAGGGAGATACATATTATACTTATGCTGCATTTCCCATATCTGTTTTCCACATGGATAATCTTCTTTCTAGTACCTTTCATTTTACTAATTTTAATTTCATTTTGATCCTTTTCCTCAAGCCTATCATTTGCCTCATTTATTTGAAAATGTTTTGTGCAGTTTTCTGCTTTTGATGTATCTTTTACTTCTGTTATGGTTTTAAACATTGTTTGTTTACTTCTTACCTGGTAAAAGATCAAATTTTATCTCCTTCTGTTGCCTTGTCATATCTTCCCTCTTATTTTATTTATTTGTTTTATTTTATAGAGTGAGAGAGAGAGAGACCATGAGTGGGAAGAGGGGCAGAGGAAGAGAGAGAGTAAGAGAGTGAGAGAGAATAAGGGAGAGAGAATCTTAAGCAGGCTGCATGCTCAGGGAGGAGCCCAATGTGGGGCTTGATCCCAAGACCCTGAGATCACGACTTGGGCTGAAATCAAGAGCCTGCCACTCAACCTACTCAGCCACCCAGGCACCCCTCTTCCCTTTTATTTTAGAGACAACGTCTTTAAAAGCAATTTGGAGACAATTAAGCTTCTGATTTTTAATTTTTATGGGGGTCCACTTGCCCACAATTGGTATTTGCTCCAACAAAACTTTTTAGAATGAGGGTATTTTATCTGTAAGTTCTTTCCAAATTCCTCTCCTCTGTTTATCTGTAATATCTTTGTAACGATCTTGTGTTACTTCTTTTGATTTTATTACTTCTTTTGAATTCATATAATTCATATTATAAATTCCTAGACTTTGAAGTTTCCTATGGATTAAGGACTAAGACTATGTTTCAAGTTTGTAGAAATTCTCTTTATGATATGTGTGTGTGTAACTTCTTTTTGCCTCTACTTTCCTTAACCTACTGGAATCAACCTGGTTGGGTAACTTACCATATGCAAATTCTCTCATCCCCTGCCTTACCAGTAGCCATCTTCCAGCAAATATGGCTTTTCTGTGTGATCTCTTATTTACTCTTGATTTCCTTGCTGCTTAAAATACTGTGGTGAAATAATCCAGAGAAGTGATGGCTACCAGACAACATTCTCATCCTCCTTATTCCAAATGAGAGCTCATTGGTTAGGGTGCCAATTACTTTGGAGATTTGTGCTTTGACAGCTTTGTGTGATATTTACAGATATGAGTACATGTCCTCGGTTTCTTCCATAATGCTATTAGACCTTGACTATGTTCTTTCTTAGAAATTTGTTGAAAATGAAGACGAGTACTTTTGTTTCTCATTCTCTGAGTTTTGTGTGATATCTAAAAGTAGAAAGGAGAAACCGCTTTTTTTTACAGCCATTTTAAAACTGAAAATACTCTTCTATCACAGCATTCTGAGAATACAAAGTAGAGGCTTCTGAAACTTTCATTGGCTTATTATAGAAAATCATATTAAGAGTTTTCTCCTTGTGAATCTTCACAACAATGTTCTCTTTAGTGTGACTTTTTTTTTATGGGCTCAGTGTGGGTCTTTTTAAGCTTTTCTGTCAGGGGAGACACAAATGAAGTGTTAGGATTTGCTATCAGAAAGGATTGGTAGTATGTTCTAGGTCCATCACTATCTCCTGGGGGTCTGGAGAATTGTTTCCTTAAAATATAACCGTTAAAGGGCACCTGGATGGCTCAGTCACTTAAGCGCCCGACTTCAGTTCAGGTCATGATCTCGCGGTTTGTGGATTCGAGCCCCACATCGGGGTCTGTGCTGACAGCTTGCTCAGAGCCCGGAGCCTGCTTCAGATTCTGTGTCTCCCTCTCTCTCTGTCCCTCCCCCATTCATGCTCTGTCTCTGTCTCTCTCAAAAATAAACATTAAAAATTTTAAACATAAACGTTAAGTTTTATTCTTACTCATTTTATCATTGTTAGAAGGCAGGAATCCAGTGCAAGTTTCCTGGATCTTCTCTTGCTCTGTCAGATTCTCTCACTAAACTAGGGGGTATGATGTAATTTGTATTTTGAAGAGTGGAATTACATGAAAGACCGTCGCTCCCAGCCTGCACTTCTAACATTCTTCTTATCTCTTTCCAGGTTCAGGGGACAGACCATATTCTGTTTTATCAAGTTTCTTCTCATCCCTGTTCTTCCTTCTGTGCTGTGTTCTGGGAATTGCCATTTTGAAATGATGGCAATAAAAAGAATGTCATAGGGAATACATGTGGAGGGGATAAGACCTTGGCTCTATGTGGCTACAAAATTAACTCCTCTGGAGTTGGAGAATGGCCACCTGTTTTTCTGAGTCAGTCCATCTTCACTGTTGCAGAATTAAGTTCTTACAGAGAAGGTGAATCAAAGCCTTTTCTAACCTTACTAGGTCCATCTGGCCTGTTTTGGTTCAGAGATTAAAGCATGTGTTGTGCAGTTCAAAAATGTACTTCTTGAATTTATCCCCACGGCTGATGCAATTAGTTGAAATTCCACCCGGATCTGGCATATGGTCTTCTCTTGTCTTGAGTTTACAGTGATTTTGCCAGCTTTTAACAAAACTTTTCATATTTTCATGGATATTTTAATGGGAAGTGGGAGAGCTGACATAAACAGCTCAAGCCTGCCACCATCTTAACTTCCATATTTTCACGATGAAGCCACACCTTAAATGCCTCGAGAGCAGGGACTCCTATGTCATCTGCTCTTTATTTAATTAGTGCCCAGTAAACATGATTGATTTAGAACTGAATAAAATAAAAATTAAGTTGTCCTTGGTTCTTACTTTACTATGCTAATTTTGAACTTTATATTATCCTAGTTCTGAATATTATGAGTACATTAAAGTGATAAAATTCACATGTAAAAAATACATCTAAACTTCAGATTTTTGTTTACCTGTACAAATCTTACTCTAGTTGAAATTCTCTATTACTTTTTAAAAAAAAATTTTTTTAACGTTTATTTATTGTTGAGAGACAGAGAGACACAGAGCATGAGCAGGGGAGGGGCTAAGAGATGGAGAGACACAGAATCTCTCCACAGAGAGCCGAAGTCAGTCGCCCAACCGACTGAGCCACTCAGGCGCCCCTGTATTATTTTTTTTAAAGAAAGCTCAACTTGTAAATAAATGGAATTTTGAAAAGTCTTGGAAATTGTGCACTTGTAAAGTACAAATCATTATTTTCTTTAGTTCACTCTACCAAATTGCTCACGATATATAGTGCAGCATTCAGCGTGGTCATATTAGAGGCAGCAATTTACAAAATTTCCATTATTGTCAAGAGACATATGGGAGTTAATGAGCTCTCAAATCATGGTTTACTCCAGGTGTTATTTACTTTACCCATCAGTATCTTTTCTTTTTAGAGTCACAAAGACAACTAGTATCAGAAGATCTCTTTTAGACCATCACACACATTCTGCCATATCATGAAAGATGCCACAGCTACTGACCTAGATTGTAAGTCCCCCTTCACTTGTATCATAACCACCTAAGGCAGCGGCTGTCTTTTAATTTTTCCTTTTGCAATGACCTCTAGGCACGGAGAACGGTTGTAAGGCCCAATCTAGAACCATACTTTAAAGGATAAATTATAGAATTTAGAGTCATAGGACTTGAGTTTCTAGCTCTGCCATTTATGATCTATATGACTTCGGACATGCCATTTATTCTCTCTCAAATGTTCAGAGGGCTGTGTAAATAAATATATTTGAATAAGCTTGATAAACTATAAATATGCTATAGAACACTGCACTTACTGTGGATTGCTCTTCAGATGGATGATATTCAGTGGTGATCAGAGCCAGGTCAACTGGCAACCGACTAGAGCAGTAACATGTTACACAGAATGTAAAAGGAGGAAGAAAACTTTATTTATCAGAACACTTAAATGGGATGAAATGCGGAATGGGTGTGCATGTGTTTGGGAGGACGATTTTGATAACTTAGGCTGAAGGAGAAGACCCTCAAGGGATATGTATCAACAGATGATGCCTAAACTGCTTTCCCGGAAGGACCAGACAAATTAACTACAGCCTTCTGTTTTGATGAGCAAAATACAGAATCTGGGTTTACCAATGGGACCCTCTTCCCCTTTCCTTCCCTCACATACCTGAGCAATCATTCTCAATAAGTTCTAAACCACGAGTTAGAAAAATATCTGTTATAACGGCTACCACCTTAACAGCCTGTTTGGGACATGCATGGGAAGCAGTTGAGTCTTCAATTGTATATTTAATTGAATATTCAAATTGTACTATAAATTGTACTATAATGGATATTCAAATTGTACTATATAGTAATATGCAATTGTACAGTAACATCGATGCGGTGTTAAACAAGAGGCATGTCTTTTCAGGATTAAGTTCTCTAAATTCCCCGACTCTTGGCATTATTTGCTCTGACTTAGGTCTTTGTGGTTCAGCTTTTAACATACTGATTAAACTCTGCTTTTCGGGTTTCTTATGAAGTTATAGCTCTTGAAATGGCCGATGGTGGCTTCCTGCTTTATTCATGATTAATGAGGTTTTTCACAACCTCTCTGTGTCTATGCTTGTTGTCCTGGCTAATCTCCTAGAAATTAGCCATCTCTCTGCTTTTCAGGGGTTGGTTGTGTGGGATGCTGATTATTTTGCCTTATGGGTCACCCCTGGTACTTGTAAGTAGAAGCGAAGGACACAGTAGATGCCACTGTTTGGGTCTAAGCATTGCTTTTTTATTATTACAATCCAAGAGATAATTTATAAAGGCTGACAGCCTTATTTTAGTTTCCCTGAAAGTTGTTTTGATTCTCTGGGCCCCAGAGCAAGCCCTTTTTAGAACAGAAACTATTTGTTTATACAGTCAGACTTTGAGGATGATTTATTATATATTCATATGAGAAAACTACAACTCAGGCAATTCAGGACTTTCAACTTATTTAAAAAAAAAAAACTTTCAACAGCAATGGGATGTTTCCAGATAAAAGCAATGTCACTTGATGAACAGCCTACTTGTTATCTATCTTTCTGTTTTTGGGAAACCAAGAGAGGTCAGCCAAGGACATCTCCAAAAAGGTACTATTATTAATGGAAATTAAATTCATTAAATGGTATACAATACACAATATGTTTTCTGCAATTGTATTCTAAAATGAAATGGAAAATAGTTCCATAACTCTGGAGCTGATATCTGATTTAAAATATGTTTTTGCACATAATTTAATTTAATCTTTGTTTTGTATGAAATTTATAAATCATCAAGAAGATATAAACAGGGATGCTGGAATTAATTTGCTTGATGAAAGATGATCCTGTTGGCTGTGCTTATGGTTTGAGAATCCCCTCAGGACTCTGACCATTTTGTTTATGTTTTTAAGTCTGTTGGGAGTATATACATGGTACATACAAGTGCGAAGGCATAAAATGTAATATAAACACCATAAATGTGATTCTATTACTCTTTTGCTGAAAATCACTTTAAGTCTCATTCAAGTCTTCATGTCTTTAAGATGTAAATTTCTTAATATTACATACAGACCCTCCATGACGAGACCCTCGGCCATGTTCTTCACTGGATCCCTGACCACTGCTTCTGAACTTCCCCTCCAAGCTACACATACATGCACACATGTGAGCATACAAACGTCCCTAACTGTGGCTGTAGGTTTACTACATAATTCTGTCTGGATTTGTCTGATGTTATCCCTATCTGATATAACTTACACTAAGCCAAAGCAACCCCGCCCGTGCATGGTCCTGCCACTAAACTTGCAAAATTAAGAGATACGAGGCAGCCCCTGTCTTGACATTTTTAGAGGAAAGACAGTTAATTTACATTGAAAAAGCATTTGCTGTTGAGTGATATATGATTGGAGAGTATAAAAAGGGTGGCTAATGTATAGCTTATTGATAATTAGAGGTAGCTTGAATTTGGGTTATAATTCAAGCATTTATGAGACATGTGATCTTCCTAGTCAAGGAAACTTCTCTCAGCTTCAGTTTCCTTGTCTAAAAAGTGGGCCCAGCTAGAATACTAGGCAATCAGGAAATCGGGTTTATTTCTCACCCACTGGATGGGTAAAGAAGAGAATTACCTGGGTGAGGGATAGGGAGAATGGGGGGACTTGGCTGGTGGTAAAAAGTGGAAAGCACTGGATGAGTCGCCTCAAGTATTTGGAGGACTTGGAGTCTGGCTGTGCACCCATGAGCATTTTGAAAAGTTCAAAGAGCAAAGGCAGACCAGAAAATGGGAGTCAGAGGCAAGGGTCAGAGACAAGTCAGGCCTTAATGGAGGGAACAATAGGGTCAGGATCACACGAAGTGGTGATGGCTAGGAACAAAGTGGAGGGGACTGTGACTTGTCCCAGATCAGCCCAGACAATAAAAATGCATTAACTCCCAGGGTGATTGTGACCATAGGCTATTAAAAGTCACGTAATTTGAAGCATTTAAAAAACCGTAAAGCTCTAACAGAGATTACTATTTTTATCTTATGGTATCATAAAGATGAAACAACTGCCAAAAAGCTTGTCAAGATTAACTCCATCAGGGAGCAACCTAACAGCTGTCCTCCCTTCTACCCAGGGGAACGTGCACTTGGCATTCACAGAAAACTTGCCTTTGCTTCTCCTCATGCGTCCGACGCTCTCTCAGACTCGGGGCACTCACCTTCTGCTTTGATCCCTCGGTGCTTCTGGTGAATCGTCCAATTCCCAACCATAAAGGTTAATGCAATAGCAGGACTTCAGGCATTTTGCATCAAGAAATCTCTCCACTCTTGCTACCTAAAGTTAAAAAATGTATTTCTGAAGGGCAAAGTTATTTTTCCCCCTACTTTATTATTTGTTGAGTCCTCTGTCCTAGTGAGCCGATGTGCTTACATTCCATTACCATAAATTCAATTGTTGGAGAATTTGTTCTCAATCTTTTTCCCCCACCTCTGGATATACAGCTACATTTAGGATAGGTTGTCATTAGAAAGTTGCTTGCTTTCCTTTTGTTGAAGAGTTCTCTGAACTTCTCACTGCCTTTTTGATTCTATTATTCCTTTTCAATAGCTTTTCATTTTCTCAAATAGTACTGGTCACTCTACTGTCCAGTGAATATTTTCCTACCAACAGATAGACATTTACCTGCCAGTCATAAAGGAACTGGTATACTGGAGATCTTTCCTTTGTGCATTAATTCACAAAATCAGTTTGTCATGGTCTTTCTTATTCAATGATCTATCCTCATTGGTCCTTGTTTCTTTCCCCTCATTCTTCAAAGCTGCACAGATTCCTGAGCAGGCAGATTATGCTGCCCCTTTCTGATAATATTAATCTGACATTCAGGGTGCTCCATTAATGTGCCTGTGGTCAGAAACACAAAGTGAAATGCTCATCTCAACCTCCTTTTTAAGAGAAGTTACTGCCCTGCACACTGTAATCACAGAACAGTGACAAGGCAGTCAGCCAAATGCATCTCCTCTGTCGAGAATGTTAAATTCTAGAATTTAATGTGGCTACAACCTACATGTTGAAGAGACCCTGGATTAGAAATGAGGCAACTTAAGTCATAATTTCTGTTCTGTATCGAAAAGTCTTTATTCATTGATCTTCTTACCACTCCTATTATTTCCCTGATCTTTTACCCTGTAAAATTAGAAGCTTGATTAATTGACCTTTAAGGATCCTGACAACTTTAGAACTCCATTTTCACAATTTCTTTTCTTCCTGTACAAATACAGTCTCCCCACAGTGGGGGAAGAAAAAAAAAACAGAGTGATTGGGGAAGTCAACAGAACAGACGTCTTAGCTGAGCTTGAAAGACAGAGTTCAACACTTCCAGATAGATGAAGGAAGAAAAGTGTTCTAAATAGCAAGTGCAAAGTCACAGAGGTAAATTAGCATGGAGTATGTGAACTTTGGGTAAATAACCAGTTTGGCACTCAAGGGGACCTCAAGCCTAGGATGGCAGCTCTAGCCTAGTGAGGTTTGTACTATCATATTACATGACTAACTTTGAATTAACATGGAATTTCTCAGTTGAAAAAAAAATGACATTAAATCACATTTACACAGAGGATAACAAGGGCCAGTGGGTTTTCCCGGCTCTCAGGAAGGAGCTTCACAGTAGACGCTCTAATTCTAGGGCCAGTAATTACCTTCAGGAGGCAAGACCAGTGAAGGGTTTCTGGAGCCTGCATGGAGTCAAGTATTAGGGGAGATAGCTCCTTAGTCTGACTGTCCATAGTGCAGCCAGAATGAAGAGCCCAAACTCAGTCCAGTTGCTGCACAAAGAGACAGAATCTAGATATGAAGCTCTGGAAAGGCAGATGGAAGGTTGGAAGTACAGCCCGAGGATAACAACAAAGATGATACCTTCTGCATGCCCAGAAATTTATGGTGATTAAATTGTCTAAGGCAGTTAAAGGGTTTAACATACTTTCTGACCCGTATCATTGAATAAATGGAAGGGTGTTTATTGTTGTTGCTTAAGGCACTGAAATTTAAACACTGAAGGCCTTAGTTGAGGTTTGGTTGGCTTCTAATGTAAAGGGGTGAGACTACACAACAACAATAAAAACAACAAAGAAATAAAACAAGCAAAGAACAAAAAATAGTAGAATGTTCCTCAAGCCCCAGGCATTTTCCTATTCTTCCCCTGCCCTCCTCTCCATGTGCGATCTCCCAGGGAGCCCTCCCTAGTGCTTTTGCACTCATTCATTATGAGATCCAGATCCTACTCCACCCCCCTGCCCTACAGTGTTTCTGGTTACAATACACTGAGTTTTACATGGTGCTGCCATGACTTTGAATTAGAAGTTCCTCTCACCTCTCACTTAGAGGATCAAGAGGTAGTTTCGTGAACTATAGTTGGATAGTACCAGCATGAAAGTCAGGATACCTGGGTTGTTTTTTGGGGTTTGCTGTTGGTGGTGGTGGTGGTTTTTTGTTTTTTGTTTTTTTTGAAGCTCTGTCATTAATAAGTTAGGTGTCCTGAGCAAGTAACTCAATCAGCCTATGCCAGAGTTTCTTATCTGAAAAAAAGAGATGTTAGATGGCATGCAAGGACTTCTCCAAATACAGCAGTATGAAACAGTGGCAGCACCTAGGGAATCTGCCCTCATTACTAAAGTTGCCAAAACGTCTCATCCCATCATCTTGGGCCTCAAACTAGCATCAGCTGCATAATACCAGATAATGAGCTCTAGCTGGAAGGAAAATGACAAAGAGGGAAGTAATACCCACAATGTTCCAAAGTCATTATTTTAGCCAACAGGAAGCTGTTCCCAATAGCCATGAGTTTGGATAAAGGACATCCAAGGAGCTAATGGCCATTTTTGGATATTCAGTAATCGGTAACTGTAGGCTATTTAATTCTCCTTGTTACAAGTCAACTTGAGCACCACACCTTTACTGGATGCCTCCCTCCCGCATGTAGGTGTCCTAGGCATGTCTTCTCTGTACTAGATATGCTAATGCTTACCAACTAGATGTGCTAATGCTTACCAAATATCCACTTTCTTTAAAACATATTCTATAACTTGGCCGATTCTAGAGTGAAAAAAATCTCCTTATTTCCACGCTAAATTTGGATTAACATGTAAACTAACATCAGGATCTATTAGTTTACACATTCCTGGTGACAGAAATTTAACTTAGGTTAAGGTTAGCTTTTCATGACAATTGCATTCTATCATTATCCACAGATAATAAGTCTTTGCCAAGAACTCCTTGCTGATGTGGTTTCAAGAAGAACTTTGCAATGGTGCTTTTCCCCGGTAGAGTCTTAACTGTCATTGTTCCATGAAGTTAATGTTGCCATGCGGCAGAGCAATAATCTGCAAAGCTATGAAAAATAAAAATCTAGGTATTTTTGCTACATTTCATGTAAGCTTTATTGACAGAAGTCTGTCTAAATGAAGTGGCATTCATGCTTAACATTTTAAGACAAAAGTATTAGCATAAGAGAACAGTCTATTGTGAAAAACAAAGCTCCAGTGAAGAAGGGGAAAGAGGACTTGCTTGAAAAAGATGGGTTAATGAGGTAGGTATGAATCAGATTTTTTTTTTTTGTCAGTCTTAAAAAGAAGATTCTCCCCAATCATATCTAAAACTGAAGAATGTTCCACTGAGATAAGAAGATTCACAAAAAAGAGTATATATATTTTATTTTATCCTTTTTCTCAAGGGAAAGAGCATAAAATGCAGCCTGAGAGATTCAAGCTAAACCTTGGGAGAAATATCATGATAGTTAACAATGATGAACACAGAAAGGGGTATGGAGGAGAGGGTTCCACTACACTTTTGTGGAGGTTTTCAAAGTAGGGGAAACCATCTGTCTAAGTGGAGTTGGACAAGTTCTCAACTTTGTTTCACATTTATAAAATAAGGGAATGTCTCAGGCTCTTCCTAAATTTGGAACCTGGTACTTCAGTCATACCAAGTGTATCTTTGGCTGCAGTTGGTGCTATTGGAATGGGGGAATTTCGGTGTTCTTGGTTACTTCAAAGGATCTCTGTCACCATCGCCCCTTTCATGGCCTATCTACCATATCTCTCCTTGGGCTGTTCACCAAGTCAATAAAACTGGAAACAGTAACAGCAAATATGATCTTTTATATCCTTATGATTAGGCCATTCGTATTTTCCAGTTCTCCAATGAAGTTGATGCCATCCCACTAATCCCTTCACTGTATTTGTGTACCTTTTATTTTCTGGTGTCTCTGGCTAAATGCACTTTCTAAAGGCATTGTGGGCTAAGGGAGAGCTATCTTCTCTGGAAATCCTTAGGCTACTTGGGTGTGTAAAGAAGACCCTGAGATCCATCCATCCTTACTTGGAGCTCTGGTCCTGCCATTAGTAAATAGCACTTCAGTATTTCAAATGACGCCCAAGGAGCTCTGAATCAGAGCTTCAGTGATTTACCTGAATCAATGTCTAGGTAAAACTTATTAAGAGTATCAAAAGAGATGGCACATAAGAAGGCATTTTGTGATAGCATAAAACCTGGTTATATAATTAACATTATTGTGAGGACCTACCTTTCTCTCTTCTTCTCTCTGTTTTGCTGGTTTCCATGGAGCTAAAGATATTGTGAATGATGAGGCAGAATGGAAACTGACCAGTGTGGCCCATTCAGACTCTTCAGGAAATGAGATTATCAGAAATTTCTTTCAATAATGTAAAAGCAGGAGTGTTGAAACAAAGGTTTTGATAAATTCATTTTATAAGGCCAGACTGGTTCTCCATGTCCAAACATAAGCATGAATTAGTTCTTTGCCCAACATTTTTTTACTGTAGTATATGTCTTCTTTCTGTCTCCTAGTAATATATAGGCCATTAAAATTAAGGAACATGACAATAAAACTACTGATTTTTGACCATTACCAAAGCAACTTGTCATTAAAGAGAACATATTGAAGCAGTAAATCAAATGAACATTGCATCATGGAGACTATAAGGTTATTAAGAAAGAGGTTTTTTTCCTAACTTTTCAATATTAGGATATTGTGCTGTGAGGTATTTCAATGTGGGGGTTAGTGAAGGAAATTGAACTTATCTAGGAAGGTTGCAATAATATTTTTTGAAAAGAAATGAATTCAACAATGAAACATTTTTAAAAATGTGATCTCCTGAAAATGCAATCTCTACTGTAGTCTTTTTCCACATTGACAATCTACTTTCTGTCCTTTCTGCATTCATAAGACCAGAGAAGTGGCAATAAATTGTGTCTCTCCCTGGTCGTGCCTGGATTCTGTGTAGAATATTTTAGACACACCTACTTTCTTCCTGATCACAGCAAAGGGTTTAAATCCATCAGCAATGTGATTCCCAGAACATATGGCTCATAGAGGAGAATAGCTTGCATTTAGCTCTGGCCAGCTGTCCAGAGCTCAACAATGTTGGTAACATATTTCAGGCCATATAAACTAGGAAATATATTTAGAAAGTGCAAGCTAAGAAATGTACACTAATCTCTACTATATTCGAAAACACAAATTGCCATTGCATTATTGCTTAGAGCAGAATTTAATTAAATTATTCCTGGTCACTAAAGATCTGACTGAACAGGAATAATATTCACCTTTTCAGACCTTGTGTAGATGGCATTCATCTGGCTAAAACCATAAAAATAAGCTTTCTGATAACTGGCAAGTTCTTCAATTGCATGTCAGATATGATTTCTGACACTGTAAAAGTTAAATGATCAAGGGAAGATCCATATGCATAAGATGGACCATCTGCATATTTGCCTCAGCTTTCAGACACTTAAGTGAAAATAAGCCTTATTTTAAGTTTCTGAGTTCATGAATAAAAAATAAGTTCGTTAACAAGGCTCCTTGGAGATGTGGCTAATTCTTGGGCTGGGGCAGGAAAAAGAAAGATGAACCTGGAGTATCTTGTAGTGCCAGAAAGAACGGGATTTAAAAATAAAAGAACAAAAGAAAAAGGAAAGGAAAAAAGATGGACATATGTCAAAAAGACACAGGAACCAACCCAACAGAGCTCCCAATGGCCAAAACTGCAACAATCTGAGCAACAAAATAAAGAACTATAGCATTGGATTAATACTCGAAGAATTAAACAAATCTCCATGTGCCCATACTAAGGGAAATAAATGACTGAATAAGAAATAAATACTGGAGAAGAGACAAATCTTCCATAGACAAGAATTCTAAGATATATACATATATATATATATATATATATATATATATATATATATATATATATAGTTCTTCCCCTCTTCAGGAGGCAGAGCTTAATTCTCCCCTGCTTGAGTGTTCATTAACTTAGTGACTCACTTCCAAAGAATAGAATATGAAAGGAAAAATAATAACTTCAGAGTAGAGAGCCATGACAAATACCACCTTAACCAAGAGATCAATGGTACCATGATTAGTGATAAATCATGTTAATAATATGTATCCAATATGGTATGATATAATGAAACGGTCCCTCACCTCCTCAGCATGTCTCCCCCAAGTCCATAATTCCAGTCTAATCATAAGGAAACATCAAACCAAACCAGAATCAAGGGGCCTTCTACAAAATATCTGACCACTATTCTTCAAAATTCTCAATAAATAAGGAACAAGGAAAGACTGAGGAACTGTCACAGATTAGAGGACAGTAAGGTGGCATTTTGGCTACATGTAATACAGTTAAAACAGAAAAAGAACATAAGTGGAAAAAATAGGTGAAATACAAATCAAGTCTGTAGTTTAATTAACAGTATTGTAACAAGATTAATTTTTTAGCTTTGACAAATGTACTCGAGTTATATAAGATGCTAACATTAGGGGAAGCTGGATGAAGGTAACATATCAAGTTTAGATTTTTAAAAATAACATATTTAAACTCAGTTTTTAACTTCACACATTTAAAAGAGAGTTAAACCCGCATTTAATGGTGTTAAAATAAATCCAACTTCACTTTCTAAGGACAGCATTGGTTCTTTCCACAGTGTTTTTTTGCTGACAGCCTCTGAGAGAGATGGGATCTCCATCTATCCATGCATTTGTCCTTGTTAAAACCTTAAATTTTTATAAAAGGTATTCATTTTCCCACTACTTTATTAAAGGAAACATGTCTATGTATTAACTAATATCATCAGATTATTCCATTCTCAAGGCTTTCCAGGAGAGATAATAACAAATTAATTATTGCTTATTTAAAATTTTGAATGAGGGGGGAGGGGCCAAGATGGTGGAAAAGCATGAAAGTTTTTTTTTGCGTCTCTCATTGCTGAAATACAGCCAGATCAACACTAAACCATCTTGCACATCTAGAAAACTGATTTGAGGATTAACACAACAATCTTCACAACCTGAACCACAGAACTTGGCAGGTATGCAGCATGGAGAGGTGAACTGGGGGAGAGAGAAGACATGGAGAGCAGGGAGCTGTTTTTGCTTGTGGAAAGAGGACAGAGACATGGGGGGAGAGTACAGGAAAAGCACCTCCCCCAAAAGCAGCTGGAGAGAAGGTGAAAAAGTGGAATCAGCTGCAGGGACTGAACAAAAAAGGGAGAAAGGATAAAGGATAGTGTTTAAATTCCATTAAGACTCTATAAATAGGGGGAGCACAGAGTCTGAGGCTCCGTAGCTTGGTACCTGGTGGTGCTCTGGTGGGAAGGGCGAATCCCCAGGAGCAGAGAGCGAGGTCTGAGGGGTCCTCGGGCCACACGGGGAGAGGCGGTTCTCCTGCTGGGAGGACATCTGGTAGAGGCTGTGCGGCCACCACACAGACAAAGGTCCCAATGGACTCTGGAGAACAACCATATTCACTGGTGTTGGAACAAGGATGTTAAGGGTGAAGCCTGGTGCCAGATGTGTGTTGTGATTTTCCATAAACCCTGAAACACTGCTGCTACAAGATCTCATGAACTTTTCCTGGGGTGGGCTAGCACCCAGCCCATTGGCATCAGTGTGGGAATTGGCATCAGTGTGGTCTTGTAAACATTCCTGGGGGTGGGCGGGCACCCGGCCATTGCTCAGTGAGACTCTCCCCCAGAGGACCTGAGCAGATCAAAACCACAGTCCTTCAGAAGTGAGAGGGTGAGAAACGCAGCCCCATTTGAGATAAAACTCAGGAGGGAGGTGCCACCTGGCACCTGATGGCTTGGTCACAGACAAGAAGCAGGGGTGGAAAGAAGCCAGAGACAAAGGAGGGATGCCTGATTGCTGGTTGTGGAAAGCACAGAGTTCCCATACTTGAGACTGGGTAGCTGGGTGACACTATTTTCACCCCTCCCACGCATGCACATACATGCCTAGACATGCCACAGCAATCCACCCCAGTAAGCTAAACAGTGCCTCTAAGTGGAGAATGGAGCCGTTACACTAAACCCCACCCAGCTCTTGAGAGCTCTTCAGAGCTCTTGCACTCTTGACAAACACAAGTCTCTCCACCTGCTTAGTTTACAGACTATAAAGTGCTTTATAGCTTGACTTCTATGGGAAACCAGATGTAATTTCAATCATACTTCATTCTGTTCGCTGGTCCTTTTATTCATTTTTTTCCTTTTTCTTTTCTTATTCTTGAATACAAAAGAGAAAAAAAACATTTTTATTTTCCATTTTTATTAAAAAGATTTTCAATTTTTTTCTACTGTATTTTTTACTTTTTTGTAGATATTTTCAATTCTATTTTACTTTCATCATTTCATTTTATTCTATTTTATTGTATCCATTTTTTCAAATTTTCAAATGTTTTCCTTTCCCCCACTTTTTTTCTTTTGTCTATTTTTTCTTTTCTTATCTTTCCCTTTTTTATCTAATCTATCAAACTTCTTTCAACAACCAGACCAAAAAACACCTAGGCTCTAGCATCCTTAATTTGATTTCTTTCTGTTATTTTTAACTTTTTAATTTTAAGGGTTTTTTTTTACTTTATTAATTCTGTTTCTTCCTTCAAAATGATGAAACTAAGGAATTCACCAAAAAAGAGCAGGAAGAAATGACAACCAGAGAATTAATCAACACAGATACAAGCAAGATGTCTGAACCAGAATTTAGAATCACGATAATAAGAATACTAGCTGGGGTTGAAAAAAGATTAGAATCCCTTTCTGCAGAGATAAAAGAAGTAAAAGCTAGTCAGGATGAAATAAAAAATGTAACTGAGCTGCAATCTCTAATAGATGCCATGACAGCAAGGATGGATGAGGCAGAGCAGCAAATCAGCGATATAGAGGACAAACCTATGGGGAATAATAAAGCAGAAAAAAAAGAGGGAGACTAAGGCAAAAGAGCATGAAATAAAAATAAGAGAAAATAAAAATAAGAGAACTTAGTGATGCATTAAAAAGGAATAACATCAGAATAACAGGGGTCCCAGAAGATGAAGAGAGAGAAATAGGGGTAGAAGGGTTATGTGAGCAAATCATAGCAGAAAACTTTCCTAACCTGGGGAAAGACACAGACATCAAAATCCAGGAAGCACAGAGGACCCCCATTAGATTCAACAAAAACTGACCATCAACAAGGCATATCATAGGCAAATTCACAAAATACTCAGGCAAGGAGAGAATCATGAAAGCAGCAAGGAGGAAAAAGTCCCTATCCTACAAGGGAAGACAGATCAGGTTTGCAGCAGACCTATCCGCAGAAACTTGGCAGGCCAGAAAGGAGTGGCAGGATATATTCAATGTGCTGAATCAGAAAAATATGCAGCCAAGAATTCTTCATCCAGCAAGGCTGTCATTCAAAATAGAAGGAGAGATAAAAAGTTTCCCAGACAAACAAAAATTAAAGGAGTTTGTGACCACTAAACCATCCCTGTAAGAAATTTTAAGGGGGACTCTCTGAGGGGAGAAAAGATGAATATATATACATACATATATCAAAAGCAGCAAAGATTAGAAAGGACCAGAGAACACCACCAGAAACTCCAACTCTACAAGCATCATAATGGCAATAAATTCATATCTTTCAGTACTCACTCTAAACATCAGTGGACTCAATGTTCCAATCAAAAGACATAGGGTAACAGAATGGATAAGAAAACAAGATCCATCTATATGCTGTTTACAAGAGACCCACTTTAGACCTAAAGACACCTTCAGATTGAGAATAAGGGGATGGAAAACCATCTATCATGCTAATGGTCAACAAAAGAAAGCCAGAGTAGCCATACTTATATCAGACAATCTAGACTTTAAAATAAAGACTGTATCAAGAGATGCAGAAGGGCATTACATCAGAATTGAGGGGTCTATCCACCAAGAAGACCTAACAATTGTAAACATGTATGCGCCAAATGTGGCAGAACCCAAATATGTAAATAAATTCATCATAAACATAAAGAAACTCATTGATAGTAATACCATAATAGTAGGAGACTTCAACACCTCACTCATAGCAATGGACAGATCATCTAATCAAAACATCAACCAGGAAACAATGGCTTTGAATGACACACTGGACCAGATGGACTTACCAGATATATTCAGAACATTTCATCCTAAAGCAGTGGAATATACATTCTTCTCTAGTGCACATGGAACGTTCTCCAGAATAGAACATATACTGGGACACAAATCAGCTCTAAGTAAGTACAAAAAGATCGAGATCATACCATGCATATTTTCAGACCACAGTGCTATGAAACTCAAAATCAACCACAAGAAAAAATTTGGAAAGGTAACAAATACTTGGAGACTGAAGAACATCCTAGTAAAGAATGAATGGGTTAACCAAGAAGTCAAAGAGGAAATTAAAAAGTATATTGAAGCCAATGAAAATGATAACACCACAGCCCAAAACCTCTGGGATGCAGCAAAGGCAGTCATAAGAGGAAAGTATATAGCAATCCAGGCCTTCCTAAAGAAGTAAGAAAGATCTCAGCTATAAAGCCTAACCTTACACCTTAAGGAGCTGGAAAAAGAATAGCAAATAAAACCCCAAACCAGCCAAAGACAGGAAATAATAAAGATAAGAGCAGAAATTAATGCTATCGAAACCAAAAAAACAGTTGAACATATCAATGAAACCAGAAGCTGGTTCTTTGAAAGAATTAACAAAATTGATAAACCACTAGCCAGTTTGATCAAAAAGAAAAAGGAAAGGATCCAAATAAACTCAAGAATGAAAGAGGAGAGATCACAATCAACACAGCAGAAATAAAAACAAGAATAAGAGAATATTATGAGCAATGATGCCATAATTATGCCAATAAAATGCCAATATTATGCCAATATTATGCCAGTAAAATGGGCAATCTGGAAGAAATGGACAAATTCCTAGAAACATATACAGTACCAAAACTGAAACAGGAAGAAATAGAAAATTTGAACAGACCCATAACCAGTAAGGAAATCGAATTAGTAATCAAAAATTTCCCAAAAAACAAGAGTCTAGGGCAAGAAAGCTTTCCAGGGGAATTCTACCAAACATTTAAGGGAGAGTTAACACCTATTCTCTTCAAGGTGTTCCAAAATATAGAAATGGAAGGAAAACTTCCAAACTCTTTCTATGAAATCATTACCTTGATTCCAATACCAGACAGAGACCCCACTAAAAAGGAGAACTATAGACCAATTTCCCCTAAAGGCTAAAGACTCCACCAAAAAACAACAACAAACTATTAGAACACATAAATGAATTTAGTAAGGTTGCAGGATATAAAAATCAATATACAAAATTGTTGCAGTTCTTTTTTTTTTAAGACAGAGAGAGAGAGGAGAGGGGCAGAAGGAGAGAAAGAGATTGTGGAGCCTGATTTGGAGCTTCATCCCATGATCCTGGGATCATGACCTGAGCCAAGAGTCTGATGCTCAACCAACTGAGCCATCCAGGCACCCCCAAAATTGTTGCATTTCTATATATTAATAATGAACTACCAGCCAAAATCAAGAGAATAATACCATTCAAAACCTCATCAAAAAGAGTAAAATACCTAGGAATAAATTTAACCAAGGAGATGAAAACTGTAAGACACTTATGAAAGAAATTAAAGGATATGGACAAATAAATGGAAAGGAATTCTGTGCTTGTGGATTGAGAATATTAATACTGTTAAAATGTCCATATCACCTAAAGTAATCTACAGGTCCAATGCAATCCCCATCAAAATTTCAATGGCATTTTTCACAGAACTGGAACAAATAATTCTAAAATTCACATGGAACCACAAAAGACCCTACCTATGTCAACCAAAGAAATCTTGAGGAAGAATTAGAAAGCTGGAAGGATCATACCCCCTGTTTTCAAACTTAAAAAGTTATATGATATGGCACAAAAACAGCCACTCAGACCAATGGAACAGAACAGACAACCCCTAAATGGACCTACAAATGAATGGCCAACTAATCTTTGACAAAGCAGGAAAGAATATCCAATGAAATAAAGACAGTCTCTTCAGCCGGTGGTACTGGGAAAACTGGACAGTGACATGCAGAAAAATGAACCTGGACCACTTTCTTACACCATACACAAAAATAAACTCAAAATGGATGAAAGAACTAAATGTAAGACAGGAAGCCATCTAAATCCTCAAGGAGAAAGCAGGCAAAAACCTCTTTGACCTTGGCTGCAGCAACTTCTTACTCAACACGTCTCCAGAGGCAAGGGAAACAAAAGCAAAAATAAACTATTGGGACCTCATCAAGATAAAAAGCTTCTGCACAGCAAAGGAAACAATCAGCAAAACTAAAAGGCAACTGACAGAATGGGAGAAGATCTTTACAAATGACGTATCAGATAAAGGGTTAACATCCAAAATCTGTAAAGAACTTATCAAACTCAACACACAGAAAACAAATAATCCAGTGAAGAAATGAGCGAAAGACATGAATAGACACTTCTCCAAAGAAGATATCCAGATGGCCAACTGATACATGAACTAATGCTCAACATCACTCATCATCAAGGAAATACAAATCAAAACGACAATAGGATAACACTCACATCTGTAGAATGGCTAACGTTAACAACTCAGGCAACAACAGATGTTGGTGAGGATGCAGAGAAAGTAGATCTCTTTTGCACTTCTGGTGGGAATGCAAACTGGTGCAGCCACTCTGGAAAACACTATGGAGGTTCCTCAAAAAATTAAGAATAGAACTACCCTTCGACCCCGCAATTGCACTACTAGGTATTTATCCAAGGGATACAGGTGTGCTGTTTCAAAGGGGCACACAGACCCCAATGTTTATAGCAGAGCTATTGACAATAGCCAAAGTATGGAAAGAGCCCAAATGTCCATCGATGGATGAATGGATAAAGAAGATGTGGTATATATATACAATGGAGTATTACTCGGCAATCAAAAAGAATGAAATCTTGCTATTTGCGACTTGCCATTTGGAGGGTATTATGCTAAGTGAAATTAGTCAGAGAAAGACAAATATCATATGACTTCACTCATCTGAAGACTGTAAGACACAAAACAGATGAACATAAGGGAAGGGAAGCAAAAATAATATAAAAACAGGGAGGGGGACAAAACATAAAAGACTCTTAAATATAGAGAACAAACAGAGGGTTGCTGGAGGGGTTGTGGGAGGGGGGATGGTCTAAATGCATAAGGGGCATTAAGGAATCTACTCCTGAAATCATTATTGTACCATATTCTAACTAACTTGGATATAAAGTAAACAATAAATAAATTAAAATGTTTCAAAAAAATAAATTAAAAATAAAAGTTTGAATGAGACAATATTTATGTATAATTGCTTGGAGGATATTCAGTATATCCATTTCTCTAGGTGCTCAAAAATCTCGATATGGAATGAACATGTTATCAGATATGCCCAATACATTTTGGGCATCATGCTGACCTCCTAGGCAATTGCCTTACATCAAATTATTCTTTGGTAAAATGTCATTAGTCTGAATTGAGACCTACACGGACCATTCCATTAAACTCATCACTGTGGTTTCTAGAATACTGTTTGAGTTATGATTTCTCACACTACATAGTATAATCCAGGTATGAGATATTTCTTAAGTATCAACAACAGGATTATGTGCTCCTCTCTTGAGAAATAGATGGCTTTTAAACTCAGACACCTTTGGGGCACCTGGGTGGCTCAGTCGGTTAAGCGTCCGACTTCAGCTCAGGTCACGATCTCACAGTCCAAGGGTTCGAGCCCCGCCGTCGAGCCCCGCCGTCGAGCCCCGGGCTGACAGCTCAGAGCCTGGAGCCCGTTTCAGATTCTGTGTCTCCCTCTCTCTCTCTGCCTCTCTACCGTTCATGCTCTGTCTCTCTCTGTCTCAAAAATAAATAAACGTTAAAAAAAAATTAAACTCAGAAACCCTTTAGATTACGGAATTGGTTCTGTTTTCATTTTTGCATTGGATGCTAGAAAACTCAAGTTAAATTCGTGACTGGCATCAAACAAGCATATTTAAAGTCAGAGCATGCATTCCAAGCACTAATCTTACTTTTGACTTTATTTTGCTTTTTTATTTTATTATTTTATTTTATATATTATTTTTAGAGAGAGTATGTGTGAGTGGGGGAAAGGAGCAGAGAGAGAGAGAGAGAGAGAGAGAGAGAGAGAATCTTAAGCAGGCTCCATGCTCAGCACAGAGCCCAACATGGGGCTTGATCTTACAACTCTGGGGTCATGACCTGAGCCAAAATCAAGAGTCAGATGCTCAACTGACTAAGGTACTCCTGACTTCATTTTAAATTACTGTACCTTTATTTTAGCATTACTTGTATTATTTTTATACTGTTGATATGTGTTCACTGTTGAGAAATGTAGGGAATACAGATAGACAATATGTAAGAAAATTAAAGATTATCCCATCACTTGGATAATGATTGGTAACATATTGCAGTATAGCATATGAACATTTAGATTTATTTTATCATGCTGTATTTTATTACCTTTATTAGGCTGCTTTGAGTTTAGTGGAGTGGTCTTTTTTTTTTTTTTTTTTTTTTTTTTTTTTTTTTTTTGCAGAAGGGGGAGGATATGACATAGGATATAAATTAATTAAAGCAAAATTAAAGAAACACTTTGAAGTCCTTGATCTTGTTTTGTTTGGGTTTGAGCTAATCACTTTTAGGTGGACTAAATTCTGTGTCCGTGTCTTCATACATGCTTTGAGAATCTTTCCATTTAGAAACACTGAGGAAAATACCTGTAGTCATCAATTTATTAATTAAGTAACACTGACAATAAAAATATTTGCCTGATGTATTATAATAAAGTCAACAAGCAATCATTGGTTCCTTAATAAACATTCTGGTACAAGAGCATTACATGTTTTTAATTAGAACTTGGAACCAATTCACCTCTTTCCTGTTAATTAAAGAATGGCAACATTCATTGGCTGATTCTTGAAATAAAAGCTTAACTTTGAGGTCTCCATAGAGTTCTGCTAGTCTCTCTAACAGGAACCTTGCTACCTGAGATATTGGAAGTAAAAATAATTTTCATATAAGGCATTGTGGTAGCATCAATGCCGTAATCATGATAATGGTAATAAAAATGATACCTTTATCTTTTAAAAATAGTCAAAAGATGCCCTAATAAGAAGAGGAAACAAAGGAAGAAAAAAAGGAAATAGATTGCATAAATAATTTTATTAGAGAAATCATGACCTTAATGTTTCTTAGCCTATGTTGTTGAAGGAGGGTGGGGAGGAGAGGAAGAGGTGAACATTTTTAAATAAAGAGGAAAATGGAGACAAGCTGGACAATTTTCATGAAGAGTTAATGAGGAAGAAAAGGATCTCATTCAAAAAGAATGTTAAAGGCATTCTAAGTCCACAAAAAATACTCATTGGTTTATGGTTATGAACTGCTGGAACCAGGAGGACATCTTTAAAACACATCTACCTTAATCTCTCTCTCTCTCTCTCTCTCTCTCTCTCTCTCTCTCTCGCCCTTTCTATCTCCCTCCTTCTCCCCCTGCCTTCCTCCCTCTTTCTCCCCCATCCTCCTTCTCTCTCCCCATCCCCTCCCTTTAATAGATAGAGAAATTGAGATTCAAAACAATAATACGGTCTACCCTAATTACACAGCTGTGTGGCTAAGATAAGGGTAAAAATCTACACTTATTGATTACTAGCTCAATTTTCCTTTTACTTTACTGGGCAGGGACAAGATATATATTTTATATATATATTTATATATATTATATATATTTATTTATATTTATTATTTATTATATATATAAATATATATAAAAAATATAAAATATATATAAATTTATATATATATTTATGTATATAAAAAATATATATATATATATGGCAATGTCATGACATAGTCAACTCAAACATAAACCGTGGTTAATAAAAGCTCTACTGCTGAAATTAGGTAGCTCAAGGGCCAACCTTATTGATGTGTGTCTACAGTGGGGCTGTGCAGTTAAAGATTTAAGTAATTATGTCTATTTCTGTCTTGTTAACTTGTACATACAAAGGCTGAATACATATCATCTATAATAATCTACTAGATTATGGTTGAATTTCTACCCTGGCTTGAGGCTTTGGTCAGCCCTTTGATGTTAGAGAAACTATGACTCCTGATCCCTTTGCCTTCTTGGACCTCTTTCCTATTCCTCACACCAGCCCTCAACCCTAGATCACCCCTGCCCTAGAAAACAGCTAGAGAAAGTCACACACTGAGTAAACTTCATCTTCTAGCCTCTTAGCCCTTAATAGATTCAGACAGTGGCTCCTAATTAATGCTCAAAAATTCTTTTTACCCTTCATTAACACTATGGAAAATTCCACATTGTAGTTGTTGCCCAGTTTTTCTTTTGTCCTATGTCTAGTTCCATCTTCAGAGCAGAGAACCCCATTTATTATGTCACTGTGAAGCTTGAGGCCATTTTTTTCTTTTTCTCTTCCAGAAAATATCTATGTATATATTTTGGGCACATTCCTATGTACTTTTACACACTCATCCTCTTTCCTAAATTAACTCCTACATCTGCTTCCTCCTGGTCCTATTCCCTCTCTCCATTTCCAAACCTCCCACTAGCCCACCTCTGCAGATTTTTCTCCGCCAGTAATTCCTTATATCTGGTTTGCTCAAAATTTTTCTTTGTTGGCTTCTTATCCTCAAAAATATTCAGGTTTCCATCCTCTTGAGGAACGCATCCTTGAGCTTTCTGCTCACTTCGGTGGCTCTGGCCCTTGGCAAGTGCATTAACTCTCAATGGTTGAGGTACTGCTGTTGTTCAAATCGTTTGCTGACCTTTTTCTCCAACCTGTACCTTTCTCATAAACCACAGCTAATGTTTATTGAATTCTATTCAAGGTCGTTCCAATTTACTTTGGTCAGTTTAAGAAAAGTTGATTTCACATTTGTTACCACCTTTCCTTTTTCTTTTTCTGACTTGTTACAGCTTGATTTCATTTTTTTTGGCTCACCGACCTCCTTTTTATTCAAAACTACAGTACTCCTATAATACTTTCCTCATATACATGTGGCTCAAACTGGCATCTCCAATATAGTAGATACCATTCTTATATTTTTCTTCGGCACCACATACCAAGTATATAACCCTCCGTGCCTATGGAATTAATGGACTTGTTTCCTACTCAGATTCTTCTCCAGCAGCTGGTGGTCAGGTAACTGCCTGGCTAGGCCCTTATTTCCTTTCATCCCAATGATCACAATGGCCTTCACACAAGATTCGCAGCTAGTGGGTTCAGAACAAAGATTAAGTGTTACTTTTGTACGTTATATCTTACACAGCTGATGCCAAAACATTTTTGATAAAATTCAACACCCACTACTGCTTAAAACCTTTAGTTTCCTGGGACCAGGTGGATAATTCTCTAACTTGATGAAGGACTTTCATTGTAAACAGTCAATATTACTTTTAATTGTGAAATTCTAAAGTATTTCCATTAAAATACAGAATAAGCAGAGAATGTTGGCCATTACCGATATTATTACCTAATGCTATGATGGAATTTAAGAGATACATATTTTGGAAAAAAGGAGCCAAATATATCTTAATCTGAAGAAGATATGATTGTTGCCTACTTAGGCAACTTAAGGGAATCAGATAAAAAAAAAGTATTAGAACTAATAAGAGAGCTCACCAAGGTTACAGGTTATAAAGTAAATACCCAAAAGAACATTGCACTTACCCTGGTAGGAAGATGAATGTATTCAGAGGGGTGATGGGTTGAATTTGCTGACATTCTAAGCATTAATCCTGCAGAAAGAGTCAAGATAGCTTTCAATTAATAGAAAGGTGAGGGTGGGGGCAGCAGCCAAACTATATGCAATCAAAACCTCATACTTCAGCCTATAGTAGATGCACAATAAATATGCTTTGAATAAATGCCGTGTACTTTCACGATAATCAAGATCATTTAGAGTGACAGATTTATAGTATTATGAAACAGTTGCTTATTACCAACGGGTTCAAAAGCCAAGTCCCAATTAGAGAATATTTATTCCACATGAACTACAAAAAGCCAAAGGATATTCTGAATCAGGCTTATGTTAGTTTGACTTCAAGAGAAATTAATTTTTTTAATTATTACTTACTCATGTTACTTCAAAAAGCATTTAAGGCAGCAGAAATCTGTATTTTCATTCTAATCCAGGTGTTACCAAACCCCATTGTAAGAACATACAGGGGCCCTCGTATAATGTATGTTGTATAACATTTTTTTATATTACTAAGTGTGTTACAATCATTAATAAGTTTTCAGACACATTTGTACTGTTATTTTAGCAAAGATCTTTTTAATGTTAACACAGTCTCTACCAGGGGACCTTCTAGACATGTTAAATTAGGATTCAGGAGAACCTTTACAATGTTTAGATCTCATCTGCCAATCTATTTCCTCCTTCTGCCTCTCTGTTGCATAGGGCTCAAGAAAGCATATATAACTTGCTCTCATATGGCATAAGGGCTTCTTCTGTTGCACAAGCCTAATATTTTAAAAACAAGTCAAATGGAAATGAAAGAAGACCACCATATTTATCACACTGTTAAGTTCACCCAAGAAGTTTGTTATATGACCACATTAAAAACATAAACAATTTTCAGCATACATTTCAGTCTTTGCCACAGATAATCATAAGCATAACTGCCATCCAAGAAGTCCTTGACTTTGATGGGCCAAAGGAAGGTGCTGTGACGAGCTATAGTGAGGGAGTTTGGGGAATGGAAAATAGAGAATAATCCAACTGGCTAAAGGGGCTAGCTAGGACTTCTCAGTGTTGTGTCAATAATTATGCATAAGGGGTCTATGAGTGCGCAATAGAGATAAATGAGATGAAAAGATTTTAAAAGTCAGGTAAAAATGTGAGCACCAGTTCAAAGCAACACTAACTAATGTGATGTCGCCATAGCATTAAGAAAGGACAAATGGACTCTTCTGCCGAAGAACTGGGTTAAAATCCCAAACCTGCCACTTGCTGGCTCTGTCAGTTGAGTGAATTATTTACCCCGAAAACCTCATTTTCCTCATTTATACACTGACAGTAATCTCTACCTCCTGAGCTGTTTTGAGGGTTAAACGAAAGAGATTGTATGGAAAGGCTTAATAAATTTTACTAATCAACACTATGAAAATAATATCAATTGTTAAGAAAGAAAAAAAGTCCAAAATGGAGCCATTTGGCCCCCAAAACAGCAAGCCAAGACTTAGTTACAGTTTCAACCTATTCCGAGAATGTGACATTTTAACAGTAAATCTGAAATTTCCTTATCAGCATGAGTGATGTTATCAGTATAATTAAAAACCCTGCCTATTCCCTTCCCCAAAAAGATGAAGTCCTGGCCTGAAATAATCCTTCCTTTTCTTTTGTTAATAACCTCTTGCCCCATCTTCCTTTCTATAAAAACCTTCCATTTTGTACAATTCTTCAGAGCTCCCCTCTGCTTGCTAGCTGGGATGCTGCCCAATTCATGAATTGCTTAATAAACCCAATTCGATGTTTAAATTTACTCAGTTGAAATTTTATTCTTTAACACTATAAAATGTCCGTGTTTTTTTTTCTTTCTTTCCTTCTTCTTTTTTTTTTTTTTTTTAGTTGATTTATTTATTTTGAGAGAGAGAGACTGCGCACAAGCATGAGTGGGGGAGAGGCAGAGGGGGAGAGAATCTCAAGCAGGCTCTGTGCCACCAGCGCAGAGCCCGACGCGGGTCTCAAACTCACGAACCATGAGATCCTGATCTGAGCTGCAACCAAGCATTGGTACTTAACTGACTGAGCCACCCACGCACCCCGAGCTGTAAGTTTTATGAAGGTGAAAACCATATCTGTGTTTTTAGCTCGGGTCTACCCCGGTGCCCAGGACTCTATAGGTATTTGTGGACTTAAAAAAAAAAATGAATAACTGAATGAACTGCAACCAATAACTGTAAATAGGAGCTCAAGAAGAGGCGAGTTTTCAGAAAGAAAGCTTAGAAGGAAATTGGGTTATGCAGTTGGCCTTGTTGCCTTGTGTTTTTTTACAAGGATAATAAAAATTCAAAGAATGCAGAGACAAGACATTAACATCTGTATAGCAGAAAGCAAATGCACTGCCATTCAGCTGATGAATGTTTAGAAAGAAGGGTAAACAAGATCCTGTGGATCAGAGCCTGGTGTACTTCCACTCAGAGAAACTCCACTTCATCTGTGTTTCTCAGTAATTCATTGCCCTCAGGGAGAGTCATGTAAATCAATGCACATTTACCAGGAAGGTACAAAAGTGGACTGATAAACTACACACCCAGTGAAGATCTAATCACACATCTTTCAAGATTCCTCCATAGGTGAGGGTTTGTCCACAAGAATCAGCAGGACAAAACAAATGTGGCTACTGGCATTTTTTTCAGGTCATAAATGCGCCTCCCTTCCCCCTTCTGTCTGTTAGGAGTCACTCAGAGCCCCTGCCGTGGAGACCACTTTGAAATGCACTCTGTAGGAAAGTGAAAGGAAATGGAAAGAAAAAGTGAGGTTTCAAGATACTTAGTATCTAATGAAGATAAAAGTGAATGAGAAATGAAAATTCCTTCCAAAAACTGAAGACACATGGTATAGACGTTAAGAGCACAAACTTCAGAATCAGATTTATCAGGGCTGGATTCCTGGCTCCACCGCTTGCTGACCAAGTGACCACATTAAAGTAATTCAAAATGTCTATGCGTCGGCTCCATGGGGGTGACGACATCTCACGGGATGACCTGTGTGTTCCAGGCAACAATACGTGTCATGCACTTGGTGCAAGCATTCAGTACTGACGGGTATTATGTTTACGTTGAGGGAAATGATCTCAGTCTCAGAAATGTAAGCACTCGTCCCCCCCCCCCCCCCCGCTTCAAAATCAATTAATGATAATTTTGCCTTTCTTTCATTTCTCAAATGCCTGATCATTGACAGTTGAATTGTTGCTAATTGAGAAAATGGATGAACCGGAGAAAAAAGAGATGGGGGGTGGGGGGCATTGCTGGATTAGGAAGAGCTCTGCTTTTCATTTCCTGATTAAGCCTTGACTGAAAGGAACTGAACGGCTACGGGTCCAGGAATGTTCACTGTGGGTCTGGAGTCCAACAACCAGGGTTTGAGCGTCACCCCTGCCACTCACTAGCTTTGTTACCCTGCCAAGCTCTTTACCTGTGGACCTCGGTGTCCGCCTCTGCAAAAGGAGAATGGCATTAGTACCTAAGACACAGAGTTGTTGGTGTTTAAATGAAATCTGTGTGTGAAAAGGTTAACCTAACACCTAGCCATCTAAGCAGTCAAGAGAATTCAGAAGCTAATAATAGCAGTTAAGTAGGTCGCCTTGCAATTTGAATCTGCAAGTCTAATACTACTACAGAATTCCTTATAAGGAGTTAATACAGTGAATTCAAACTGAAACGATGTATTATTATTGGCACTACATGTTTTATATCCAGGGTAAAAATTGATACTAATTTCAGCGAAGGTTTTTACAAACCCAGGAGAGACAAGACGCTTCTACTTGATGTCTGATTCCCCCGAACTTCTCCATTATATTGCTCAAACCTTCCTGGCTCTTGGTGAATTTTTTTCCTCCTGATCTTTTATGATGAGACATTTGTCAAATATTTTATACTTTAGTAAATGCCATCATATTAAATATGTTTTACCTCCAAATAACTTCAAATTCCAACTGAAACTAAATATGAAGCTCCTGGGAAGTCTGGAATGTCTAGTGAAGTTACATCAAGCACCACGGACACGTTGGCAGCACAAGCCTTAAGGTGCAACTCAAAGGAAGCTCACCGAGCGTCTTCTAATACCAGGCACTGTGCTAGGCTCTTTACATATTTAATTGAATCTCATAACAACCCTGAAAGGTGAATGCTCTTATGCTTACACTTGAAAAGCAGACCTTGAGACATGAGACAGTTTGCTTAAGATCAGAGAATTAAGAAATGGCAGAGTCAGGGCTAGACTCTTAAGTCTGTCTGACTTCAAAGCCTTTCCTCTTTCTTAAGCCTTACTGCCTCTCCCCAGGAAACTGGGCACCCACTCAAGCCTGTCGGTGGGGGCCACAGCAACCTGCTAGTGACATCAGGGCCCAGGCACCATTGCAGGCAGCACCATGGAATCTAAGGCATACCAGAGGGTGGTGCTGAGGCAGCTGAGAAGCTTCCTGTCCCAGACTGGATTGGCTATGGCACCAGCAGGTCTGCAGGGGAGGCCCACCGAAAGTTCCAGGAAGCTGGAAAGACAAGGCAGAAGGGCAGGTGGAGCCTGACACAGAGAGCTTTACAATGAACCTATTTGGTCCAGAGACTTTCAAGATGTTACTGCTCACAGTGGTGTTTTGTTTTCCTGTTAACAGTGGCACTCTTTTTTCAGATGAACTCTTATGTGCTACCCCTTTATAAATGACTATATACATAAAAGCTCAGATGCTCTGATGTGGGATCAAGGTACAAAGAACCTTTAGACTCTTTAGATTCTTTGCTGGGTTCTGGTAGGTGGTTCAAGAGACACCTCTGTGGATTCATAAGACTCAGTAGTTTGAAAATTACTACACTACTTACTAAGTAAAAAAAAAGAGGTAACTGAAAATTGAAGAACCATTTCACATAATGACATTTTTCTGGAGTGTTTCTGAAAGTGTGCACAAGGATCAAATAATAAATGATGTGTACAAATGCAGATTCCTGCTCCCTAGTCCAAACCTGCTATTTGGGGGAATTCTTGGCCAAAGACTCTGGTTCTTGCCATACCCCAAGTAATTCAGTTTCTCTTTATAAAGCTGTGGCTTGAAAGCTTTAGAACTCAAACAGTTACATCCCTCAGAAAGTTTTTTTATGTTGTGTTTTGTTTTTTGTTGTTTTTTTTTTTTCAATAAAGCCCACAACTTAGTAACAACCTGTCCTTGCTGAGGCCACCAGCTTCCTGCACTTGATCCAGATGATTGACAATGATGTCATCCAATGACAACTTTTCCCTGCTTATGTGAGGGACAGGCTTACTCCAAGATCCAATAAAAATGTGTAAAAGTACAAGCATGCAAAAACTGTCATAATAGAAAGGAAAACGCTTTTGAAAACTCCAACGTATATTTTTTTTCTTCCCTTAATGACAGCTTTCATGCAAATAAAAAAAATCTCAAGCTTTGCATTTCCAGTCTCTCCTGGAAAGAGTTTCTTATACTCTCTGGTGATAGAATTTAGGAATCTGCATTTGGTTCATCCCCTAAGTAATTCTTAGGCACACTGAAACTTAAGAATTAGCGGTCTAAGATAAAAACCATTTTTTAATTGCCTGTGCATCCCAGGCAGGGGAAGGAAGACATTATTTCCACCCTTCGGGCCTCACCCATACCCACATCAATAGGCCTGGCCTGTACCCTTACCCGCCTCTGCCTCCTACTCCTGTGCCCCAAGCCCATTTTGAATGTGGATAATGGACTTGAATGTGGCCACTTTGGTGAAGCTGTTCCTCATTTGTTGGAGCTTGGCTGTGCCACATCCCACATCGTCCTCAAGGACGGATCACCGGTTGGTCTTCTACATTTCTCTTCACCTGGCATTAGGGCTCACTCAACAGCAGCTTCCTGTGTGTGACCTGCAGCTTCCGTGGTGAAGAAGCACGAGGACCTGATCCAGGCCCCCTCACTGCTCACGCCCGTGTCCCCCACCACAGACCATCTGAACCATTCTGACCCCTGCATCCTTCAGAAGACTGCTTGTGGGCTCTGCCTTGCCCAGGGGTTAAACGGGAGGGTGGGTCCCCCAGATTCTCCGTGGATTTTCAACAATCCTGATCAGAAAAGGTTTCAGTTCCTCCCCATATTTTTAATGTTGTGGTGCTGTCATCCAGTCTTCACACTGCTCTGCCTCCTTCGGGAAATGTTCTATTTAGGATTCAGTTAGGTGGAGAAGCATATGTCTCCCTCCTGCTACATGTGTCCTTTCACGGTGTGATGGAGTAAAGGTGTCTGGGCAGCACTGGGCATTTTCACAGCCATCTTGTGAAACTCCAACACGGCCAGCAGGATCTCCTCCAGAGAGCTTTCCATCACTGTGGTGTTGAAATGATCACACTCAGCCATGCTCTGGGTTACACATGCAATTTAACTTCCTTCACAGAGGCAAGGAAAGTTAGGGTTTCTCTTCTTCATGGTGTTGTTGTTGTTGCTGATACAGGAGAGAATTGGAACCACCCTATGTGACTCTTACATCTCTACACCTTTCTCCACACTCACCCCCCCACACCGTCTCTTAGTATTGCATCACAGCTGTGGGAAACTCCCCCTGTGGACAGACATGGTGATTCATTCCACTCATATCTGTCATTTTCAAAGAAGTTTCAAAAAGTTCGAGTTTCCATCTTTCGGCTAACAGGGAACTGCCCAACTGTACTCTGAAAAGAGTCTAAATTGGTTTGTTTCTGAAACAGACTGAAGCCATTTCCTGTAGATAACCATGACTTTGAACTTCATAAAAGTCAACAAACCCCTATGGATGACACATCTATAAATGCAAAAATTCCTGCAAAAGGTGGGAGGCTGTACAAGGTGGTCTTCTCAAGTACTTTCTAGCACCAAGACCGATGCATCCGTGAACTTCTCTCCTTTTGTCTCATCTCACCCCCTTTCCAGCAAGGCCTTCACAAAGATTTCCCTATTCCCTATTCTCAGAGCAGCATGGGGATTGTAGCCTCTACCGCAGGTTTAGTGTGAGGTAGTGCTCACTCGGGTTAAGAGTAGACACAAGGGGTCCCGTGGGTAGAATGTGTACTCTTTCTCAATGAAAGGGATTTCTTTATCTCACTGCGTATGTGTTCTGCTTCCTGTCCTCCCCATCTTTTATCAAATGGATGTTCTCAGTTCATCTCCTTAAATGTGATTTTATACCCTTTTCGTTCTTTTAGTTGTTTATTCATCCTTTCTTTAAACAAGTGTTCACAGAATACCTTCATATGTGTGGCACAGTGCTAGGTGTTGCAGATTCAAAGATGAGTTAGTTTCTTTTTTTTTTTAATGTTTATTTATTTTTGAGAGAGAGAGAGAGAGAGAGAGAGAGAGAGAGAGAGAGAGAATCTGAAGCAGGTTCCAGGCTCTGAGCTGTCAGCACACAGCCCAATGTGGGGCTCGAACTCACGGACCATGAGATCATGACCTGAGCCGAAGTCGGATGCTTAACCAACTGAGCCACCCAGGCGCCCCAAGATGAGTTAGTTTCATGTAGCTAATGGCATAGATAGGTAGGTAAGCCTTCATCAAGAAACCTACAACACATAACCGCAGATTAGAGCAAGAGCCCTAAAAGAAAGGCTCACCATTCCAGATGAGTCTGTAACCACAGCACATGACTGCACCGGCTCTGAGTGATATTAAGCAATATGAGAAAAGTTGAACTCTAAGAGATTCACTGGCACAATTGGACAAGCCAGACAAAACTCCTCATCAAAAGCTTGTCTGAAGACCCTTGTAATCTGCCACATTGTGAAGCACTCTCCAAACAGAATAGTTAATTAGTGCTTGGTGGAGACAGGTGAACTCATGTGCTAGGAAGAAGCCAGCATCTTCTTCCCAGCCTCTTAATTGATTGTATTGTCACTGTATCAAGTCTTGCCTGACAGCTGTCAAGATTCAGTGAACTACAGGAACAAAGTAATGTGACAGCTCTGAAGACTACAGAAGAAAGTCCTAAGATAGAATGATCTCATACAAATGCAATTCCTGCATCACTCCCGTTTCAGGTAGTCTGGGCAGATCCCAAACTTCTTCAAGCAGTGGTAGCTCAGGTATAGGGCAGATTGCCAAGAGAGACTTTGCCAAACTAAATTCCCCATTGGCACCTTAGTAGAGATGCTAAAGGGAAGGAAGCATGTTAGAGGGAAATGCTATAAATGACAAGGACAGAAGTAGATGAGAAGAGGAAGGACTGTATACAATAAGGTGGTGCTGTCTCTTCCTTCCCACTGATGCATTTGTCCAGGTAGATCTGTGTATTTATCATGTGGCTATCAGAAGCACTGAAATCCGATTTGATTCACTATTTCAAAATGGTAATTAATTGGCTCATGTATTAGAAAAGTTCAAGAGTAGGTCTAGTTCCAGTCAAAGGCTGAAATGATGAAAGCTAGACTTAGTGCCTAATTTTCTTCTCTCCTTCCTTATCTCTACCTTCCTCTGGAGTGACCTCACTCACAGATAGGCCTCATCCACAGAGTAGCACCCGGCAGTTGCAGACTGAGATCTTCTAAGATGAAAGAGAGTTTCTCCCCCTCGATAATACCAGAAAATCCTGGGGAAGGGTTCTCATTGACCCAGTCGGTTACCTTCCCTTCCCTAAACAAATCCAGATGAACAAGGTTTTAACCAGTTTTGCTTAGGTTTCATGGCCTTTGCTGGAGCCTGTGATTATTGCTAGACTCACTATGCACCATGGCTGAGAGTGATGTGGGGAGATTCTGGAAAAGGAAACCAGAGAGCTATTAATAGAATAGGGAATGGAGCTACTTACTCTGCTATGTGCTAATGTTAGTGCTTACAACAGAATGGAGGGTTTTCCTGGTAAGAACCAGAGGGTTTTCCAAGTGGGTAAAGACAGAATCGACTGCTCAACTGCTCATCTGGAAAAGTAAAGTCCTCTGTCAAAATTTGTGACTTAGGATAAGATAGTCAAAATCACATCAGATAAGGTCCCGGAAGAAATACTGGAGAAGACAAATAGCATTATTCTTAAATGGAGGACAAATGTGATGAACTCACAGATTTTTCTATTTCTCATTTCATGATGACTTACACTCAGAAGACACTCAATAAATATTTTTATTTGATTTCTGTGATTTGATACTCAGAGCGAAAATTAATCTCCATGCAGTTATAAGAGAACTAATTAAGGCAACCGAGTTATTGCTAAGATGCCTAATCAATAAAACCTGCAGGTGTCCTTTCAATTAGATTAGGAAATTAATGAATATACATTTTTCCCTCAATTTTCTGTGCCAACTTAAAATTTCTCCCAAGCTTTAAATGATTTCATTTTGTTTTCATAGAAAGGAAAAGATTACAGACACTTTAAGGTGTTATCGGGACTAATCTCATGTTTCTAAATAGGCTCATATCTAACACCATCCCAGAAACATGCTTATGACAAGGACTGAATGACACGACCAAATACTCCACTGTTAAGTTCTCGCCCCCATCCAAAAAAAATTACCTAAGCATATACCCCAAATTAGCTGGTTCAGCCACACTGGATTCTATCATATTTCCTAGCATCCATAGGCACAAATAAATGTTTACTGAATTAAGAGATGAAATGATAATGGCTGAAAATGCCATACTGACCATTCCAAAGCCCAGGACTAGTCAGTTTTTAAACACGGGCCCCGTAGCCGCATCATGGTTGAAGAGTAAAAAAACCAAGGTCTTTGGGGCTAAGGAGTTTTGGATTAAAATCTCTAACCTCTATCACTTTGGGTTAATCACTTTGTCTTCTGAGCTTCAAATTCTTCATATGTAAAATATAACAACACCAACAATAGCTTTAGAGCTTTTACAAGGATTTGATGAGATGTTATATACAAAGTGGCTGGGACAAAATACAACCTTAAAGATGGTTGCTATATTTATATTTTTCAAGGTCTTCATAAAGTTTCATATTTATACATGTTTGCAATGTCTCCAAAATCACCCCTGAATCAAGATATTACATCTATAACCCACTAGGTCACAAATGTTTTGAGTATCTCTCTGTATGTAGAAAAAACCCAAAACTTGATTAAATGAAATTTCATTGTCAGAATTATATTAGCCATTGATGACCTCTAACCATTTTTTAAAAGAAGATACTATTTTTGTGTATGTATATGAACATGCACACATTTATAACAAATATATATGTGTGTATATAAAACCATACTGCTTTACTAGTATTGAATGCAAATTTATTTCACTCACTCTTATCTGTGTGTAATGGGAAGGGAAAAAATAAACTGAAATACACACACAACTGAGACTTTATGAATCAGGATTAGGCTTTATATTTAAAGATGGAGCCAGTTTTTTTGTTACATGGAGCCAAATTGTGCAAAAATGTTGTTAGAGTGTGTTTGTTTTTTAACGTCGTTTTATCAAGTCATTGCTAAGTAGAAGAAAGCCATAGTAGACTGATATAACCTAAATATATCAGGAGAAGCTTAACTCACTGTTCAAGATAAATTACTTTATAAGGTGTTTTTTTCCTATCTGTATCTACAGCGACATCCTGGAAGTTACATACTTGTCCAAAGATTTTATTGACCGATATATCAAATCAGAATGTAAACAAATTCTTGAATTTATTTAAAATTGTGTAGGGACATCTGAACATGAGTATTGTTTGTGGTATTTATTTAAGAAATGGAATTGGATTATCATTATGTGATGTCAATGGATTGTAATATAATTTAGGCCAATAAAATGTAATTTCACAGCCCCAGATATTATTGTTGAATACTCAACAAGAAGAGCTTTCATTTCACTAAAGTTTTATGCTTTGACTTTTTTCTTTTTGTTTGTTTTCTAGGTGCTAATTTTAATTTTTATTTAGGAAGGAACAGTGTAAATCTTACCTGTATTCAGGAGTGTGTCTCATACATACAGACAAGGCAAAAAGATAAGCTGTTTAAATACTGTTTAATATTAATGGAGGGAGTGTATTAAAGATATAATATTAGGGGCGCCTGGGTGGTTCAGTCGGTTAAGTGTCCGACTTTAGCTCAGGTCATGATCTCACAGTCCGTGAATTCGAGCCCCGAGTCGGGCTCTGTGCTGACAGCTCGGAGCCTGGAGCCTGCTTCAGATTCTGTGTCTCCCTTTCTATCTGCCCCTCCCCTGCTCATGCTCAGTCTCTTTCTATCTCAAAAATAAATAAAACATTAAAAAAATTTTTTTTTAAAAAAGATACAATACTATATGCATTTTGTGTATCATTAAGTCTTGAAAATTTAATCTTGTTTTTTTTTTTGTTTTTTTAAAAGAAATACCCATACACAAAAGTTATTCACATTTGCTCTGGAAAGGGGAAGAATAACTTTATCAGCCCCAAACTATCATTTGCACTTAAAATTCAGTACAGACAAATGAAAGAAGCAGTGAATTTGATCTTGGTCACCCCACCTAAGAATTTAATATGGAACATATAGATTCATTAAGGAAAATCTGTGATTTCAAAGCTTCTGGTTGTTCTCCGTGGTCCCAAAGGGAAGTTATTCTGTTAAGGAGAGCAACGTTCATAGAAATTTTCATTATTAAAGGTAAGACACAGTACTTAGCCTAGAGAGGACTCAGAGAAAAGAGAGGATGATGGAAAAGGGGGCTAAGTACACAGAAAGTAGGATCTGGCCAAATGGGTGTAACCATGTGCATGGAGAGAGATAGCCAGTCAAAGCCTCCTGCAGTCGACACTGTAATGCCCCTTCAGATCCCCTTTTAGAAAACACTTATTCTAGCTGGTAGGAGGACTACTGACAGAAAGCACTCAGCTGTCAGTTGTCTTTGAAAACAGGCTAGACTAAAGAGCATTACCTCACCCAGTGGTATCCTTCTGAAGCAACTCAGCTCCAATGAAACAGTGGTATAAAGGACTGTCCATTTTTCCCCAACTTGAGGTAACTTAGAAGGGCCATTCCAGGTTCAGAGTTCTCCACGGAGTCTTCTGAAGCCTTCACGGAGATGCATCACAGCTGAACCTGTCTGCCTAATATTGCTTCTCTACCTCTCCTCCCACAGCCCTTCCAAGAGGACTCCCATCCTGCACACCGGATTTTGTCTAAGATTCTGCTTTCTAAAGAACTCCTCCTGCAACATACCTCTGTGGTGGGGCTGGAAGAAGGATTTAAAGAATGTTGAAATGAATAGTTGATCTTAAATGATTTCTTTACTGTAATTTCAATCCATTATTTCTAATTCTTGAGTAAAAGCATGATACACAGGACCTTCGTGATTGTCTCATGCCTTGAAGAATAAAGGACAGAGGTGTCTCTCCCTACTTGGGCCACAAAAATGTAACAATTAATACACCAGTGGTAATCTGGGACTTTGGTTGGGAGGCTGAGTTCAGAGAAAAAGCTGACAGACCATCGACCACGGTAGAAGATAAGTACCATCCCACATTGCCCTTCTGGGGGAAATCATGACTTTCCAAGGTTAGGCGGGTTGGAGGGCTGAATCTGTCTATGTGGACATTAAAGAAAATGGTGGGTCCAGGGGAGTGAAGAGACGCTATCCTTTGTAAATGAAGGTGATTAGTGATCCTTAGTAGACAGGTCTACACCAAGTTGATTTTCCAGCCATTTTTTTTTTTTTTTAAATAAATTCGTATGGTCATTCCCACCTTGCTCAGGAACACAGCCTGGGGGCATTGTAGGAGAGTCTTCCAGGGTAACCACACCCACAGCTGGGGTTCCATTAACATAAACTGCTAACCACATTGAGTAATACGATTCTGCAGATTTCTAGACCACTGAAAAATAATTTCCTAAAATGCAGATTTAGTGCAATAAAGTCTTCCTGTGTTGTTTCTCCTGCTCTTCTCCCTGCATCTCACAAAAGTGCTTGCGGACTCAAGACATTTGGAAAATTAGCTCCAGAGAAGCCTCAAGGCCTCAGGTATGTTTTCATCAGCCTCCTCTCCTTTTGACAGAAGTTGTAGATTGATTTACCTCAAATTGTATCTACCAGGATCCACATCTTGGAGGCTTAAAATCATTGGAAAAATGGTACTGGTATCAGGAATTTTAATAAATGCTGCTGGTAATGTATTCTAAGCTCTATTTTTAAGACGAATTCATAATAAAATTGTTCATATTTGTTTCCTTGGAATTGGCAAAAGGTAAATTTTCAATGGTACAATCAACTTCTTCCTTTAAAAAAAATGTTTTTTAAGTTTATTTTTTGAGTGAGTGAGAGAGAGAGGGAAGGGCCAGAGAGAGAAGGAGAGAGAGAGAATCCCAAGCACACCCCGCAAAGTCAGCCCAGAGCTGGATGCGGGTCTTGAACTCACAAACCGTGAGATCAAGACCTAAGCAGAAATCAAGAGTCTGGACGCTTAACCCACTGAGCCCCCCAGGCGCCCCTCTGCCTTTTTAACTGACATATCTTGGGCTCTCACCCAGTAAATGTCTGCATGGGATCACAGTCAAAACTGACATCAGGTGTATCAGAGAATAACAAAAGTATTTTCTATAAATTTCTTGTAAGAGCTAGTTCAGGGGTTTTACCCAGTGCACTACACAGAAAGGTTCCCAGAAATGAATTTTAAGTTACATAATACCAGCTACTGCTAAAAGTTCCTTCTATTCTATTATCCATGTTTTCTCTCTTTTCTGTTCATCCTTCCATGTCTGTTCCTGAGCTAATGCGCTCAGGGTGTAATTTCTCCAGTTAGGGCATCCCATGTGACTACCACATCCAGTTATCAGGAAAACCTCTCCTTCTCTGGTCTTCTCTCTTTTCTCCGCCAACCGCATGGCCCATTATTTGCTTAACCCCTTTGCTTCCCTGCCCTCCTTAATATCCTACCTGCCCTTACACTCAGCCTTCACCCAGGTTGTAAGTGAGGGGCAGTGTAAAGTACCAAGTAAAGGTCTCGCTGTGGTGTCGTCTAACTTCAGGGTGGAGTGCCACCTTGGCCCCACTGCCAAGATGGGCCTTGACTGTGTACTAACCCAAGTTCTTTTATTAAATAGTGTCTCTTTCCCTGACTTGAGTTACATTACCAAAGGCCTATTTCAGTTAACCTAGCTAAATATATGGCAGGCTCAGGAAAAGAAAAAGGATTCATCTCACCACATGAAGAGAGCACGTTTTAAAGAGTTTTTAGGCCACAGATTTATGAAGTCTGCTACACAATTTATAATACAGTTTCAAAGGCAAAAATGCAAGCACACTATGAAACAATTGATTTACACACAGACTCTTGAAATTTAAGCCTGTGAAGTGCTTGTGGCTCTAATGGAATCTTTGTCATTGCTCTCGAAAACTACCCCGGTGACCGTGTTGGGTTGATGAAGGAGGAAAAACGTTTAGGCGGGGGAAGGGGCAGAGTGTTATCAATGAAATGAAGGGAGGGATGTGGCAAATAATTAGAGAAACGTCACAAAAGCGGAAGTGGGTTTGGCTGAGTGACATAGATTGCCTAGTGCTTGAGACCCATTCCATGACTCAAATCAGAAATCGAACTGGTTCTTTCAGTACAAATAAATCATGGGTTGATGGGTTAATAGGTTAATATTCACTGCTCTAAGGTCCTTACATTTAAAATCCATGTAAATAGCAGAAAAATGCTATTCTAGTTCAGTTTTTATATTTCTGTGCACTCTTGACCTAGATCGATAGACAGACAGACAGACAGACAACTATCGCGGCACTGGTAGACCCAGGTTACATCTGAGCTCCCTAAGGCAGCCTGTGGTTTCACTCTTCTGTCCCGAGGCTGCTCTCAGCCTTTGCTGCAACCTGACTCCCAAGGCCCTTCTTCCCCCAAACCTACAAATCCAATCCTGTGAACGCAAAGTCAAAGGAGATTTCACTGAAGCTTCCGCAGGAACTAGAAGGAAAGGTTTCCTTTTCTATTTTTCTTCCCACTCTGGCTGCTCTCTCCCAGTCCCCTCCAACTCGACATAGCACTGCCTGTCCCACTTCGCTCCAGTTAACTTCACTCCTGGAGGTCCCCACGCACAACCACTGCTGGGGCCAGTACTGCCATTTCCACCCAATTTGAGGAATTACACTCTTGGGCTTCTTCAAATTGCATTCTCACACACTACCACATGTGGCAAACAGCCTGAGCGAATTAGCTCAGGGACAGACATGGAAGCAGCATTCTAGGGTAGAATCTGTTTGCCACAGAAGCTCACAGGTCACAGAAGGCACATGGGTTGTAAATAAGAGTCTTTGTTAAGGGGTGCCTGGGTGGCTCAGTCGGTTAAGCGTCCATTCTTGATTTTGGCTCAGGTCATGATCTCAGAGTTCGAGATTTTGAGCCCCGCATGGGACTCTGTGCTGGCAGTGCAATGTCTGCTTGGGATTCTCTCTCTCCCTCTCTCTCTGCCCTTCCCCTGCTCATGCTAACTCTTTCTAAATAAATAAACAAATAAATAAATAAATAAATAAATAAATAAATAAATAAATATATTTATATATACAGACATTTATATATATATGAGTTCTTATGGGGAGCTTGGGGAGCTCAGTCTTTTAAGCATCCAACTTCGGCTCAGGTCATGATCTCACAGTCCGTGAGTTCGAGCCTGCTGTCGGGCTCCGTGCTGACAGCTAGGAGCCTGGAGCCTGCTTCGGATTCTGTGTCTCCCTCTCTCTCTGCCCCTCCCCTGCTCGCATTCTGTCTCTTTCTCTCTCTCTCTTAAAAATAAATAAAATGTTAAAAGAAAGAGAGAGAGTTCCTGTTAAAATCCAAGTAAAACCCACATGGAAGGACAAATACTAGGAAGTAAGGTGACTCCCATAATAATTCACCTGGCCAGGCAGGATATTTTTAGACAGGTACAAATTTAAGATAGGAAGCTCCCGCTGCTGGGGCACCAAAAGTGTTAGAACAGGCTTTCCTGGCTCTGCCCTCCAAATGCACCAGGGACAGATAATAACTAGAACTCTTCTGAAGTCTTAAGAAGTGTGTACAGCCTCATTTCTCAAATTCTAAGACAAATATTAACACTGTAAAGCAGACACAGATAAGGGTTACTAAGCCCTATCGTGATTTATTAAAACAAAACAATCCAGGCAAGGGATAACCTTCTATTTTGACCTCCAGGCTACATTAAGGATGTAAAAATGTTGTCATTATTAGCCTGCACAAATATCATGGCTGAATGATAATCATGCCAACATTTATCTCACTCGAAGAAATCATCTCATTATTTGAGCAGTTCTTCAAGTTATCTGGACTGGTCTCCCACACATATGTCTACTCACGTTTTCCCTTCGCCCATGATATTGCCAGTGCTGATATGTCTGAGATAAATAGGTATGGAGATCAGCAGATAGATACAGACAAATTTCCCAGAAATTAAAAAGCAGCTTTTACTTACAGGATTATTTCCCCCTTGTGGGTCTCTGAAAAGATTTAGCATGCTTTGGCCCAGGAGAGGAAGGATAGTCAGCACTTCAGCTCTGACTGGTGCCCCAATGTCTTTGGGCAAGGTTGGAAGTGACTTTTCTCCTTACCATCATGGAGCTTCACAGCTCAATAGCCAAAGTGGAAGAAAGGAGAAAAAAATAAATGAGGAAAAATACAACTGAACAGGAATAGAAAAGTGAATTCTGGTTCTCCCTCCTTTCAACACAGCCAGAGGCTAACAAAGTATTCTGCTTTATGTTAAGAAGTGCTCCCCAAAGAAAGTGTTTTGCCTCCAACTGTGAAACTGATTGATGTTCTTAAAACCCTAGAGTAATCTCTCCTGGTTCTGAACTTGCTGTGATAGAGGAGGGGCAGGAAAAGGAGGAGGGGGTATATGTAGAAAGGGACATTTTCAAAGGAAACATTTTTCGTGATTTATTCTCTGCAAAGCACAGGTGAGTCAGAACATGTAAGGACAGAAACATAAGTAAACATGCTAACGGCACATTCCATTTACAAAGAGTGTGTATATGTGGTGGGGGAGGAATCCAACTCTTCAAAAGGATCCGCGGACAATCTGAAAAATGTTGATCCAAATCTATTTCATGTCTCAGGTCACAGCATCGTTAAAGCTGGATTCAGCAGATCCAGTGGATGACTCCGCTCTCTATTCCCTCTTCCCCCCAATGTCTCAAACTGTGGGAACAGATAATCATTCAGGAGCCTGGACAAATATTGTGTATTTCATAAAAGTAAACACAGAGCATTAAATGTCAACTCATAAATGCTTTTCTGTGAAGATGGGATGCCATGCTAATATAGTGCATCTAGATAGTTCTGGTGGCTTTCCATGCTACAAGCGTGATGAGACAAAAACATTACGGAGGTGTAGAGGCTCCCAATTTTCCCCCAACCTCCCCACCCCACTCCTGCCATTTCCCCACACATACTCCCCAAACAGAATGATCTGGTATGCCTGCTTAGCCTGCAGAGTCCTCTGTACTCCAGGCGAACAAAGAACAAAATCCGTAAGCAATCCAGAAAAAAAGATGAGCCACCTCTCTGGGGCTCTGCATGGCAGGGAGATATGATGTGCCAGTGGCATTTTTTTGAAGGACACAGTGATAAGAGAGGGAGCATGTAGGATATGATGCTGTCAAAGAGAAAGTTCTGGGCTCAGAGAGAGGAAGGCTTCTGCCAAGTAAAAATGCAAAAGAGGTTGAGGTGCCTGGGTGGCCCAGTCGGTTAAGACTTCAGCTCAGGTCATGATCTCTCGGTTCCTGAGTTTGAGTCCGTGTTGGGCTCTGTGCTGACAGCTCAGAGCCTGGGGCCTGCTTCAGATTCTTTGTCTCCCTCTCTCTCTGCCCCTCCCCAGTTTGCTCTCTGTCTCTGTCTCAAAACATAAATAAAAAAATAAAAATAAGAAATGCTAGAGGGGGGAAAGGACAAGAGAAGTTAAGAAGAGGTTACATAGACCATATATATGAAACCCCTTTAAATGGTTCAAGAGAAGTGAATAAAGATTGGGGTTTCTTTGGGCACTGCTGTGCTTCTATAAAAACACAAGCTCCGGACTGGTCAGGGAGAACTTGGCTCTATAAGCCTAACACAAATATAAATTGAGGACGCTCTGTACATAAATTTCTTTCTCTTACACTGACATAAATTCATCGCTGTGCTTTTGGTGCCTTGGTTTAAACTGCTTAGTGTTAGCACAGAATCGTTCACAGTTACCCACAGTTTAGAGCTTTTTTTCCTGGCATGGTTTAGAAGGGCAAATTGCTCTTTTTCATTCAGGCTCCCATTAATTTATACTTTTCTTCATTAGCGGAAAATTTTGTGGGAAAACAAGTATACATGACTATGTAAATGGATAGAAACTGACTTATAGAAAGATTCATGCAAAGGGAGACATGTAAATGAGTTAGTAAGCCAAGCACTGGGGTCTGAGAGGTAGGGATCAATAAATAACACTCCCCCTTTCCCCCTCAAGTTCAAAAACATTGAGATGAAACAGGAGTCATTTATGCAGATTAAAAAATATATCACCTTTATTGCTTATAAGTTACTGGGATGATATGGCTTAGTGGGAGGGCTCGATAGACTTACAAGCACTTTTTCTTCTCCCACTCCCAGTCCAGTCCTGGCATTCAAGGGAAAAGTGAATCTCTCTGCTAGTCACACGTACCCAAGTTTCTGTTTCACGCTTGGGAACAGGGGAGGAAGAGAGCCTAACCCCCCACTACATATGGATTTTAGTACACTATCTTCCTCCAACTGAGACACAGAACCTCATGTCACCTGTTAACCAGATACTACAGTCTGCCTCCTTGGGAAGGAGTGACTTAGGAGTTGGGGTGAGAGACACTTCTAGCAGGAGCTTACTACAGGGAACCCAGAAACGTGGGGGAAATGCATTTTTCCACAGATTTAAGCGTTAAAAAGAAACTTTAACTTTTCTTATTTATTACTGCAGCATCTTTTGTCCTGTTCCTTTCATTCTGTGTCATAGAATGAAGTGCCAGACATTTTACATTCAACAGACCCGTGGACAGGAAGTATGTAATGTGAGGGAGAGGAGAAAGAAGGATGTTTACTAATTAAAATATCAAGGTGTGAGTGTGTGCACCTGTCTTATATTTGTTTGGGCTTTTTTTTTTTCCCAAAAGAAAACAGTTGAGTTTTGAGTAAAGGTAATATAGAGTGGGGCTCCTGGGTGGCTTGGTCGGTTAAGCTTCCGACTTCGGCTCAGGTCATGATCTCACAGTCCGTGAGTTTGAGCCCCGCGTCGGGCTCTGTGCTGACAGCTCAGAGCCTGGAGCCTGTTTCGGATTCTGTGTCTCCCTCTCTCTCTGCCCCTCCCCTATTCATGCTCTGTCTCTCTCTGTCTCAAAAATAAATAAACGTTAAAAAAAATTTAAAAAAAAAGGTAATATAGAGCAGTGAGGAAAGTTTGGAAAACCAAATCTACTGCAGTCTTTCTATAGTCCACCTTTATCAGAGTCACTTGAACTGCTTATTAAAAATGCACCTCACACCTATGGGAATCAGAATCTCTTGAGACAGGAAGAGAACTTTGTATTAAGCAACTTTTTGACTAATTCAAATGCACAGTGAAGACAGGAGAGCTGGCCTTAAGACTGCACACACTAATATTCACTACAGGTGTATTTGAACCATGGTCACAACACGAAATTAGCCTTAGTTCTCCTGAGGAGCTAAACTCTCTTCTCTCCTACCAGGGAACAGGTCTTATTTGTAAAGAAAAATTGGAAACTATAAAACACAAATCAGGTTATAGTACAAAATATATACTAGTATAATAAAGCAGGAGAAAGTAAGCAGATGGCAACAGGAGTTTGGGTTAGACTACAAAGCTGGTCTGGTGCCAGGTCATACTTCAACAATTCTTTTCATTCACATCCAGAAACTGTGTATAAATCCACAAGTCTCTGGTTATGCCCATATGATTTTGATTAAGTTCCTGTGCCACTTAGCTACATAGTCATCAGTGTGTACAGATTGGCAGAAATGCTGCATATCCCACTTGGAAATCCTTTAACCAGATTAGAAACCCCTGGGTCTACACATTGAAAATGATTTTCCAGAAAGGATCTACAGTAATTAGTGATTAGTGGGGTTTCTGGAACAACTGTTTCACAGTCTAAGACGGCTAATCCATAAATGCATTAATTGTATTAGACTCTGTAGGTAAGAAATAAAAAAGTCTACTAAGAGGGAAAATTACTGAACTATTCTAGTTCATTGGGTAAAATGGCACGTGTTTAACTGTCTCCAACACATAATACAGATAAATTAGTTCCTATAGTTGAGTCAATGAATTATGGATAAATAGCATTGATGGTGAATTTCTCCCAAAGAGGTGTATGAATCTTCTTGATATATTTATAATAGTTTGAGATTTAGAATTATTTTGAAAATAAATTTGTAAAATATAAAAGTGCAAAAAAACTGTATTTATTTTCCATAGATTAGATTGTTTATCAGATCCCAGAGTCCTATAGAACTCTTCCAGATTTTAATTGGCAATGCAAAGTGCCATATCATGTACCCCCTGCATTTGTGTGCTTTTTAAAATCTGAGATCCAAGATGGGGCGCCTGGGTGGCTCAGTCGGTTAAGCATCGGACTTTGGCTCATGTCATGATCTCATGGTGCGTGAGTTTGAGCCCCACATCAGGCTCTGTGCTGACAGCTCGGAGCCTGGAGCCTGCTTTGGATTCTGTCTCCCTCTCTCTCTGACCCTTCCCTACTTGTGCACGCTCTCTCTCTAAAAAATACACATTAAAAAAAAATTTTTTTAAATCTGAGATCCAAGAAAGAAATTTTATTAATGCAATGTGTTCTAATATTCTAACACCAGTTACACATTATCCCAACTGATGTAATACTTTTCGGATAATTTTAGTGATAGAACTGGATGTTATCACTATATATTCTATATTATTTAGGGATATGAAACTAGTTTTACAAATATTTGTCCCTCTCTCAGAACTACACATGATTCTATACATATTCAAGTTGCTAAACAGATGTTCCTAGAACTGAGTCATCTACTCCAGAGAGTGTCAGTTGAAAGAATGGAACATCCAGCTAAAGACCCATTTTCAAGGTACACAACTCCTTTTATCTCATCCCCTAAAGGGAATGAACACCCACCTCATCCTAACCTACTGAGAATCACTCCCAGAGAGAATTTCTGTAATTTTACTCAGATCTGCTGAGGAAGATAAAAAATTTAGCATCACTGACCTGGTCCAATCATATCATTTATAAGGAAACAAAGTCATTTAGACTAGGAATATTAGGTAACTTATTAAAGTTGTAGAACTGAGATGAGTCTCAAAATCACGTCACAATCAGATACATACTAAAATGTGTCAGGGGCGCCTGGGTGGCTCAGTCAGTTAAGCGTCCGACTCTGGCTCAGGTTATGGTCTCACAGTTTGTGAGTTTGAGCCCCTCATTGGCCTCTGTGCTGACACTCAGAGCCTGGAGCCTGCTTTGAATTCTGTGTCTCCCTCTCTCTCTGCCCCTTCCCCACTCGTGCTCTCTGTCTGTCTCTCTCTCTCTCTCTCTCTCTCTCTCAAAAATAAATAAAACATTAAAAAAAATAAAAGAAAACCAAAATGTGTTAAAACGGCTTGGACTAAGTTATGGGGATGTAACATAGAACATGGTGATTATAGTTAATAATACTGGATTGCATATTTGAAAGTTGCTTAGAGAATGGATCTTCAAAGTACTTATTATCACCAGAAAAAAATTTATAACCACGTACAATGTTAACTATACATATTGTGGTGAACACTTTAATATATATACAAATATTGAATAATTAAGTTGTACTTCTAAAACTAATACCATGTTGGGGCACCTGGGTGGCTCAGTCGTTTAAGCATCTGGCTTCTGCTGAGATCATTATCTCATGGGTCTGTGAGTTTGACCCTGCATCAGGCTCTGTGCTGACAGCTCAGAGCCTGGAGCCTGCTTCAGATTCTGTGTCTCCCACACTCTGCTCCTCCCCTGCTCCCACTCTGTCTGTCTCTCATTCTCTCTCAAAAATAAATAAACATTAAAAAAAATTTAAACTAATACAATGGCATATGTCAATTACACCTCAATAAAAACAAAAATCTTGGAAGTAACATCTAGGAGTAGGAAAAACAGTGAAACCTCCATATCTAAGCGAGGTGGAGTAATGAGTGCTGGACTTACTCCCTTATCCAAAAACAACTAAAACTCCAGGCAAAATACATGAAGTATCAGTTGTCAGACATTAGACATCAGATGGCACAGAACAGTGATCACTGAGGAAGGGGAGGAAAAACAGATAAGCCTTGTAAGTTCCCTAATTTACTTCCTGGAGTTTCTGGACTGAATTACAAGGAGGGTAAAGCCAAGACGGTCCCAGCAAATTCACTGAGTGAAGGAGATGAAGGTGGCATCTGGACATGTCATTGGCTACAGTGAACAGACAAAACACTAGAGAAGAGAGATCTGCATAGAGAAAAAGCTCTGAAGATATGCAAAGTGTCCCGAGTACTGAGCAGCAAATATGTATGAGGAGAGTAGTAAAGGATTGAGAAACAATCAACCAAAAGGATAAAAATAAATAATTCCTGGAGTCCACATAAGGCTGAGAAGAACATGTTCTTATAGTCAGAATAGAAAAACTCTTAATTCATATGGAACTGGGAAGAAGGTATTGCCTCAGTCACAGGGCAAAGTTAGCCCTATACTAAATATTTTCCAGATCCCACCTAACAAAGCTTAGAAGGTGGCTTCAAAAACATAAACAACAGGGGTGCCTGGGTGGCTCGGTCAGTTGAGTGACCGACTTCAGCTCAGGTCATGATCTCACAGTTTGTGAGTTCAAGCCCTGCGTCAGGCTCTGTGCTGATGGCTCAGAGCCTGGAGTCTGCTTCTGATTCTGTGTCTCCCTCTCTCTCTGCCCTCTCCCCATTCATGCTCTGTCTCTCTCTCTGTCTCAGAAATAAATAAACATTAAAAAAATTAAAAAAAAAAACAAAAACAACAAAAAACAAACAAAAAACCTGCCTTCAACAAGCTTAATGAAATTCCAGAAATAGTTTGAGTCCATTTGTAGAAACACTAAAATCTCCAGCATCCCCAAATTCACAATGTCTGGTATCCCATCAAAAATTACCAGGCTTGAAAAGAAGCAGAAAAGTACAACCAATAATGAAGGATAAAATAAGTCAATGAAATCAATCAAGAAAGGACATAGATCATAAAATTAAAAAAACAAGGGTATTAAAAGTTATTAACATTATATGTTTTGAACATTCCATATGTTCAAAAAAATAAAAGCTGAGCATGTTAAACAGAGACATGAAAGATGCAAAAGAGACCTAAAGTGAAAATCTAGACAGGAAAATACGTCTAAAATGAAAAATACAGTGATGGGATTGACAACAGAAAAAATACTGAGGAAAAAAATATAGTGAACTTGAAGACATACTAAATACACAAGAATGAAGATAGAAATGATAGAAGACTTCTCACCAGCAATGATGCAAGCTAGAAGAAAAAAAATGGAGTAATAACTTTAAAGTACTAAAAGAAAAAAAAAAACTATCAACTTAGAAATCTATAACCAATGACTATATCCTTCAAAAACAAAGGTAAAATACATATCTTTTTCGACATATTAGGGTTGAAATATTTCAGTAAAACTGTAATACAAGAAATGTTAAAATAAGTCCTTCAGGTAGGAGAACATTACCACATGAAAAATCTAAATATACACAAAGGAATGAAGAGCACTAGAACTGGTAAATAAGTGTATTAATATAAATTGACATTACTCTTATTTTTAAATATCTTTAAAAAATAATTGATTTTTTGAAACAAAACTTAAAATCATATATCATGAGGTTTGTGATAGATACAGAATTTAAGTGCAGAACAACAAAAATACAAAGGCTAGGAATAGAAAATAGAAAGTTATTGTTTGAAGCTTCTTGTACTGTACATGAAGCAACATCGTATTATTTGAAGGTACACTATTTATTGTAGTTAAACAGTATAAACTCTAAAGCAGCCATTACAGTAAAACAACCAAAAGTCTTAGATGATAATCCAACCAAAGAGATAAAATGGAACCATAAAGGAAATGCTCAACTGCAAAAGAAGGCAAAAACAGAGAACACAGGAAATAAACAACCAATGATATACATGGAAAAATAAGCAGCAAAATGATAGACTGAATCCTAACCATATCAATAATCGCATTAAATGTAAATCATATAACTATGCTCCAAAGAGTAGTCATATTGGATCAAAAAGCAAGACCCAATTTTATCTTGTGTACAAAAATATATGAAGACATATATAGGCTACATGTAAAAGAATAAAAAAAATAAATAAAAAAAACCATTTACATAGCCATGTAAATACTAATCAAAGAATGCTAGAATGGCTATATTAATAGTAGACAAAATATTTTCAGTGCAGAAAAATTTTGCCAAGACCAATTCGCAAGAGAAACTAACAATCCTATTAATCAAATAGACCTAACTGACATTTATAGAACTCAATACCAGCAGAGTACAAATTCGTCAAGAACCCATGAAGCATTTCCCAAGAAAGACTACATTCTGAGCCATAAAAAAGACTTAATAAATTTAAAATCATTCAAATAGTTCAAAGTGTGTCTATTAGCACAATGAAATTAAATTAGAAATTGATAACAAAAAGATATTTGGAAAATTGATAGAACAAGGAAGGTTGAAGAACTTGAAGACTATGAGTCAACCAGACACAGTTGACATTTCACGTGTTCTGTCAGTTATTGAGAGAAGAGTGTTGAATACTTTTATGGGTTTTTCTATTTCTCCTTGCAATTCTATCAGTTTGGATTTTGAAGCTCTTTTATTGGGTACATAAACATTTAGGATGAAGAACTTTATGCCAATATATTTAAAAGCTTAGATGAAAGGGACAATTCCTTAAAAGACACAATGAACTACCTGGGTTACTCATTCAGTTAAGCATCTGACTCTTGATTTTGGCTCAGGTCATGATCTCACGGTAGGTAAGATCACTTCCCACATCAAGCTCCGGGGTGTCAGTGTGGATTTTCTGTCAGCTGTCAGTGCTTGGGATTCTCTCTCTCTCCATCCCTCTGCCCTTCCCCCACTCGCACTCTCCCCGTCTCTCTGTCTCAAAATAAGTAATCTTAAAAAAAGAGAAAAGCTGCTAAAGCTCATTTAAGAAGAAATAGATAACCTGAATATAGCTGTACAGATCAAAGCAATTGAATTTACAGTTAAAAAAAAAAATGATTACCCAAACAACTGGACTCTGGGCTCAGATGACTTTTACTGATGAATTTACCAAATGTTTAAGGGAAAAAGAATACCAATTCCACACATATTCTTCCAGAAAATCAGAGGAAGGAATAATTCCCAACTTAATTTAATATGAGGCCAGTACATCCAAATCCAAAAAAGAAAACTGCATTCCTCATCCACATAGACTCTAAAATTCTTAATGTAATTTTAACAAATTGAATCCACTAATATATAAAAGTATAATACATCATAAACAAATGAGATTTATTCTAGGAATACAAAAATCAAAATTTAATGATTGTAATATACTATGTTAATAGATACAAAAAGAAAAAAGTCTCTATTACATTCTTTATAGACACAGATACAGCGTTTTATAAAGAAATACTCTATTCCTTGGGGCGCCTGGTGGCTCAGTTGGTAAAACTGGCTTAGTCATGATCTCACAGTTCTTTGGTTTGAGCCCCACATTGGGCTCTGTGCTGACAGCTCAGAACCGGGAGCCTCCTTCAGATTCTGTGTCTCCCTCTCTCTGCCCCTCCTCCACTTGTTCTCTCTCTCTCTCTCTCTCTCTCAAAAAGTAAATAAACATTAAAAAAAAAAAAGAAACACTCTATTCCTGATTAAAAAAAAATTCTCTCAGCAAACTAGGAATAGAAGGGAACTGAACCTGATAAAGGGCATATAAGAAAATACTATAGCTAATATCATACCTAAAAAGTGAAAGACTGAAGGCTTTCCCTTCAAGATCAGCAAACAATGAAAGATATCTTATCGCTTCTATCCAACATCATATTGAAGGCTCTTTTCAGGAAAATTCAAGAAAAGTAAATAAAAGGCATTCAGATTGGAAAAGAAAGGGGAAAACGGTCTTTCTTTATAGACAGTATAATCATCTATCCAGAAAATGCTAAGATTGTTTCCTGTTCCTGAAGAGCTGATGCCCTATTTTACCTACGAATATTCTACCCTTCCTTCTAGACCTAGCTCAAATGTTAATTTATGCCCATTTGGGCTTACTTCTCCATGTCTTGAACTCCCTTATTACCTGGTAAAACTAAGACCTCTGCTGAACAGAGAAAGGTCACCTCGTGACTTGATCCTAAGGTTAGGTATATGTCTCACCTCCTGTTAGACCGTTAAGTCCTCAAGAGTAGGGAATGCGTTTCGGTCATCTTTTCCCCCTGTCACAGAAACTAGTCTAGTGCCTGGACGATAGAAAGGCTCGGGAAACACTCACTGTTGTATCACTGTGGTTAATCATACAGGTCAAGTGCTCATGTTCCTCCCCTCACACTTATGGAGCTCTCCTAGTTTACATATGTGGAATATACAGACTTCCATTTCAGCTAACTCGCCCTTTCCTCCACTACCTGTAAAAGCACTTGAGTGCATCTCCATCACCACAATATAAAAGATACATATGTTTTTCATGATTACAATTACAATTTTCTACAGAGGCGATTTTACATTCCAGGATATATCTCACAGTCTCCAGACACAGAAGAAAAGCGGTGGAAAACTCCTGTATATTTTGTCTGTAAGAAGCAGCAGCTGGGAAATATTTCTGAACCACTCAGGTAACCTCAGCCACTTTGACGGCGCTGGCCAAGGAGCAGCACAAGCTTTTCACTTCCTGTTGCAAACCGATAACTATAAACAGTGGTTTGTACTCAGCTTTGCTCCTCTCAGGTTCTCATGCATCGAGCTGCTGTGGTCAGGGTATGTCTGACTCTGCAGGCCAGGCTCATCTTCATGTACAGCTCTTGTTCAGGGAGACTGCACACTATCTTCTCAGGGATCCAATGCTCACCAGCGATATCATGCTCACCCCTTCTGGCAGCCGAGACACCATAGCAAAATTCTCCTAGCCTTGGGTATAACAATACACTGCAGTGTTTTCTGGTTCGGGACTTTGGGGAACCAAGTGCAGTTCCTTGACTACCAACCAAGGGATGGCTATAGCATTAACATCAATCATCTGGTTCTACTTAATTGTATTGAAATGCTTATTAACGCGATTTCTAAATGCTCGCAATAATTTTCTTGACCGGTCTTTGCTCTGATTAGCTGCCAGGAGGATCATGACCCTGGAGTCAGACACAGCTGAGTCCACATCCCAGTTCTCCCACTACACAGCTGCATGCCTTTGGGTAGTATCCTTTCGTGCCTCCGCTCTTCAGTAGGACTTCCCAAAGGTCTGAGAGTAAACAAGATCCCAGTGCTGCGTTTGAGATGGAATCTGGCTGGGTCATACAGAAGAGACACAGTTGTGTAGTGGAAAGAACGTGTGACTAGAGGTGAGATTGCACTCTGGCTTTAGTTGATCCTCATCCTTGGCCCATCTTCCTATATTTGTGCACACAGCACTAATGGTCAAGTATGCACTCTCAGGTGCTGCGAAGGTGTAGGCAAGGGCTACCACACAGACTGCTTGGGTTCAAATCCAACTCCACCCCTCACTAACTGGGTGATATCACGTAAATTGCTTAACCTTTCCAGACTTTGCCTGTACAATGAGGGAGCCTGGTTACGTGGTCTTAAGGACTCTTCCCATCTCCTACTTAAAAGACACAGGGACAATAGCACAGAGGTTTAAAAAGTGAGGGCTCTACAGCCAGCCCGCCTAGATTTACACCCATTATGCTTGCTTTCTAATCTGTAAAATGGAAATTGTCATAGTTTCTATCTCATAGGATTTTTAATGAAAATTTAAAAAGCAAGTACATGTAAAATTCCTGCAACACTGCCTAGCACATAATAAGCCTCCAAAAGATGTTAGTCTTTTATGACTACATGTTTTATATTCGGGGAGAAGCAGCAGAACCTCAAGCATAAAGTCTGAAGGTAGGAGCAGAATCAGGACACTGTAGACTCCTTTTTTTAGAAATCTATGGTGTCACCCACCACCCTAAGAGGGATATTTTGTGCTCAAGACCCACCTCCATTATTTACCTTCCCCTCCTCCCCATCCTAAGTCTTCTGGTGTCCTCAGCTCACTCCGAAGGTGCTCAGCTCCCTTTCGATCTGCCATCAGATTGTTTTCTCCCTAACATTATTCCTTGTCCCGGACTTGCCCATTTCAGTGTGTTGTAATAACGATCATAATAATGATGACGATCACATTCAGGCATGAATAAGGTAAGGTAATGAATGGGAGTATTCTGAAATGAAGCACCACTCCCCTCCAAGAATTTCACTCGGGAATTACTTTTAATATATAGACTACAAGAAGATTTTCAATCCCAGAAGTTAAAGATACATTTTAACCCGTTCTTTGTTTTTGGTTGTTTTGTCCTTTCATTTTAAGCTATACCCTATTAAATGTTTCCTTTATGAAGTATTATTACACAAAGGGGAAAAAACACAGGAGATTTGGGAAATGGTTCTTGTTGTTTTCAAAAAAAGCGAATAAATAAAGTACAAATAAAAATGTTCAAGGAAGGGCGCCTGGGTAGCTCAGTCGGTTGAGTGGCTGACTTTTGATTTTGGCTCAGGTCATGATCTCAGAATCATGAGATCGAGCCTTGCATCAAGCTGGTGCTGGGCATGGAGCCTGCTTAAGATTTTTTCTCTCTCCCTCTGTCCCTCTCCCACTGTCTCTCTCAAATATATATATAGTTAGTATGTGTGTATAAATGTTCAAGGACTCACTTTTCTACTCAAGAGGCCTTTGCTGAACACTTATTCTGTGCTAGTCACTCAAACAGATAAAATACAAAGACAAGACATGAGTCTTCACAGGGAAATGGGATATATTTTTTAAAAAGAATTGAGGTTATCTGGAAAAACTCAGAACTTAAAAAAAAATCTCCTTGTATCCATTTTGGGATTTAGTAATGTCTTATTTGCATTATCCATTGGGAAGCCTGCATCATTGTTTTCGTGGTTGGGCCTCAAGTCTTCACTGAACCCTGCCTGGTGGGCGTATCCAAGAAAAAGGATCAGGACCCACTGAGGCTGCGATGAGGAAAGTCCTTATGAAGGAAGTGGCATTTCGGATGTCTTAAAAGACAAAAGTTTGTCCTCCCACTGATGGAAAAAGGAGAAGGGGAGGGACTTCTAAGCAGGGAACACAGATGCTGTTGCTCAGGAAGTCTGAAAGAGAGTGTGTAGCTTAGACAGTAATTGCAATAGTTCCTTGTTGCCGGACCACATGATCCCTGAGGTCGTGAGTAGGCCTTGGCCATGTCGCCAAGGGCCTCCTGAGTTCTGCTAAGATCCAGGCTGCTCTTTAAAGAGAATGCCATATCTATGGTTGAGGAGAGACCAGCTTCAACTCCCAAGATATTCCAAGGAGATTTGGAGATTTGGACTCGATGTGAAGGCTCAGGACCAAGGGCCCCTCTGCATCATCTCACCTTCCCAGGCAATAGGCCTGGTCATTTGAAGGAGGGTATTACTGGGGCAAACAGCTGAGATCATAACTGGCCAAGGTGATTCACAAAGGACATCATTTTTTAGCCGTTGCTATGAACTCATCTTCCCACACAGAGAAACTCAGATTTGGTCCGAATCAAATTGGAAGCCAGTCTTTCCTGCCAAAGGGCAATCCCCCAAACACCCATACTTATTATTTTCAGATTCTTTTTTCTGTGAAATGCTTTTTGCTTATCTCAAGTGTCTACCCTATTCCAAACCTAAAATTAATAATAGCTAGAACATTTCTTGGGGCATTTTTTTCCTCAGGATCCCACACTGTTAGCTCCCTAAGAAATTTTTTAATTTGCTTCTCATTGAGATGTATTAGCAATTCCACTTCTCATTGTTTCACATCTTTGTGTTTTAGAGAGCACAGTCATCGAGTCACGGCCTTACTGTAGATAACCATATCATGCATGTCAACACAGCTCTTACTCTAAAGTGTTTGGGTAAAAGGCCAAGGCTAAATCTTGTTCAACTAAACTACATTTTTCAGAGGGAAAAAAAAAAAAAAGAGGAGACATTTGAATTTTAGAGAATCAGCCAAAAATTGAGTTGTGAAATATGAATCATTTCCTGGCCTTTATCCTACAGGCTATAGGAAATACTTACACTGACTGAATCTGTAGGAATAAGGACATAATTATTGTTACTCTTGTTTTATAACCGGGACATTGAAGAATAAAGTGGCAGTCGTTCTGGTAAGCCCATTAAATCATACATAACAACTAATACATGTCGATTTTAGAGAGATGGTTACAAATAAAATGTTCATTTCTCTTCTCACCCTATCATTCATGTTATATGTCTCTTTTGTTCCTCTGCCTTTATTGCCTCAAAGTTCCCATCATTTCTTTATATTTTTCTGTGCCTGTTTGGAGGTGGGATTTTCTGTTTGTTTATTGGGGTGGGTGTGGGGGGCCTTTGAATATGCTCTCCGATTTCATCCTCACCACCTCTTCCCAGCTCTCCTCTGTCCTAACTGTGTCCTCCTCAGTCCTTCTTGGACTGGTTGACCCATCTAATTATTAAGCCCCTTTTTGTCCCTCTCATTTTCCTCCCCAGTCACCACCTTATTCTCTGATTCATAATAGATTTTGTTTTACTTAAAATAATTTATTTCTTCTTTATTATATTGATCATGTCCCCATTCCTCTAATGGGCAAATTTATGCACTCAAATATTTATTAGGTGTCTATTCCACATAGATCCTCTGCTAGATACTGAGGAAATATAGCAACAAATAAGCCAGAGATCTTATAATCCACAGAGGGAGATAAAGCTGTTGTTATTGTTTGTTTGTTAAAATGAATGAGAAGAGTATGACCTGTTAGGAGGGTCTTATAATACCTAATTGCCAAAATGGAATAACAGGGACTGGATTTATTCTTTTGCTTGTAACAACTAAAAAGCTGCACTAAATATTTTTGAAATGGTTTTCAAGACGGTAGACAACAGACAATGAAGGAGAGTAGTCACTAAGAGGCCAAAAAAAAAAAAAAAAACAAAAAAAAACCACACCAAATGAGTTGAGCTATAACTACAAACTTCCTGCCTAGAGAGAGTTTGGGAGTCATAGTGCAGGGAGAGAAACACATGTGGAGCCCAGCGGACCCCATCAGCTATGAGATAGAGCTAGGAGTCCAGGAAGGCCAAGGCAGCAGAATTTACTAGAGCAAAGTCCCAGAGAAGAGAGACCTGCACAGAGAAATAACTGCAGAGACGTGCACACAACCTTTTCATGCTTCTGATCAGCGCATCTGTGTGAGGAAATTACTTGCAGCAAGAGGAAGAAAAGCCAATCAATCAAAACTGACAAAATAAAATAAAATAAAATTGATAAAATTAGTAGACAAGGATATAAAAATAGTTTCCATAACCGTATTTCATTATGTTCTGCAAGCTAAAGGAAATCATAAGCATGTTAAACAAAAACGTGGAAGATGTAAAAAAGATCAAAATTGAAATTACAGAGATGAAAAACACATTTGAGATGCCAACTTCACTGAATACCGTTAGTGACAGATTAGTGAACTTGAAGACATAGCAGAAGAAATTATCCCCAAATGAAAACAGAAGGGGAAAAAGATTGGAAAAGAAGAAAACTGCATCACTGAACTGTAGGATAACTCCAAGCTGTCTGCTATACATGTTTTTGGAATCATGGAAAAAGAGGAGAGGCAGGGGACAGAAAAAAATGATTGAAACAATCATGGCCAATTTTTTTTTCAAATTTGCTTAAATCTAGTTATATAGAGACAGTGTTAAAAGTAGCCAGAGTACATGTGATGTGCAGAGAGAGAAAGATAAGGATACCAGATTTCTCCTGCTGGAAAACAATACAGGCCAGAAGGCAGTAAAGGAGCATCGTTAATGTAAGGGAAAAAGTGTGAGGGGTGGGGAGCAGGAGAAACTGTCTTCTAGAATTCTATACTCATTTAAAAATATCTTGCAAAATCCAAGGTGAAAGGAAGATTTTTCAGACATATAAAAGCTGAAAGACTTCATCACCAGCAGATCTGCACTAACAGAGATAATAAAGGAAACTCTTCAAGCATAAGAAAATGATAAGGAAATGATGCCAGAGGAAATCTGGATACAACAAAAAATTAGTAACTATGTGAGTAAGTATAAAGCGTGTTTTTCTAATTATCTCACAGCCTTCAAAAATTACTACATAAAATAAAAGTAATAACAATATGTTATGGAATTTATGACGTATGTAAGAGAGAAACAAATGACAATACAACAGAGGGCACCAGAGGAGAAAAAGAAGTACCACTCAGGTTCTGTGATTTATGGAAAGTGGTATAACATCACTCAAAGGTAGGATGGGATGTACTAAAGGTGAACACCATAAACCCTAAAGCAACTACAAAAATAACATTCCAATTTCTATAGCTAATAAAACAACAAAGGAAATAAAATGAAATTATAACACATCATCACTGAATCCAAAAACCAAGGCAGGATAAGGGGGGACAAATAAGAGATGGGACAAATAGAAACAAATAACAGCTTGGTAGATTTAAACCAAAACATGGCAGTAATTACATTGTATGTTGCTGATTGGGTAAAAAGACAAGAATCAACTAAATACTGTCTATGAACAACATACTTAAAATATGAATACACAAATAGCTTAGAAGTGGAAAAATAAAAAAGATATGCCATGCTACTAAGAATCAAAGGAAAGCTGCAATGGAATGTTTTTATTAATATCAAAGTATCTATCGGAGTAAAGAAAATTACTGGGATAAAGATGATTATTTCCTAATAATATATAGTTTTTTCATGAAGATGACATAATGAGCCTGAACTTTTATGCACCTAATAACAGAAGTTCAGAATACATAAAACCAAAACTGAGAGAGTGCAAGGAAAACAAACATATCAACAATTGTAGTAAAAAAGTTCAACACCTCTCTCTTATTAAGTTATAGAGCATCAGGAAGGATATAGAAAACTTGATGAATGCAATCTATCAACATGAACTAAGTGCTATTTACTGAGCCTACCACAGAAAACCAGCAAGCATTCACATTCTTTTCAAGTACACACAGAACATTTACCAACCTAGATCATATTTGTAGACATAAACAGATACCAATAAATTTGAAGGGATTTAATTTATATAATGTATGTTCTCTGACCACAATGGAATTAAACTAGAAATCAACAACTGGCAGATATACGGAAAATCCACCCAATTATTTGGAAAATAACTGGCGTGCTTCTAAATAACTCACGAGACAAAGATGACATCAAAAGGGAAATCAGAAAGTACATTTACCCAAAAGGAAATGAAAACAACATAGACATTTGTGGGATCCAACTAAAGCAGTATGGAGAAGGAACTTACAGCACAAAATAAATAAAACCAAAAGCTGATTGTTTAACATCAACCTTTAACCAGAGTGATCAGGAAAAAAGCAAGAAGACACAAATTAACAATATCAGGAGTGTGGAGTGACATCAATAGTCCACAAGGTATTAAAAATAATAAAAGAATATAACAAACAACTTTAAGTCAATACATTTAACAACTTAAATGCATACATTTCTTAAAACCTACAAGCTACTCATGGTTATTCAGAAGAAACAGATAACCTGAATAGCCTTTTATCTATTAAAACAACTAAAGTTACAGTGAAAAATCTTACTACAAAGAAAACTCTGGACTAAGAGAACTTTGAATTCTACTATGGATTTAAGAGAGAAGTGACATTAATTTTACACAAACTCTTACAGAATATTCAAGAGGAGGGAATATTTCCCAACTTATTCCGTGAAGCCAACATTACTGGGATACCAAAGCTAGGCAAAGCCATAACAAGAAAAATAATATCCCTTACTAGCATAGATGCAAATTTCTTAAAAAATGTTTATAACATGACCAAGTGAGGTTTATCCCTGAAATGCCAGGTTACTTTAACATTTGAATATCAATCAATGTAGTTCATCATATTAACAGACTAAAAAGGAAAAATCTACTAATCATGTCACTAGATGTAGGAAATGTATTTGACAAAATTCCAAGTCCATCCCTGATTTTAAAAAACAAAAAAAAACCTCTCAGCAAACAGAAATAGATGGAACATTCCTCAACCAGATCAAGGGCATCTACAAAAAGCCTACAACTAACATTATACTTAATGATAAGAGACTAAATGATTTTCTCCTAAGATTGGAAAAATGCCGCTCATGCAATTTGTTTGAATCATAACTGAAGAACTCTGAGCTTAGAGAACTTCAATCTTTTGAGCTGGAAAGTCAGCTTCATACCTCAGGAGAGCTGCCTCTACTTCCCAAGGCTGATCACCATCCAAACATCCTTAAATAGGTAGTTCAGAATAAAAGGGCAGTCAGTGCCTCTGCTTGCAAAATGTTCAGAAACATGAGAAATCCATGCATAATTGTCCTCCAAAATAAAGGAAAAATTGAGGTACTGTATTGGCTGAATTGTGCCCCCCCCCATTCATATGTTGAAACCCTAACCTCCACTACCACAGGATAGGGCTTTGTTTGAAGACAGGGCCTTTAAAAATGATTAAGTTGAGTTGTTAGGGTGAGCCGTAATCTCATCTTACTGGTGTCTTAATAAGGAGATTAGGACACACAGAGAGACACAAGGGATGTGTGTACAGAGAGGGACAACCATATGAAGAGGCAGCAGTAGGTGTCCATCTCCAAGGAAAGGAGAGAGACTTCAGAAGAACCCAAGCCTACTAATACCTTCATCTTAAATGGCTAGCCTCCAGGAATATAAGAAAATAAATTTCTGTTGTTCAAAACACCCAGTCTATGTTATTTTCTTATGGCAGCCTTAGTAAACTCACACAGGTACCATTACAAACCAACTTGAATGGCCAAAATTAAGGAATGCAGTTTGGAGTAGAGTTGGTTACTTACAAAGAACAGGAGGAGATTAGAAGAGCTGTAGGACTGATGTAAGGAGTCAGCCAGCAAGGAGAGAATGAAAGAACTGCCAGGCAACTTTTAGAATTCTATGGCGGCAGCCAAGAATAATTTGGGGGTCAGAAGTATGGTCGATGGATTTTATGCGAGAAGATAAAGTTCCACTATGAAACACTTGACAAACTGTAAAACTCCATCTTTCCTGTGCCTTCTACATCCATTTCTAGTCCAACTGGATGTCAACTGTGTCATACTAACAAATGATTCCAGAAGGGAATGGTAGTCTACTTCAGCCAAAGTGTGTCAAGGATCACCTGCAATAGAAGAGGCTGTTATGATACAATATTCTCTGAAATCACCACTAAAACTCAGTATGAAGTACCAGTATGTGACTTAGGCCATCAATACTCAATAACCCAGAGTGAACGGATGTTCGGATTTATCCAGAGCAAAGGATTATCAAAGTATGGCAGAGATTCAAGAGACATGATCTTGAGATCTAGTGAGTGCAGAGTTGGAATGTGAACCATAGAGTCCAGGGCTGAGAGAACATCAAGGCAGAAATGACTAAGAATCAAAGGGAAACATCAGGGAGCTCTGAGCTTTTGTGAGGAAGATACAAGGAAAGGGAAGGGAAAGGGAGGGGAGTGGGCGTTGGGAAAAGCAGGGGAAAGTTCCTCTTTATTGTATAATTATTCTTTTTTTTAATGTTTTACGTATTTCTGAGAGAGCACAGTCAGGGAGAGGCAGAGAGAGGGGGAAAGAGGATCAGAAGCGGGCTCTGCACTGACAGCAGTGAGCCTGATGTGGGGCTTGAACTCACCAACCGCGAGATCATGACCTGAGCCAAAGTTGGACGTTCAACCGACTGAGCCACCCAGGTGTCCCTTATTCTTTTTTATAATTAAATTAAATTAAGCTAAGTTAATTTTTTTTGAGAGAGAGAGAGAAAGCATGAGTGGGTGAGAGGGGCAGAGAGAGTATCTTAAGCAGAGTCCATGTTCAGCGCCGAGCCCAACGTGGGGCTGGATGCCACGACCCTTGGATCATGACCTGAGCTAAAATGAAGAGTTGGATGCTCAACCCAATGAGCCATTCAGGTGCCTCAGGTGTACACTTATTCTGACATGGGTAACATTATCACTCTTTTACAGTGGAGAAAACAGAGGTGTGGAGAGGTTGGATAGTTTGTGCACAATTATAGAAGTACGGGGCCGGCTTTCAATCTTGGGTCTGATAGTGCAACCCACGCCCTTTCCCCAACTTTCCAGTGGCTGGTAAGTCAAAGAGGAATAGGAGGGAGAAAAGAGGAGAAACAGAAGTCCATTAAAAAGACAAAATTTCAAGTCTGAGATACTGGAGTCGACACACTTAGGCCTGAAGAGAAGTTTCAAGGTATGGCTGCCCATGCATCTGCCAGCGCGAAATGAAGGTGAGCTACCTGGAAGAGAGATGACAAAGACCCAGAACTCTGTGCATGTGACACAGAATAAGCCATCCACGTGGAGATTTCAGGTCAGAGTAGAGGAGTGGGAGGAGTGGGGAGAGAAAGAGACAGAGACTGCAAAAGATTTATTCCTCACCACTGCTGCTTCAAACTAGACAAAACAATCCATACCAAGATTATATGCTCTTTCTTCCCATCTGATGTTAGGGAAGACAAAAATTTTTTAAAAGCCTGAAGGCTTTTTGATTCTGAAATGTTTCTTCTCTAACTAAATCCATAACACATAAGGCAAATATTTCACTGCAGTTTGTATGAGAAGGTGATAGGAGTAAATAGTGTAAAGAAGGTATATTCCCAGTCTATTCGCTAATTTGACCTATCCTGAGTCATTTGTTATTGGATTCTCACCTTTGGTCTTGACCATAGTCATGATTTTAACTTACCGGTAAGAAATACTAACTATAGGGGCACCTGGGTGGCGCAGTCGGTTAAGCGTCCGACTTCAGCCAGGTCACGATCTTGCACTCCGTGAGTTCGAGCCCCGCGTCAGGCTCTGGGCTGATGGCTCAGAGCCTGGAGCCTGTTTCCGATTCTGTGTCTCCCTCTCTCTCTGCCCCTCCCCCGTTCATGCTCTGTCTCTCTCTGTCCCAAAAATAAATAAACGTTGAAAAAAAAAATTTAAAAAAAAAAAAAAAAAGAAATACTAACTATAAAACATCAGTCAACTTAGCGGAAGTCCATTTGCTCGGTATCTAGGAAGGAACCGTCCCATCTGATAAACTTGCTGTTTCGTGTACCATGCAGAATGGGGAAATGTGTCTCATCTCCATGAAACTCTGTGGGTGGAAAGAGTCTACCTCAGGGCACATCTGAGTAGCTAAGCTAAAAACACTCTGTGGGATATATGTTTTCAGATCTCCCGGATCCTTTACAAGGGCCCCATTTTTACTGGTTTCCTGAAATATGGCTGTCATAGAACTCAAGGCATTTGAGAAAAAAATGAAAATACTATGACTCACACGGTCTGTGCTGCTTGAGTTACTTAAATTTCACAGCCTATTTATGCTAATAAAAAAAATTCCTGAAAATCCATTTGCATAGCATGCACCCACAAGTCTTTAAAATAGATAGTGAAAAACTGTCTAATAGTTGCTATACATAGATACCCTATTGTTTAATTATTTAGATGACTGCTATTTAATTGCAATTCAAATGGATCATCTTCTAAAAGTTCAATTGTAAGATGGAAAGGGACTTTTAGTTTAATGAAGTCCAAAAATAAAATTTATTCAATTATCCTGATAAGTGTCTTATCTAATTAGCTGAATATGTGGAGCTGACATAGGATGAATATTAGCTATTGCTGTATGCTTTGATTTTTTTATAATATTTAAGTGCTCATTTGTGTGCCAGGTAATTTATATATGTTATCTCATTTTATTCTTACTTTATGGAGTAGGTATTATTATCACCACTTCAAAGCTGGGGAAGCTAAAGTCCAGGGGGCTAAGTAACTTGTGCTTGTCATGTTTCAAGAACTGATTATAAACTAATCTAATCTTTACAACAGGTTTATGACACGCATGCCACATTTGACAAATGAGGAAACTGAGGCAGAGGAGTCTACTGGTGGTCAGTGATGGAGGTGGATCTGAACTCAGGTCTGATTCACTTCTCTTAACCACTACTCTACCTTTTTAGTTTCAGCTTGACTATTATTGAACCCATCCATGTAGGTGTGGCTTCCCTGGGCCTTAATTAGAATAAACCAGAGATGGGGTTATTGGAAATATTCCTCTAGTCAGTTTTTATTGGATTTTGGCTCAGCATAGCCAGGGGATTAGGTTATATCTCATTAAGAATCCAGCTTGTTAGTATACTATACTTCCTATAGTGTCTCTTGTTTCTCCCCTGTAATCACAATCCTAACCAAATCTCATAATGTATTCTAAGGTAGCCTATCTAGACCAGCTGGACAAGTCAGTGGTTAAGGCCACAGGCTCTGAAATGTCTCTTGTACTCATGTACAAATGATTTAATACATATAGAGGGTTAAATCCAAGGCCTGAAATATAGTAAGTGCACAATGAATATTAGCTATTATTATTCCATAGTATTCCCAAAGAGGAGAGACATCAGAGAGAATGGAAATCTGGACAGGAGTCCTGATGCAGCAATCAGGACGCTGCCCATAACTCAATGGTATGTTCCATGATCCGAGACATGGGGTTAGCATATAATCCATTTCTACAGATAGGGATGTGGGGGGACTGTTTGATCATTGACCTCTTTTGGACCCCTTTTAGTCTAAATGGCTTTGCTTTCAAATCTCACATTCTTACCTCACCCAATGTTGCCTTCCTTTCTGTTTTTCTTTTTAATTTTAGCCATCCTGATAGGTGTATTGTAGTGTTGTAGTGATATTTCATGTTGTTTTCTTTTTTCTCTTCTTTTCATTGTTTTAATTTATATTTCCCTAATGGCTAATGATGTGGAAACCGTTTTATTTGCCTGCTTTCCATCTGTATATCCTCTTCAGTGAAATGCGTGTTCATATCTTTTTGCCCATTTCTTTTTTTTATTTTTATAATGTTTTATTTATTTTTGAGAGAGAGAAAGAGAGAAAGAGAGAGAGTATAAGTAGGGTATAGGCAGAAAGAGACAGAGACAGAGAATCTGAAGGAGGCTCCAGCCTCTGAGCTGTCAGCACAGAGCCTGACGTGGTGCTTGAACTCACAGTGAGATCAAGACCTGAGTTGAAGTCGGCCGCTCAACTGACTGAGCCACCCAGGCGTCCCTCTTTTGCCCATTTTCTAATTGAATTGTTTGCTTTCTTTAGCTTTTTGCCTAACCCTCTGAAACATCATGCTGAAGGTTCAATGTGCAAAGCCATCTTACAGAAAGATTTCTGTAACACATTAATGTGTATGTAATTTATTTTAGCAGAGTCTAAGACAGACCCACATCTGACCTTTGGCAAACATGGAATCAGGTGTTCCTCACATGACATTTCCCTGTGATGTTTATCAAGTTTCATTTAAAATAGAAGTTTCCATGGGGCGCCTGGGTGGCTCAGTCGGTTGAGCGTCTGACTTCGGCTCAGGTCACGACCTCGCAGTCTGTGAGTTGGAGCCCCGCATCAGGCTCTGTGCTGACAGCTCAGAGCCTGGAGCCTGCTTCGAATTGTGTGTCTCCCTCTCCCTCTGCCCCTACCCCACTCATGCTCTGTCTCTCTCTCTGTCAAAAGTAAATAAATATTAAAAAAAATTAAAAAAATAAAATAAAACAGAAGTTTCTTTCTGGAGGATGGAAAGATGGGTGTTCATTCCTTCCTACCTTTTCTCCTCTCCCTGGTTTTCTAATGGGTCCTAGTCTACATGTCATGATGAGGAAACCGCAAGGCAAAGCGTACTGTTCAAAATCGTTCTTGTTCATTCTCATTTTGTTTTCAGTCAAGGGTTTGTATATCATTCCATCATGAATCCTCGCAGGCTCTATAGATTGCTTTCTTAACAGATTGCATTTCCAGGATCCACGAAGTCAAATATTTTGCACAAAAAAGATTGGAAGCCCATCTTTCCAAGACAGAAAGGAATACAGGTGTGTAAATGTACTTCAAACTTGAGTCTTCTCATCTCTCATTTGAAGAGAACTGCCTTTCAGTGGCCAGCTGCCAAAACTGAACTGAACATAATCATGAGAACTGAAACTCTGCTGGCTGAGTTGTAGGAAAAGTAAAGAAAACAAGGATGGTGCAATTATATCTGGAGGATGTTGACACGGCCATTAACATAGGTGACCATAAGTTGTGGCCTTCTTAGTACTTCTGATGTACTATAACTATAAACACCATGGAAACAGTCTTAGTTTGAAATGACATCATCGATATACAAAGCAGTCCAATATGGAGATGGTCATGCAGCAGAAGGACAGAAAGTTGGAGCTAGTGGAAATCAGGTCAGTGGTACTCGTATTTCTGGTCACCTGGCTATTGAAATCAGGGACCAGGAGCCAGGATCCAGCCTTCTCCTACCACACCCACCACCAGAGATGGTCGTAGGAACTAAACAGGTCAGATCCCAGCCAAAGAGTCTGGGCTTATGGATAGGGCTCTGGATCCAACAGAAAGTTTAAATCCAGAACAGAAATCCAGGGTGCAAAGACTAGGCCAATAAACAATGGCGTATCCCATGTGTACCTGACTCAGCCTATTGGGGGTGTGGTGCAGCAAGACCAAAGCTAAATCACACTGGTTGGCAAACTGAATCCCTTAATTATTTCTAACAAACTCCCAGATGATGCTGATACAGATGGCCTGGAGACCACACTTGGAGGAGCAAGGTACTGCTCGCTTCTTCGGGATTCACCAACAAATAAGGGTGAGGGGGTGGGGTGGGGAAATTGAGTGCAGATTGAAGAAATTCGTATTTAGGGTTCAGAGAAGCTGGGGAAGACAAAGAAGTGACTCAAAGTCAATGTCTATTCAGTCAGCAGCAGCTAAGGGCTTACAGTCCCAGGAGGCCTATGGCATGATGCCATCCTACGATAGGCATTCTCTGATCCCTTTGGAAAATGGTGGTTTCTAGAAGCCTACCTTCCTGGGACTCCTTAGGTAGTGTATTTGCTCTGAGATGATAGGCTCTCCATCGTGGCGGAAGCAGTGACAGAGGACAAGTATTAGTTGTGCCCTTCTGGTCCAGTGTTCTGGCCCATTCCCATCTCAGTTATGCTATTCTCTCTTTCCTGATGGCCTGGCCAAGTACATGGCTGGAGGCAGACTGTGTCCTTTTATCACAGCAGCTATCTTGAACTCAAGGAAGAGCAAATGTTCTCCCACACATAAAAAACCAGTGAGCCATCTCACTGCTGCCAGAGAAAAACACTGAGCTCAGAGCGGTGCAGAGTAACTTCAGTGATGGTCTTTCTTTTCTTTTTTTCCTAAAAATATCAGTTTCTGCCACATCAGCCGACTCTCCCCATTCTGTTTAAACATGTCAGAAAGATCCCAGTGTCAAGTTCCTATCAACCTAAATAAAAGAACAACCTAAGAATAAAGACAAGTTTAACACAATGATAAAACGAAGATTCAGGCTCTGAAACTAGGCACAACCCAAGTGGTTTTAGTGTAGCCACACTGAGGTCTAAGCCAGAGCACAGGAATTCTGATCCTAGCCTTTAGTCCTCCGAGGGTTAGCAGCCATTACTTTCAGAGACTAAATGTTTGGTCACTCCCAGAAAATTTCCAGTTACAAAGTCTGATATTATGCACTAGGAATCTTTGTGGTCCCAGTCACCGTGGAGAATATTTGAAAGAACGATCTATACACTTTACATGTCAGTTTATAGCACGCTTCATCTTCTACTATCTCCAAAAATGACAGCTTGATTATAATGTAATTATCTTTTGTCGTGAAGCTAGTGCATAATTTTATTTCCAGATGGGTTTATGTTGCCTATATTTAAACTCATTACTGGAAAAGCGGTCAAGGAGCAAAATATAAATAAATAATCTAAAGGCAGACCATCATAAATTCCTCTAAAAAGGAGAGTCTTACAAGGTGAGGCCTGCAGGGAAAGCAGTCCCGTCCATCTTATGTCACATATATCTCACTGTTTGAAAGACAAATATCTCTGTCTTAAGAGGACAGAGGCGGTTCTGAGTCAGTGGAGATGTTTCTATGGAAATGAAAAAAAAATGCAAATGCTGCCATCGAGAGCATGAGAGCCTCCCTACAGCAGATAAACTGACCTGGGGGGAGACAGTACATATAGAGGAAACACCGAGAAGCCAGCGTCAAGGCCCATTGGAAAGCATGCGGCTAAGACACCATATTATGTAGATGAATGGAAAAAATAATCATAGTCATCCCACAAATAATATTCCTCATGCTTATGAAGGAATTTCTTTTTTCTTATTCTGCTCCTATAAAGTCTTTGGTAGATTCCATCCTGTTGATTCCCACTTTTGATGAAAGTGAGAGTGTGTCTGTTTAAAATTTAAGCTTGGAAGTATTCTATAATTTGATTTATCATATGACAATGTTAAGTGATTCGAAAGTCAGGTGTCCCCTGCCACCACCTGTCCAATCACATGGCCTTCACGGGTACTTGATAAGCTTGGCTCGTTCATTTCCCACACAACTCTCAAGCCATGTGCAGGCACCATAATAAAAACAGTGCAGTCAAGGTTACTGGAAAGATGCATGCAGGATCTAACGGGAACTCTGCTGGAAAAACAAGTTTGCAGGATGCCTCATGGTGAGGGTGATGTTTGACGGGAGTCTTAAGGGAATTAGCCACGTGGATGCTGCTGGCTCTGGAAGGAAGAAGTAGGACGCACCAAGAGAGATGATAGTGTGTATGTATGTAAATAGTTGCCAATTTAGGAATGGCATCTCTTTCTGAGTTAGACTTAATTTTTGTTTTGTTTTGTTTTTCTAAACAGGCATTTTCGAAATGCCGTAAGGCAGATATTTAAAGTTACCAAGAGAATGAGAGACTAGTATAGTGTTTTTCTATTCCCTTCTGTCTTAACATTAAAAAATATTTATCTATAGGGGTGCCTGGGGGGCTCAGTCGGTTAAGCATCTGACTCTTAATTTTGGCTCAGGTCATGGTATCCTGGTTTGTGAGTTCAAGCCCCACATCTCTGCTTTGGATTCTCTCTCTCCCTCTCTCTGCCCTTCCCTCACTCTCTCTCTCTCTCTAAAATAAATAAATAAACTTACAAATTTTTCAAAATATTACTCTGCATTCAGTTATTATCACTTTTATCCCAGTCTTCTACTCACTATACATTTCCCTTTTTTATATATCAGAGCAGATGTGAGGTGGTTCTCCAAACTTTTCTCAAAATCAGACATGTGTTTCAAAGGGAGAAAGTTTATTGGCCATTGGTATAACTTCTCTAAGGGCAGGTACAATTGACAGTGATAACATTCACGCTAAGTCCATCATCTCATTTTAGATAAAATGAATAGTTAGATCTCTCTCTCTCTCTCTCTCTCTCTCTCTCTCTCTCTCCTTATTCTCTGGTAAAACATTAATTTACAAATTTTCATTAAAAAATTTTTTTTAATCTTTATTTATTTTTGAGAGAGAGGCAGAGTGTGAGCAGGGGAGGAGCAGAGAGAGAGGGAGACACAGAATCCGAAGCAGGCTCCAGGCCCTGAGCTGTCAGCACAGAGCCTGATGCAGGGCTGGAACCCATGAACCATGAGATCATGACCTGAGCCGAAGTCGGACGCTCAACCAACTGAGCCACCCAGGCACCCCGCAAATTTTCATTTTTAATAAACAATTATCATAGGAGCTTAAATATTACACATTCTATTAGCTGCAATTCTCTGAAATGCGTATTTTTGAGAAATGTTCATAGAGATCTTGATGGGGCTTACTTAAGTCATAATTTATTACTCCAACATATCCAAAATTGGTTAAATAATTAAGTGTATGGTATTAATGGGGCTATCCAGCCTATAAAGAGAAATCTGACCCAGAGTCTCTTGGAATAGGTACACATCTTCCCATGTCACAATGTAGTGTGAATGGAGACCAGCCAGGGGGCTCTGATTTACAAAATTACAAAAACAAATACTTGCAGAATATCTATGGAAAGAGGCTAGGCTATGTGAGGACATATCCAACTACAGAAAAGACCAAACTGTCCTAGTACAGTAATCAGAGGATGTGATCAATATATTAAAACAAATGCTAAAAATAATGTGTGTAACTCTCTTAAGTCAGTGTGAAAGACTGTTGTATAGACATAATTTGTCCACATTAGATATAGACTGTGTTGTATAGACAAAGTATAATGGAGTACCTCCAACAAAATAGAGTATAAAATAAATCTTTAAATAGTATTCAGGCAGTCATTTCATTTCACTGCCACCTTGGGTAATACAGGTCTCAAAGAAACTCCTTCTCATACTTCAAATTCAGAACAATGAATCTAATATAATTATAGGACTCCATGGACTAGGGTATGGCCCTTTGAGCCTTTTTAGCAGAAGGGCTTTGAAAGTATAAATTGAAAAGATGGGTTGCATTAGGTTTCTGCTACAATCTTGACTTTTGGGTAGTCAAAACACAGTGCTGTGAGATCATACAATATTTAATTATATTTCTGAAGCCAGGGCACAAAGTAAATAAGAATGAGCCACTGTAGGAAGCAAACTTCCACTGTGCTGCAACTGCTCAAAAAGCTAAAGTTGAGGATTGAGTAGAAATTATCGTTGAAATTTTAAAATTTGCTTAGGGAAGTAGAATGCACATTAATGAGTTATTAACATAATTTTAGAGTCTATATAGGAATATTTGCTGCTACAGAGGTAATAAGAGACAGATTACATCTGTGAACTCAGATATAACAAAATGGAGAAACAGGACCCAGGCGCCAGGCCCACCCCAGCACCAGGTCAGGGCCTGACATAAAAAAGGATACACAGACCCACAACACAGAAGGGAGATCCCAGATATAAACCCATGTGTGTATGTCACCTAATCTTCGATAAAGGTGCCAAGAATACAAAGTGGGTAACAGTATTCTCTCTCCAGTAAACATCACTGTGAGAATTGGACATCCATATGTAAAAGAACTGAATTAGACCCTTATCTTAACACAAGTACACACAAGTATACACAAGTATCAACTCAACTTAAGCATAAGACCTGACTATAAAATTCCCAGAAAAAAACATGGAAGAAAAGCTTCAGGTCATTGGTCTTGGCAAAGATTTCTGGAATCTGACACCAAAAGAATAGGCCAAAATAGTAAAAATAAATAAGTGAGATTACACCAAACTAAAAAGCTTCTGCACAGCAATAGAAACAATCAAGAAAATAAAAAGGCAACCTATGGAATGGGAGAAAATATTGCAAACCGTATATGTGATTAAGGGTTACTATCCAAAATACAACTCAAAAAAAAAAAACCCAATTAAAAAGCAGGCAAAGGATGTGAACAGACATTTCTCCAAAGAATTAATAATACCAGGGGCGCCTGGGTGGCGCAGTCGGTTAAGCGTCCGACTTCAGCCAGGTCACGATCTCGCGGTCCGTGAGTTCGAGCCCCGCGTCAGGCTCTGGGCTGATGGCTCAGAGCCTGGAGCCTGTTTCCGATTCTGTGTCTCCCTCTCTCTCTGCCCCTCCCCCGTTCATGCTCTGTCTCTCTCTGTCCCAAAAATAAATAAAAACGTTGAAAAAAAGAATTAATAATACCAATGGCCAAAAGATGCTCAACATGACTCATCATCAGGGAAATACAAATCAAAACCACAATGAGATCTCACTTTACACCTGTCAGGATGACCACTATAAAAAAAAAATAGATAAGAAGTGTTGGCAAATATATGAAGAAAAGAGACCCAGGTATACTGCTGATGGGAATGAAAATTGGTGCAGCCACTCTGGAAAACAGTATGGAGGTTCCTCAAAAACTCAAAAGTAGAACTACAATGCGATCCAGCAATACTACATCTGGATATTTATCCAAAGGAAATGAAATGAGACTCTTGAAGAGATACCTCGCATATTCACTGCAGTATTATTCACAATAGCTAAGATGTGGAAACAATCTGTCAAGGTACGAATAAATGGATTAAAAAATGGGGTATATGCATACAATGGAATATTATTCAGCCTCAAAAAAGGAATTCTGCTATTGGCAACAACCTAGATGGATCTGGAGGCCATTATGTTAAGTGAAATAGGCCAAACACAAAAAGACAACCACTATACAATCCCACTTACACGTGGAACCTAAAACAGTCAAACTCATAAAAGCAGAGAGTAGAATGGTGACTGCCAGGGAGTTGAAGGAGGAGGCAAATGAGGATGTCATGGTCACAGGGAACAAAGTTTCCATTATGTGAAATTAGTTCTGGAGATATACTTCTATACAGTAGAGTGCCTATAGCTAACACTACTTTATTGTACATTTAAAATTTTCTAAGAGGGCAGATATTATATTAAGTGTTCTTACCACTAAAATATTAATTAATAATAAGGGGGCAAGAGGACACTTTGGGAGATGATGGATACGTCTATGGCCTTGATAACGATGATGGTTTCACGAATGTGTATTTATGCCCAAGCTCAACATTATATGCGTTAAATATGTACAACTTTTTACATGTCAATCATACCTCAATAAAGTGATATTAAAAATAAAATGATGAAATAAAATAAAATTATAAATAGAAAACATTTTGTGTTCAACTGCATGGTATAATTTTGTGTTAAGAATTGTATTAAGAATTGAGACTGGAAATCATTCAATGCAATGTCAGAAGTGTTGGTTCACTTGTGTTTTTCAATCAATTGTATTACACTTGTAATTGTCCCATTTTTAGCTACCACTGCACCAGGAGTGTACTTTTTTTCTGGCTCAACCGTGGTGTTTGTTTATTATAGGTTTTTTAAAACGTTCTCGGACACTTGAAAAAAAATGCCTAGACATATCTAATGCTGATTGATAAATTACAAGTGTCAGTTTAAAGTTAAACTAACTAATGTTACTGTTAATACTCACATGGGTACTCTGGCCTCCAAGGCAAGGTGAAAGAAAATATTCCATTCAGTATTCATTTCATTTCATTCAGTATTTCAGTTAAAACTCATGAAGGCCAGGATTATCATCCTTAGATACAATGGGATGAGATGAAACAGAAGTAGTTACTTTGATATAGATCACACTGAAAGGAAGCACCTGACACTACAGAAAAAACTAACATGAGATAAAGATGAAATATAAATATAAATTAGAAACCCATTAAACCTTTGGATGGTTGGTTCCAAACTCTCAGAGTGAAAACATCCTTGACTAGAAGCTATGGACACTTGTCTATGTCACCCTGAATATCATCATTTTATCAATTCCAGGCTGTTCTAGGTCAGATAAATGCCAGCCCCCTTCCTTAACATTGTTGCCTCGGACAACGTCTAATACAAGATTTTATGATGCCTTAGGGTATTACACCCATTGCTCCCCAAGAACTAGAAGGAATTGGAGGGTAGAATGTTTAAGAGTTCCCTGAAATATCCCGTATTATGACTTCTCAGCTATTTCTCAAGTGATCATCTCTCCTACACATGGTATATCAGTTTCTTAGGGCTGCCATAACAGAGTGCCACGAACTGAATGGCTTACAAAACCACAATCTGGCAGATAGAAGTCCAAAAGCAAGATATCAAAGAGGGCCATGGTCCCTTCCTGAGACTCTGCCTTGCATCTTCCTGGTTTCTGGTGGGTGGCCATTGATTTCTGGCATTCCTTAGCCTATGTCACACCACTCCAACCTCTGCCTCTGTCACCAGTGGCGTTCCCTCTATGTGTGTCTGTCTTCACGTGGCACTTTCCTCTTTTTGTAAGGACAGCAATCACATTAGTGTTTAATTACTTTATCTTAACTTGAGTACATCTGCAAAGGCCCTATGTCCCAATAAGGTCACATGCAAAGGTACCAGGAGTTAGGATTTCAATATGCCTTTTGTGGGGACACAATTCAACCATGACACCTGGGTAATAGATAAACTAGGAGAACTTGGGCTATTCCATTCTGAGGATAGTTACAATATGAGACAGCAAAATAGGAGATGCCTGGCAGTTTTTATTTTGTATATTGTGAAAATTTTTGCGTGGTTGATACTTTGTAATATTTCCACCTAGGACTACATAAAGCCCACTCCCCCATGCCTTAAGTGAAAGAGAAAAAGTTGCAACTCAATATTATCACTGTTAACCATTTTGAGTATAAAAGGAAGTCACCTACCTCAGGTCTGTTATAATAAGCAGGTGGGTTCCAAAGGGCTAGATTATGGGAGATCGTTTTACTCTTAAAGTAGGGAAGGTCTCCACTACTCAGATTATTGAAGCAAAAGATGCCTCAATAGCAAAGGGCTGAGAAACTAGTGTAGATAATGCCTACTTTTTTTTTTTTTTTTTTACTTAATGGTGTCTTGTATAGAAAATAAATAGGAGTTTATTAAATATTTTTCCACTGATCATTCTTGAAGTACTGACTCCTTTATTCACTATTATCTATAAAAAATTAATTACTCTAGGACAGAGGAAGAAGAGGGTCTTTCCTGATTTTTACCTAAGAATTTCCCTAAATGGAATGAAAAAGGCATAGAATACATTATGTGAGAGGACATATTCAAGGAACTACCACTTCTGTCTCTCTGATTATAGCTTAGGGTGCATGTAAGGAAGCAGTAACCAACAATATTTCCTAAGCTTTTGCAAAGTAGGAATGTAGGAAATCAACCAATTGCCATGCTCACAGAGCGACTGATAATTTTGAATCTCAAAATATTTTAGGGGTGAAAGAATATGACAGTGAGCACCACCACAAGCAGATGTCACAAAGTGGCATCATATGAAGCAACTTCACTCTCTCCATCTAACTCATCAGTAGTCTTAAAGGGACCAGTGTCAGTTCCTTTATTTCAGACTATTGCCTTCTCATTCCGTTTGATGCTAGCTTCTACATTTTTGTTTACAAATACATTTTCCTTAGATGCTATAGTGGTGAAGGATCCCTAGACATAGCAAGTCTAAGAAAGGGCTTTCAAATTCACCTAAACTGTCCTTCAAAGGGCATGAATGCTTCAGAGACAAGGATGCATCATATCCCCTGTTGCTATGCTTCATGGTATCCTGAAGCATCAGACATTAGAAGAAGGACTACCAGGCTGCAGGATATTAGGAGTTTTTATAGGCAACGTGGTATCTGCCATGCTGGGATAGTCAATAAAATAAAATAAAATAAAATAAAATAAAATAAAATAAAATAAAATAAAATAAAATAAAATAAAATAAAAAGACCCAATCGAAGCTAATCTGAGAGGGGCTGAAACAACAGCTAATGAACTCCAAAATTCACAATAGCTTCTTAAGTCTTCTCTCAGAAATCCCATCTCATTTTCTAGTCCATCACCACATTTACCGTAATTCCTATGGCTAAAGTGCAGAGGGTGTAGAGGGGATCTAATAAAGAGCGGAGGGGAGCACTTCCAAACTCTCCTTTCATCCTGATGGGTCAACCTTACCTCTAATATTTACCTATTCTATAATTAAAGTCCTTGGCATCCTATGTCACTATAGTTTATATACTAGATAGAAGAAAACATCTTTATATTGACATTTAATTAGACATGACTAAAAGAGGGATCAAGATCTGGATGTTGAAGGATCTAATCCAGTTGACATAACTTCACAGCTGGATATAAGGGCAAAAGAAAGTCAGCATGCAGGTATATGACGATTCAAAACCATCCTGTCTTGAAGAGTTTAGGCAGGGATTTGTGGATGGTAGATTTGAAGTTTTCTGCTTGAGTTCATTTCCAATTCTACTTATTTAGATTATACAGCAATGGTAGTTTCTTACAAATGCACCTAGACCCACTGAGCCTTGTTTGTGTACCTCACCAGAATATGAAGAGGGTTCATTAGCAGAAGAATATGAATTTGCTCTTTTCTTCTTTTAGCTCATTCTCCTTCAGCCCAGATCAGAATACCCCCACCCCTGAATAAGCCAAATGCTAAAACTGCAAAACCCACAGGATGAATAATAGCTTTTTTGATACTGTTTTTAGAAAATACTCAGATACGTTGTGTGAATAAACCTCTCCCAATCAAGTTTCAACAATCTACTTGAGACGGAACTTCTTACTACAGACTATCCTTCTACCATGAGACCCCATGCCTCTTCATGGTGAAAAGAGGGTCCACACTGGCTTTTTTGTAATGGAGTTAGTATGAAAATTTCTCTCCCAACAGAAGGTATTTAACTAAGCCCTGTACTGCTGCCTCAATTCCTTTTTTAAAGGAAGCAGGAAATCAATCAATCATTCATTTCATTTCAACTATCTGATATCTGCTTTGGGACAACAAAAGAAAAAATAAGTGGGAAGGGAAAGTGAATACAAATCCACATTTTTTTTAAATTTATGTCTCCTGAGTGCCAGAACCACATCCAAAATCCTGGATATATGTCCAGTATAGGCATTTCAAATTTAACATTCCTAAATCTAAATTCATTACATGTAATTCACAAAGAGCTTTCCCCATATAGTGTCTATCTCACTGCATTGCATAACCACATAGCCAGTCACTAGGCCATAAACCTAGTTACAATTCTTGTCTTCTCTTTTTCCTTTCATTCTCACAGTCAGTTGGTCACCAAGTTCTATAAATTCTAAATCGTAATTAGTCCTCAGGTATGTTTCCTCTCTCCCCTTCCACAGATGCTTTCTCAGTATTGCTTACTTGGGTTATAACAATACTTTCTAACTCCCTCCAGTCTGTCTTTTATCTACTCTGTATATCACAGCCAGTGTTTTATCTCAAATGCAAATCTGACCTAGTTGAGATGCCTCAGTGGTTCTTCTTGACTAGGATAAAAGTTCCATTCATTCCTTTGTTTAACCAATATTTGATGCATGTGTACATGAAGCCAAACATCCCAGGAAATGGTGAGTAAAATCAAATCTGCTTTCCTGGGCTTACAGTCTCTCATGAGAGATATAGGATGGAGACATTAATCATCACAGATTTTGCACAAAATAACCAACTGGGGTGTTATGATGAAAAAAATTCGGTGTTGTGAAAGCAGATAGCAGAAGAGCCTGATCTAGTCTGGAGAATAAGTGAATAAAGTAAGAAAGAAGAGGGACCTAAGACTGAGCTTTGGGGAGGTTCAACATTTAAGGGTTAGCAAAGGGAGGAGTATGGACTATAAGGAAGTCTGAGAAGGAGCAGTCAGAGGCATCATACGGTATCGCTGATGTGAGAAGGAAGGGAACATTTCAAGAGGAAGAGTGGTTCTTATGTCACATTCTTCTTAGAGGTCAAAGAGGATGAGCTCCGGAAAACACCCCTCAGATGGAGGTCATCAGTGGAAGAGATGATGAGGTGAACTAATGCAAGGAAAGCACAGACTGGAATGAGTTAAGAAGCGTGTGATCTAATGAAAAGGAGACAGTGGGAAGGGGAGCTTTCAAGGATCTCTGTGACCTCTGGTTCCTAACCTCCCTTCTAGCTTCTTCTCGCATCACCCCCTACCTACTTACCCTCTCTCCCCACCAAATGCAGTACTTACTGCCACAACAAGTGACTCATAATTTGCTCAGGACTCCACAGTCTCCATTACCCCAGGGGCCTTAGAGTGTGTGCTATTCTTTCTACCCAGAAGGCCTTGAAGACCTCATACCTAGACAAGTCCTATATCTCCTTCAAGGCTTAACTCAATGTCACTGCCTCTGGAAGACTTTTCTATTACCCACCCCATCTTAATACTGGTAGAATCACTACCATAAGCATAGGCCTAATGTTATCCTTATGAAAGACTCAAGTTTGAATCTACTTCTCTGTTTTTCCCACAAAAATTGTGAGTTGCAAGATGATAGGGACTCTATGTCATCTGTACGACAGTACTCAGAATATGTTTGAAGAAGGAATGGATGATCATTTTTTTAAGTTTATTTATTTATTTTTGAGAGAGACAGAGACAACATGAGTGGGAGAAGGGCAGAGGCAGAGAATCCCAAGCAGGTTCCACACTATCAGCACAGAGCCCGATGTGGGGCACAAACTCATCAACCGTGAAATCACGACCCGTGCTGAAACCAAGAGCTGGAGGCTTAACCGACTGAGCCATCCAGGTGCTCCAGAATGGATGATCATTTTAATCTGCTCTTATAGACATCAGGAGCTTTGTCCCAGCATGACAGAGTTCTAACAGTACAGCCACCTCTGGGGACAGCAGTGGTTTCCTCCTGGAATATTAACACTGTGGGGGGCACAACTTCCCTATACAGCTTCAGAGAAGTGGTTTTGGGGTCAGACAGATATGGGTTTAATACCAGCTCTTCTCTAAGACTCAGTTTCCTCATCTGTAAAGTGAGAATAATTTTCATACCCAACTTACGTCGATTTGTGAGTATAAAATTCTAAAAACCCGTGTAGAATATTTAGCAGAGTTATTGATTAGCAAGTAAAACAGCAAATGGTCAACATGGTACCACCTGTATTTGTTTCCTTTGGCTGCCATAACAAATTGCCATAAAATTGGCGGTTAAAAACAACACACACTTATACAGTTTTGGAGACTAGCAGTCCAAAATGGGTTTCCCCGGGCTGAAATCAAGGTGTGGATAGGGCCATACAGTCTCTGGATGCTCTAGTGGAGAATCTATTTCCTTATCTTTTCTACCTTCCAGTGACTGGCTGTGTTTCTAGGTTCACTGCTCCATCCTCCATCTTTAAAGCCAGAGGTGTGGCATCCCTCTCCACTCTGCTTCTCTGCTTCCTTCACATGGTCTCCTCCTCTGGGTCTGTTCTCCTTCTGCCTGTTCCCTATAAACACACTTGCAGGGCACCTGGGTGGCTCAGTCAGTTAAGCGTATGACATCGGCTCAGGTCATGATCTCGTGGCTCGTGAGTTTGAGCCCCACGTCAGGCTCTGTGCTGACAGCTCGGAGCCTGGAGCCTGCTTTGGATTCTGTTTCTCCCTCTCTCTTTCTGTCCTTCCTCCGCTCATGCTCTGACTCTCTCTCTCTCAAAAATAAATAAACATTAAAAAAAAAGACACTTGTGAGTACATGTAGCGTCCACCTGGAGTATCTATGGTAACCTTCCAATCCAAAGACCCTAATTTAATCACATCTGCAAAGTCTCTTTGGCCCTATAAGGTAACATTCACAATTCCAGGGATTGGGACCTGGATAATTTGGAGACCCGTTATTCAGCCTACCATACCATTGTTAATATCACTGGAATGGAAAAACTTGATGGAGTGGTATGGGTAATTCTACACACACTAAATACCAATCAAAGTATCTGGTATCTCTGCAAAATGCACAGTACTTAAGATCTATCGCAGCAGACCAAGAAATCCTTATGTCTTAAGCTTCTACTAAAGTTACACATGTGAGGAAACAAAGGACTACAGGATTATAGCTTCCTCCACTTAACTCATAAGAGAAATAATCCATTATGCTTTCCTGGAAACAACATTAATCAGATACATTTTCTGAAGATCGGTAGAAGTACAGGAGGGTCAGGAGGTAGCTCACAGAAGTTGGCTGTTATAATTGATTCTTTGTTTTTAAGTTTATTTATTTTTGAGAGAGAGAGAGGAAGAGAGAGAGAGAGAGAGAGAGCGCAAGCAGGGGAGGGGCAGAGAGAGAGGGAGAGAGAATCTCAAGTAGGCTCTTCGCTGTCAGAGCGGAGCCCGATATAGGGCTCGAATCCAAGAACCGTGACATCATGACCTGAGCTGAAGTCAAATGCTAAACTGACTGAGCCACCCAGGCACCCCAATGTGCCTTTATTTGACATCACCCCAATGATTCTTTATTTGACATAGACATACAGGGTTGCATCCTGTCTCTCTTCCTCCTCGCAAAATCACAGCAAGATCTATCTGTGCCTGAAGCTGCCACAGAACAGAAGATAGGAAAGATTAGTTTTTTTTCAGACCTAGGTGTCTCTTTTCAACTTGTCAACATGCTCTACTGAAATAGAAAAGGCTTGCTGTCATATTAGGGATTGTTGCCAGGTCTCTGTGTATGGCATTTGTTTGCAACTTTAGCAATTTGTTCATCAGCCAACATGCTTCCTTGATACAGGTGTAGTTGGACTGGGAAAGGATTCTTGAGCTAACAAAAATCAATAAAAGAAATTACAATTATGGAGCACCTGGGTGGCTCAGTCAGTTAGGCATCCGACTTGGGCTCGGGTCATGATCTCATGGCTCAGCTTATGAGTTCGGGCCCCGCATCGGGCTATGTGCTGACAGCTCAAAGCCTGGAGCTTGCAGCCTGCTTCGGATTCTGTGTCTCCCTCTCTCTCTGCTCCCCATCCCCCACCCCCGGCTGACTCAAGCTCTATGCCTCTCTCAAAAATTAATAAACATTAAAAAAATTAACATAAAGAAATTACAATTGCAAAAATTCTACAAAATTAATTTCTTCTAAGCATAAGACAATAGAGAGGATTTTACATAAAGGTTCTTATATTCCAATAGCTTTTTTTAAAGTTTATTTATTTATTTTGAGACAGAGAGAGAGCACAGGAGAGGAACAGAGAGAGAAGGAGAGAGAAAATCCCAGGCAGGCTTTGCACTGGCTGCACCAGTGTGGGGCTTGAACCCATGAACTGTGTGATCATAACATGAGCCGAAATCAAGAGTTAGACACGTAACCGACTGAGCCACCCAGGCGTCCCTTCCAATAATTTTCTGATACCTCAATGGTAAAAAATAATAAAATAAAATAAAATAAAATAAGGACAGAAACTGTATAGTTATGAATGTCAAATCAAGTCCTAATAGTTTATCTCCTTATGGTGTATAGATTATCATTTGTCCACATTATAAGCTCCAAAATCCAGGATATTAACATGAGAGATAACAGGAATAAGTAGTGAAGTCAGTGGTGTGTGTGTGTGTGTGTGTGTGTGTGTGTGTGTGAGAGAGAGAGAGAGAGAGAGAGAGAGAGAGAGAGAGAAACAGAGGCAGAGACAGAAACTGAGAGGGAGAAGGAAAAGGAAGGGAAAGAACTATATAGGTTATTAAACAGCAAATGCTTTTTGAAAACTGTTTTGTTCCCAACTGATTTAGTAGATGCCAAAATTGTGATTAAGGTAGAAAACAAAGTAGGAAATCAGAATTAGCTTCCAAAGTGTTTTGCTTCCAATCTAGGCAATACTGATAAAGCAGACTATTAATACAACTTAACAGTAAACAATGCTCTTTTATGAGAATCTCAAGTATCTTCACCGACAAGCGTGGCTGTCTACATGATGTGGGAAGGAAAACACTGAGTGAATGATTTAGTACGTGGTTGATGTGCAGCTGAAGTAGGACTGGGAGCCCATCTTGAGATGTGAAACAGATCAATCCAGAGCATGTGTTATGGTCTGTCTTCCCAGGGAGGTGGACAGGGCAAGTTCCATATAGGGTTGCCAGGGTGATAGGGAGACTTCGCCCAACTCAGTGTAACAAGGCAATGGAAGGAGAAAGGATGCTTCACCGCACAACGATAAATCACTGTACTTAGGACCCTGCTTCACTTCTTCTGGTTTCAGAGAAAAAAAAAAAAAAAGAACCTTGGAGAAGGAGCTTTACAGGCTCATCAAAAAATATCATGAGCCACAATTAACAAAGAACAACATTACGCTCTTCCCGCGTAGCATCTACGTAATCTCAAGGCTTGGGGATGACGCCACTCAAGGAAGTTATGCCCATAGGGGTCCCCTGAGCTAGCGAGTGCCTGTTCCAGGTTGGGCATTTGGGGCTATAACTGTCTGGAAGAAGGAAAGTTCAAGCACCTCTTAAAAGGTCACCAGTGGGAAGCAGACCTTTCCCCTGCCCAGGCGCCCGCAGGTTCCCCAGAAGTGCCCCTGCAATAATGACCGAGTTGTCACCTCCAAATGTGGTATTAAATTATTAAACTCGACTACAATTACTACAGCTGATAAAGTGTTGGTGCAGAGCGCAACAGCAGCAGTAATTGTGTGGTGGAATGATTAAACAGCAGGCTGCAATAATTATTCCAATCCATCTTCAGAGATGGAGTCAAAGCTCGAACAATCAAATCAATCAATTAGTGAAGAAGAGCACTGAAGGGAAAAAAAATCAATGAAAAACAAGTTTTCACAACAAAGCAATAAATCAATCCCAAATAATTGTGCCGCTTCATTGTACAAAAAAAAAAGTGATACCAGCTACTGCAATGAAATACCAAAGCAAGGGTTTCCTTATCTATTACTCCGGCTGAAGCTAGAGGGGGATCTAATATTTGTCAGACTTTGTGGCCTCTAAATAAGTAGATGGGACTCAATTTATATTTTTAAGAGTAATGTCATAGCGTAGTATCTCTTTTGGCAAGAAGTCCCAGGCTCCTGTCACTTTCCTCTGCCAAATACCCAAACAACCAGGGATGATGGCTTCCACAACCACCCTATAAAAAACCCAGAGCAGGCCCTGAGTGGTCCTCTGTAGTATTTTACAACTCCAAAGCACTTTTACCAACATTTTCAGAAGGTTTCTTTCTCAATAAGTGTCAAGGGAGATGACAGAGTTGATATTATGGATTTATTTAAAAAATTTTTTAACTTTATTTTTTTTGAGAGAGAGAGAGAGCACGCAGAGGAAGGAAAGAGAAAGAGAGGGAGAGAGAATCCCAAGCAGACTCCACACTGCCAGCGCGGAGCCCAATGAGGGGTTTGGGCCCACAAACCGTGAGATCATGACCTGAGCCGAAATCAAGAATCAGAAGCCTTACCAACTGAGCCACCCAGGTGCCCCAGGAAAATTTATATTTTTAATTAATGTATTTTACAGCGAGGCATACTGAGGTTCAGAGAGGTGCCTCTCCCAAGGTCGTATGGGGTGAAACAAACAGAGAGAGGCCCATGTGTCTTTCTACCTTGATCACTCAACATTTCTAGCATCATGGCATTATGGAAGTTTAGGGAAAGGACTTAAGGAAACCCCAAAAGTCCCCCTTGCCCCTGCAGGTAGCTTCAAGAGCCTGAGATCATGCAAGAAAGACTGGGAATGGACACAGGGAACACTTAGTTAGAGGACGGTGAGGTGTAGGCTCACCCCTGAGTAGCCTAGAATGGTCTTAAAACAACACCTCCGGGACTGCTCTAGACGTGAATGGAGCCTCCCAGGTCCAGTCAATCAGCTATCAGTTTCTCCTTCTCAGATTGTGCCAGAAGTGAACTTGACAGCATCTTTGCGTCAAGCTCATTGTTCATTGACAATATATATTTATGCTGCTGATTAAGTGCTTAGAATGTGCCAGGTACTATGTAAAGTGTATTACATAAGCATTCAAGTTAATTCCCCAAAACAAATGGGTACTGCTAGTCCCTTTTTACAGATTTAAAAACGAAAGCTCCAGCTCAGAAAAGTTAACTTTTATAAAGTCGTAGAGTAATTAGATTTAGATAGTAGAGCCAAGCCTCACACACAAATTTATGATTCTGCTCTGACCTGTTTTTCACTTGGATCTCTATAACATTTTGATAGTGAATTAATTCGTTGTATATAATCCAAAGAACATTAGCATTCCCCATCGGTCTCACCTTCTAAACATTTCAAAAGACTATTCATTTTGACCACATTCTTCAAACAAACTTGAAATTCGTGAGTACAGAAAAGATGAATCAAAATTTCTCCTGGGCCATTTATAAAGTTACCACATAGTTTTTTAAAATTGAATGAATTAAATGATGGCAGAACGGCGATGTGTCAGGGGTCCCCAAAGACCAGTGCCAGGTTCCATAATTTGCTAGGACTCACAGGACTCAGCATAGAGTTGTACTTGGAGCTATGATTAATTACAACAAGAGGATACAAAACAAAATCAGGAAAGAGAAAAGGTGCATGGTGGCAAGTCCAGAGAAAACAAAGCTCAAGTTTCTCAAATCCTCTGCCAGTGTGTTGTTACACGATTCCTCCTGCCAGGAACTGTGACAGCACACGTGAAATGCTGCCTCTCAGGAAAGCCCATTAGAGACTCAGAGCTCAAGGTCACAGAAGCTCCCTCTACTGAGCGTGTATCAAAATCCAGACTCCCAGAAAGCACACAGGGATTCAACACAGACCACATCATTTTCACAAACAGTTTAGGCAGGTGAGGCTTTCTTATCAGCAAATTGTGAGACTCTTCCAAAATTCCAAATTCGCAGACTCCTGCCAAGGGCCAACCTTTGACAGGATAGCAGTCTCAGGTCTCCTAATGCTAACTCTTTTCCGCCCAGGGTGGGTTTGTCATATCTTGCCATTTTATTTACTTTCTCTCCTCCCCCCTCCCCCCTCCCCCCTCCCTCCCTCCTTCTTTCCTTCCTTCCTTCCTTCCCTCCCTCCCACCTTCCTTCCTTCCCTCCTTCCTTCCTTCCTTCCCCCATCCCTCCCTCCTTCCCTCTCTCTTTTCCTTCCTTCCTCCCCTCCTCCCTTTCTCCCTCCTTTCCTCCCTTTCTTCCCTCCTCTTCACAGAACTGGAAATCTAGGCTCTAGGGACTCATTTTATCTCATGCCCTAAGGGTAGGTAGTAATGCATTTCCATCTTGCATCTCTTGATTAACTTGCTCTTCTTACAAAGGTCTGGTTATGCTTGGTTCTGAAAATCAAGCTCTCTGGGGTCTCAACCTTATGGTTTCTCTTATACTGGTAGCTTCCAGGATTTGATGAACCCTGTTTTTGAGCTTCTAACCCAGGGATTTCTCTGCGAGAGAAGAACTATTTTGTATCTTCCCTTGATGGCTCACAGGACTCCCTCTTCATTTCCACCACGAGTTCGGAGAACTTTGGCGCTGCTCATGGAGGGAGTCTAAACTCACCTTTTCTCCTGCAAAACTGTTAGGCCCCTCTCAGGCTCTAGGTAGGAGCACTAGGTGGCAGCTGTGGATTGGCTGTTTAAAATGCATTCAAGGAAGGCAAGAAATGTTGCCTCCAGGGAGGAGCAGAGGATATGAAGGGAAAGCTGGGAGGGCAAGGTAGAACACAAGAAAGCCATTTAAAGAAAGAGAAGAAAAACAGAGGCAAAGAATGGCCTCAGTTTAGCATGACTCCAGGTCAGAGAAGTGTCTGAGTAGAAATGGTGACAAAACCCAAAAGTTACCAGAGAGGGTGGTGAGGGAGGAAGAGACAGAGAGAGAGAATCCTAATGGAGAATTCTACTTTGTGGAGGCATTAAAAAAAAAAAAAAAAAGATTAACACTACTTCACAACTTTGCCATCGTTAAATATTTCCCGTGTTTGACTAGGCTGTGGACGAAGAATAAATGATCATTTAAGGTGGTATCTACATAGAAACGTGTTAACACCACCACTGCCCCACACAGATACTAACCAATTATTAACCAGTTGTTTGAATTAAGACACATTTTTATTTACCTTCCATCCAATTTGCTTTGTGTATATCTACCCTTTGGGTACTGAAAAACAAATCACTGGTTGTTTTTTTGTTTTGTTTTATGGTTTGTTTGTTTCCATGAGAAGGATTTGCTTCCTAATCAGTACAAGATACTACCCCTACTTTCAACATTGCTCCCTTTCTCTGTCTCCTCACGATCTATTCCTTGCCACCTGCTACATTCCACCCCTTTTCTTCCCCCTCCTCCTTCTCCCCTCAAGTCCAGAAATTTGGTGACTTCTGCTTCCTCCTCATCCCCAGCCCCGTTTCGCGTCCCAAAGTCCTTGAAACAAATGGCACACCTTCATTAGCTTCCATAGTTTGTGTTCGTGTTGGAAATACTCTATTCTAAACAAGGCTCGAAGCTTCCATGAAATCACGCAAATGCCTACTCAGCTGTGCCCCCCCCCCATCTTGGATGACTGTTTTTGATGTGTCATGCTATTAAAAAATGAGGGGTTTCTGTCATCTAAAACTGGTCTTGTCATGAGAAAACAGCTATGCAAAACCTTATTTAAAGATTTTTCTGTGGTGTTACATGCTTGCAGAGCATGTACAGACAGAAGGCTGGGAGCCAAGACGAGGTATAAAGGGATCTGAAGCCTGCTGAGCTAGTTTTAGGAGACAGAGAGGATGTTTTTGAAACGATTTGCAAATAACCATCATCCCAGAGAGAAACTTAAAAAGAGGGACTCTAACTGGCTGTTTCATGAGGCAGCCAGGCTCTTCCCCAGTTCTTTGGTGAGTTTACTGGATTACAATGCTTCCTTTCTAATGCAGTTTTGATCTGCAAGGAAGAAAGGCAGAAATAAAGAAGGGAAAAGCCAGTATTTTGATGTTTGCACACAAATGGAAATGGAGCTGTCTCATTCTGATAAGGAAGCTGCTCAATGGAGAGAGCTGCGGGGTCTTTTTAAACTCAAAAACACGTTTAGCTCGGGAAGGGCTGAAGCAAGCCACTTAGTTGGAAAAGGGAGTTCCAAGACAGGCCACGCATGCTGCACCCTCCTCACTGCTGAACTGCTCTGTTCCCAGCGTTTCCAGGGCTAAGAAAAGAGAGGAGTCATTTTGCATCTCAAGATCAGAAAGCAAGTGACAAAAATGATGAATTGCATCAACTCTACAGATAAGTTCTAAGGCCTCCTCATAGATTATTTACTAAACTCTGAAGAGTTCTAGAATTCGTAAGTATTAGGAAATAGCAAAAATTAACCTAATGATATGAGTTTATCTATATTCCCAATTAAAACTGACAAAATTCTGGGCGCCTGGGTGGTTCAGTCAGTTCAGTGGCCAGCTCAGGTCAAGATCTCGCAGTTAGCGAGTTCGAGCCCCACATCAGTCTCTGTGCTGATAGCTCAGAGCCTGGAACCTGCTTCAGATTCTGTCTCCCAATCTCTCTCTGCCCCTCCCCCGCTCACACTTTGTCTCTCTCCCAAAAATAAATAAACGTTAAAAAATTAAAAAAAAAACTGACAAAATTCTAAGGCTAGCTAATTATCAGAATCACTGGGAAGTTTTAATAAATAAGGTTTTGTGTGGGATCACCTCTTAGAGATTCATATCCAGTAGGTCTCATATCTCTGTGTTTTTAAAAATCTATGCTATTGACTTTGATGTTAAAGCAGGTTTGGAATTCCCAGACCTGAAGAGTACTAGGTCCAAATGACCAGAATTTCTGGTAAAGTTTATAACAGAGCTTCTCAAATTAATATGTAGATCAGTCACCCAGGGATCTTGTTAAAAGATAGATTCTGGTTAGTATCACTAAGGTAGAGAAAGAGCTACTAAATTTCTTTTCTCTTTTCTTTCTTTCTTTCTTTCTTTCTTTCTTTCTTTCTTTCTTTCTTTCTTTCCTTCTTTCTTTCTTTCATTAATTTACTTAAATTTACATCCAAGTTAGTTAGCATACAGTGCAATGATGATTTCAGGAGTAGAATCCAGAGATTCATCCCCTACATATAACACCTAGGGCTCATCACAAGTATCCTCCTTAATGCCCCTTGCCCATTTAGCCCATTTCCCACCCAACACCCTTCCAGCAACCCTCAATTTGTTCTCTGTATTTAAGAGTCTCTTAGTTTTGTCCCCCTCCCTGTTTTTATATAATTTTTGCTTCCTTACCCTATGCCCATCAGTTTTGTATCTTAAATTCCACAAGTGAAGTCATGTGTTTGTCTTTCCCTGACTTATTTTGCTTAGTACAATACACTCTAATTCCATCCACGTTGTTGTAAATGGCAAGATTTCATTTTTTTTAATGTTTATTTATTTTTGAGAGAGAGAGAGAGAGAGAAAGCATGAGCAGGGGAGGAGCAGAAAGAGGGAGACACAGAATCCAAAGCAGGCTCCAGTCCCTGAGCTGTCAGCACAGAGCCTGACATGGGGCTTGAACCCATGAATTGCAAAATCATGACCTGAGCCAAAGTCGGTCGCTCCACCGACTGAGCCACCCAGGAACCCCAAGATTTCATCCTTTTTGATTGCCGAGTAATATTCCATTATATCCATATACCACATCTTCTTTATCCATTCATCAGTCAATGGACATTTGAGCTCTTTCCATACTTTAACTGTTGTCGATAGTGCTATTATAAACATTGGGGTGCACGTGCCCCTTCAAATCAGCACACCTGGAGATACTACATTTCTAATAAGCTTCCAGGGGAGGCTGACACTGCTTGTCTATAACTATACTCTGAGGGCAGCTGTGATAGACCAACTCCCCAAATCTCAGAGACCAGACACATCAAATGTATACTTCTCACTCATGGAGAGCCCAGTGTGGATTGGATCGGATTGGATGGCCCTCTTCCATCTCATAATTATGTCATTTGGAACTTCTGGCCTCCCAAGTTGCCAGAGTAGGAGATAAAAAGGATGGTGGTGGCACCATGGCTTTTAAATGCCTCCATCTGGAAGCAGTGCATGGCATAGGCCGGGCATGCGGCCTCAGTTTAACTGCAAGGGAGGCCAGAAAATGCAGAAGAGCACATGGAAATTGGTATTAGTGGCCTTTGCACAAGGACCTAATGTTGAACCAGAAGTTAACAAATTTCAATACCTATTGGATAAATGCCTGATCTCATCTTTATTTGCTAGTTTTGTTTTAATCTAAATTATATCATTCAACCAGAATAAAATCACTACCTCTTTGATTCACTTGGCTCCATAGAGTGATTATCTTGTTAAATATCTGAAGTCCAGGAAACACCACAATAATGTGTTCCACTAGTCCATTGTACACAAAATTATACTGTTTTTGATTACAACATTTGCATTCAGTAACATATAAAATGAAAAGCACTAAAAACAGTAATTTCCAATCAGTGTATCATGGGATAATGGTAGACGGGTCAGGAGACCTACCAATACAGACAGCATCAAGGTAAGTGTCCTCATCAAATGGAACATGATTCTCTTCAACTCCTCCATTCAGCCTGGACCTGTCCACTTCATTGCATACTCACCTGGTCCCATTCCCTTTGGCATCCTTCACTCAGAAACCCTTCCTAGCTCTCCTGACACAGGTAAGTAAGTTAATATTATTGAGTCTCAATATCTTCATGTGTAAAATGGGAATTAAAAAATCTAATGTTTGGGGTGCCTGGGTGGCTCAGTCGGTTAAGCATCTGACTCTTGATTTCAACTCAGGTCAGGATCTCATGGTTCATTATATCAAGCCCCATATTGGGCTCTGTGCTGACAGTGCAGAGCCTGCTTGGGATGCTCTCCCCTTCTCCCTGTGCCCCTTCCCTCCTGCTCCCTTTCTCTGCTCCCCCTGTTCACATGTGTACTCTCTCTTTCTCTCTTAAAATGAATAAACATTTTTTTTTAAAAATCTAATGCTTCACAGAGTTGTTGTAATGACAAATAGTTACTGAATAAATATTCTCTTACAAATAGACTATGAACAAAATGTGAAAGAATAAAAGTAGGAGAAAAGGTAGATATGAGTATATTTAGGGGGTCTACTCCAAATTTTATTAAGCCGTGGTTTGAAGAGTCTGTCTATATGAGTATTATAAATGTTGAAGATGTTGAGACAGTTATGGAAAGATCTACCTGGAGATGCATGGAGCCAAGGAGATCCTCACTGGTGAGCTTAAGTTTAGTTTCAGTGGAATAGAAAAACCTTTTGGTGTCCCCCCTGTAGTATGATTCTAAATAAACACTTTGGTCACATGTTCTCAGTTTTCTCCCCAAAGCTTGAGATTACGTTTACACGAGCACAATGCCTCTTCTTATTTTCCCTTTGGAACTTCTAATAACAGCTATGGGGGAAGTTGCTTCTCAAAGTAGATTTATGCTTATAGTGAGCTGTGTTATTTTGGAAGAACATTCTATTGATTTCTTTGTGACAAATATTTTTTTTTTTTAACGTTTTATTTATTTTTGAGACAGAGAGAGACAGAGCATGAACGGGGGAGGGGCAGAGAGAGAGGGAGACACAGAATCGGAAGCAGGCTCCAGGCTCTGAGCCATCAGCCCAGAGCCTGACGCGGGGCTCGAACTCACGGACCGCGAGATCGTGACCTGAGCTGAAGTCGGCCGCTTAACCGACTGAGCCACCCAGGCACCCCTGTGACAAATATTTTTAACTTTTGGGAGGTCATAGGACATTTAGAGGATCTTGGCAAACTATAAACCCCACTTCCCTAGAAAAATTTATATTATCAATACATATAAATGTTTATAGATAATTTCTGGAGGTTCATAAACTTTCAGTGCCTGGATTCCCTGCACCACAGTTACAAATTTATGTTAACTTTCTAAAATTTGGCAATAAACCCTACTAACATGCAGCAAATACGGTAGTGTTTCCCATAGAATGAAGCAAATGACCCCACAGGTACATACAGGAGGACTCACAAGGCCAGAGAAATCCCGTAACAGGCTGCCTATTCTAATTTCCCAGAATTTCTGGTCCCTGACACACTCTTCCCAAGAGGGAGAATTGCTGTTTCCGTCACTTCTGTCAATCCTCCCCTGATGCTACCGGATAAAGGCATCTTTCCCTCATTATGTACCTCTTCCAAGACTGTCGGCATGTTAGGGCAAAGGCCTATCCATTTCCACCCCTTCAGCATCTAGCCCAGCAGATGGTACATGGTGAGCACTGGGTGTTTACTTAACAGAGCCAAGTGGCAGGCCACACTGATCTATTCTTTTTTATATTGAGCGTAATTCCATAGTTCATCAGAACCAGAATAAGCAGAACATTCCTGACAGACTACCTCACCAGCCCTTCTCCTTCCAGATCATGCCTGACCCAGCATGAGACAAATATTAGTCAAATTAAATAAAATTTGATTTAATACACTTGTCAGCTCTTTGGACAAAGCTGTTGTTTCTAAGGTATTGTAAAACAAATGATTCCTTAAACTTGTATTAAAATTGGGGTGGGCAGAAAGAGGGGAGCAGCATTAGACAGAGTCAAAGCCTCTCAACTGCAGTTATGCAGTTCCCCACTTCTCCTGAAAGCTTGGGAAACACTTGCATTTCGGCTTGGTGGCACCACTATTGGTCTTAGGAGGAGAATAATCAGGAATCAGGAAGGGAAATAGATTGTCCATTGGACTCCAAATCCAGGAAAAAAATAACACAAAACACCCCGTCACATTTGCATTTCAGCTTCACGACAAATAACTCCTGGGTACAAGAATGTCCCAGATACTGCCTGAAACATATTTATACAACATTTTTCATTGTTCACCTGAAATCACAATTTAATGGGCACTCTATTTTACTTGCGTAATCTGGCAATTTTAATTTGAGGGTCAATGCCTCAAAGTCAAAATCATCATCATCATCATCATCATCATCATCATCCATACATACAGCATCACCATCCTCTGTCCCTCCCTACAAAAACAGCTTTAATTTGAACAACTTTGATTTGCATTTTTATTTACCATGTTCCAAAGACTACTTTTACCTGTATGTAATTGTTTTTGTTTTTTTTTTTTCCTGATGGCAACCTGTAACTTTCCAAATCTTTGACATCTGTGGTAATTGCATTCACAGAAAACAAGATTCTCAACAGTTCTGTTGTTTTTTTTCCTTCCCTATTGGGTGGTTTATAAGGAGAAGCGGCTGGTGCCGTGTATCCTCGGCTGTCTCTTCTGAGCTTTTCTCCTTGCTGGCATGTGTGGTGAGAGGAGACCAGCTGTCATCCTGTGGTGTCAGGTTGTGGGGCTATTCCTTTTGGAAAGCGTAGACAGTCCCTTCCCTGAAAGGGGAAAGGCCCCCAGAGGTCAGCAAAGGCTGACACCTGTTGGGATTTGATAGTGTTCCAAAGCGAAGTCAAAAGGCCCTGCCTTGCTATTTATATTGGGAAAGGACAAAAGGGCCTTAAAATCTTGAGACAGCTGATTGAGCCAGAGCACAGTTACATCTTGGTGAAAGAGAACAGATGTGGCTTCTGCTGAACTATGTATAGAATCGACCTGGGGGTTCTCCCCAAAATGATGGCTGCAGAGAATCACCATGTGTCAACTCTCCATGGGTCACTGCATGGATTTGCCTCTGGTTCTTTGGTTTCCATATGAACCAAATGTTCTGGGTATATTTTGTCCCGGTGTATAGGACAATATGACACTCTAGTAGTATGCCGTTTTAAACTTGAATCTTATTGCTAGACTATGAGATCACTGACTGATCTTAGTGGTGTTCTGAGGAGACAAAGGTCCACAGGGTCATGAGGATCTGTGGCCGAAATTATATTTTAGTAAAACATTCAAAATCTGTTTAATTCTTTGTCAATGCCTGCTTGATGTCCCAAATAGTCTTAATACCACCAATGGGTATTAAGACCAATGGGTCTTATAGACAGTCTAGGTCTTCAAGGTCAATGAAGACCAATGGGTCTTATAGACAGTCTAGGGACATTTTTAGGCTTGGAAGTCACAAGGGCTTTCCCAATCTTGGGACTCCTCAGTACATAAAGTCAGGAACACATCTGCTTCAAAGTAGAATCTAATGTCAGTAAGATCAGGGGTTTATTCTGCACAGAGCTTCACCGCAAGCTGGATTGGATGCAGAGGTCTCAAAACATAGAGAAGGACGATGGGTATAGTTCTAGAGTAGAAGGATCACATCATGGCCCTTTCTGAACAGCTTGTCAGTATTATTTCCCACTATTCCCTGGCATATATCTGATATTATCACCTGTCATCAAAACATATTCCTTACCATCGTCACTGCTTAAAAACCACACCTACCACCACCATAAACTCTCTCTCCAATATTTTACTTCACAAACTCTTCTCTTCAAGGCACAACTCAAATATTGCTTTTATTTAGTGTACCCATGACCTTGGGTCTAGCTTGTAGGAGCCCCTACCATGAGATGGGCTGGTCTTCAGGGATAAGGTGTCAGTCAAGGTGGCCTGAGGCAGCACAGGTGGGTGGAGAACCAAAAGACTTGAAAGGAGCCCAGATTAATCTAAAGCTGGGGTTGGGGAGATCAGTCACAACCAGGTCAAATAGCAAAGGAAGAACAGAATGAATTTATAAAATTGATAGCTGAGGAGGAATGAGTTTGGAGGAGCAAGTGGTTCATGTCTGAAATTGTGAATCAGTGCCAAATGTCCTCTTTCTTTTGTATGGTGTAGAGTGTAGAACCTTGAGACAACAACGTCCTCCCTGACCAATCACAATTTATTATTACTTCACAGTTTATTATTGCTTCATGTGTTGACTTTCCCTCTGACGCTGTCATCTTCTGGATCTCTGGCATCTTCTATGCCATAATACAAGGCATAGAGTGCATGCTCAGTGAGTGTTGGTTGGCTGATTCACTGCCAATGGACCTGCAGCCCCTTTAAATCCTTTACCCACAGTTTTCACTGTTTGCCTGGGCTAGCATGCCTGTGCCATGGTGACAACTGACTTCCGAGGATTTTATGTCCAGGGGGATGCTGAGTGATGCCATTTTATAGATTGCCATTATGCCTGCTGCTCAGAGGGATAGAAATAAAGTTAAAAATTAGTAGAATTAAATTGACCTCTTTCCCTGCATCACATAGGCTATGTACAATGAGAAGCCACTTTCAAGGAAGTATGAACACAAACCCAATTAGAACTGTGATTCATGTTTCAACATCTATAATAGGGTGAAACTAAATTCATTTAGAGATTGAAGGGATTGTTGTTAGGGTAAATACGTCAAAGGGCTATGGAGCTAATGGTAAGGGGTAAAACAATATCATTTTTTAATATAAAGTTGAAAATAAAATATCTGAAATCGAATAAATTCTATAGCTTTGTCCTGGGGATTAAAGAAGGAGAATGAGTTAGGCACTACAAGAAACTCATGATATTTTATTGCCTCTATGAGCCATCCTCTCCTCCTTTCACGGATCTTCTCTAATTTACCACCCATTTTGTAAAACCAAAGACAGAAACATTCCAATTTCAGTGGAATCAGGATTGCTCTGGATTTTCTTTACCTTAGGACCTTGCTACCTAACGTGTGTTCTTATAGCCTGTAGCCTCACTATCGCTGGGAAGCTTGCTAAAGATGTAAAATCTCAGGGGCGCCTGGGTGGCGCAGTCGGTTAAGCGTCCGACTTCAGCCAGGTCACGATCTCGCGGTCCGTGAGTTCGAGCCCCGCGTCGGGCTCTGGGCTGATGGCTCAGAGCCTGGAGCCTGTTTCCAGATTCTGTGTCTCCCTCTCTCTCTGCCCCTCCCCCGTTCATGCTCTGTCTCTCTCTGTCCCAAAAAAAATAAACGTTGGAAAAAAAAAATTTAAAAAAAAAAAAAAAAAAGATGTAAAATCTCAGGTCCTACTCCAGACCTACTGAATGAGAAGATATATCTTAATAAGATCCCCAGGCAATTTATAGGCAGTTACTAAAACTGGAGATGCTCTGACCTAGGGTAAGCGACACATAGAGTATCAGCTTTCAAGAGAACTCTTGCTAATTTATGATAGACATGATATAGAAACAGTCCAAGTGTCCGTGTTCAGATGAATAAATAAAATGTGATATATACATACAATGGAAATTATTCATCCTGAACCAAAGAAGGAAATCCTGCCATTTATGACAACATAGAGGACATCATATATAAGTTTTATAAGCTGTGAAATAAGCTAGTCACAGGATAAGCTAGTCACATGATTCCACTTATATAAGATATATAAACTAGTCAAACTCATAGAAGCAGAGAATACAACAGTGCTTGCCACAAGGTGGGGAGTGGAGCTAGATAGTGGGGCGGTGGGTTTAAAGCTTCAGTTATGCTAGATGAGTAAGTTCTAGATATCTGATGAACAACACACTGCTTACAGTTAACAATATGGCATTGTACACTTCAAAATTTATTAAGTGAGTAAATCTCATAGTAAGTGTTTCTAAAATGCACACACAACACACACACACACAAAACACAAAAGGAAATTTAGGGAGGTGTTAGGTATTTCTACTGCCTTCATTGTGGTGATGGTATCATGGGTGTTTGCATGTGTTTAGACTCATCCAAGTGCACACATTAAATGTGTAGTTCTTTTTGTGTCAATTATATACCTTAATAAAACTGTTAACAAATAAAGAGAATCCACACTAAGACACTTTTTAATTATCCAACAGAATAATTTACACATTCACTCTCATTCTCATATTGGGTTCTGACTTGAACTCTTGATCATTTATGCTTGCCCCAACAGAGCCCCCTGCCCCCACCAGCCTTTGCACACGCCCTGGAGTCACTGATACAATCAGATGCCTATTTATTTTACCACTGCAGGGTCTCAACCTACCACATGAGCTCTGCGGACAAATATGATCAGCAAGTTGACCCTCTGGTCACTAATTTATCATTACATGTTGCTTTATATCCCTTTTCCTTTGGTAGAAGTCATTAGAGTGTTCTCAGGTTACAGGTGGAAGGGGAATATTTGGGTTTTCTGTGTCAAGATAATTGACACTTTCCCCACATACCTTCTTGGAGAAAAATAAATGGGGGCTATAACCACCAGCCTGACTTACCTGACTAGTACATGAACAATATATGATTCTTTTAAGGAGGAGCCCTCCACCCGTCTGTACTTTTCTCTGTGTCCCCGGGAGGCTGACTTCTAGGGACTGTATGGGCTAGGCATCCTTGCCTTCTAATTTCTAGGTGGATTTGGCCTGTGAAGGACACATGGAGGATCCTAAAGAATGAAAAGGTATGGATATTTATCTGTCCTCTACCCCCTACAGCTCTTCCACTTGCCCCTTCGGGGCTAAGGGTGGTAACAGCTTTTGGCTTTTATTAATACCTAAATGTATCACCATCTATTAAACGTTAGCTTGATCCTGCCCACACCTTTGCAAATAGCATCTTCAGTAAAGTTTCTTCAATTTCCTCTTTGAGTAGTCCAGATAGGACTCTCCAGATAGTCCAGATAGGGCTCTGCTGGGACTTTGACTGATTTAATCACCTTTTTTCTCTGCTCTCTCGCCTTAGTTCAAAGATACACAATCAAGCACACTGTAGCTTCCTGATACTTTTCATCAGAACATCTTTCTCTTAACATTTCTCTGGTCTGCTCTGCCAGTGACCGCTCTCAGTGCTCTAAGTCAGTGTTTCTCTAACTTTAATGACTACAAAGTCATCACCTGAGCTATTGTGCTACAGTGTAGATTCTGACTCAGAGGTCATGGGTGATACCTGAGATCCCTGATTTCTAAAAATCTCTGGCAGATTACTGTCAGTGCTGTGGCCCACAGACCACACTTTGGGGCTCCAACTCAAGCACTGAAGACCAAGAAGTAGAAATAAATAGAGCAGTGGTTCTCAAAGTATAGTTAATCCTACACGAGCAGCATTAGCATCACCTGAGAACAAGCCGATCAGAAATGATGATTCTAGGCCCCCATCCCAGACCTACTGAAGAAGCTCTAACACAGAGATTGCTAGGCCCCAAACCGTACAGGAGCTCTGACGTTGGGGCCTAGCAATCTGTGTATTCCTGTGCTGTGTATTAGCAAGCTCTCTTGGTGATGCTGATTCACAACTAGGTTTGAGGACTACTGAAATGGGACATACTACACTTGCAATAACTCTTTTTGAGATATCATTATGTGAGTAACTTCACATTATTGGAGTAACTTTAGAATAAATGTACTCAATATACCGATAGAGTTGTTATATAATTTCAGAAACCGACTTCAGCCACATGTACAGAATTTTAAACTTCTTCTACTGGCATACGCAACACTGGGAAGGGAAAGAAAATTACCAATCAATATGTTCTGAAGATAGTAAATGATCTCAAGTTATCGTTCATTTCAATCATACTTACACAAAGTCTAGGGTAGATGCTGTAAAAGATACAAAGATGAGTTATGCAATCTTTGCCTTATGAAACTTACAGTTTCATGGAGAAAAAAAAAGAGCATTGACTAGGGGTACAGCAAAACTGTTCTCTAGGATTTAAACTACACAGTCGGTACGTAAGGAACGGTCAGAAGCCTGCAAAAAGGCAACTTAGAGATGAAATGATTTCTGGCTTGAAGATGGCAAGATGAACAAGAATCAGGTGATTCTTGGGTAAAGGAGAGCCACAGAGATAAACACTCTCCAGTTCTGTTGTCTGGTTTAGCCCCGCTGGGAAGCTGCTTTTGACTAGAGGCCTTTTGTACCAAGCTTTTGGATCACAGCATTGCTCTGATTACGTGCCAACCCAGCAAGTTTCTGGCTTTTGCTACCCCCATTGGTATATACTCAGAGGAAGGACAGGCACCAGTATGACCACTCCACCAGACAGTTGATCTCAATCAAAATTAACATAATGGCATTCTGATCTCACGTTCATACTCTTAGGCATTTACAAACTGTAAAAGTCTGATTGCTTCTGGAACATTGACAAGACAGAATTTCTTGCTAGTGAGACTGGAATCACTGCTTGCACCACAGCAAATTCTCTGTGGTCATACAATTTGCTACCTGTACAATCGCTGTGTGGATAACCTCCCAGCCTCTCCTGGTGATGTCCATTTCAGTACAAACTCCCTTTCAACCTTCAAAACCACACAAACAATTGTATGACAAGGTCACCGGAGTTACCAGAAAAGATTTCTGCCTAAAAGATAAAAGTTCAAAGGAAGAATGGAACACATTAGATTGAGGTGGATGCTGAAGAAGATTAATGTAGCTTAAAGAATGGGCAGAATTCTCTTGGTGAAATATACTTCACAAACCATAAAACCCACCCTTTTAAAGCAGACAACTCCATGATTTTTATTATATCACAAAGTTGTGCAACCATCACCACTATTTAATTCTAGAGCTTTTCCTGACCCCCAAAAGAAACGCCATGGCCATTAACAGTCATTCCCTATTGCCCCTCCCCCAGACCCTGGCAACCATTAATCTGTTTCTCTCTCTCTTTATATGCTACTCTGGATATTTCATATGAATAGAATTATGCACTATGTGGTCATTGGTGTCAGGCACTACGTTTTCAGGATTCATCCATGTTGTAGCATATATCAGTACGCCATAGTTTTTTACTACCAAATAATATTCCATTGGATGGATATACCAGATTTTCTTAATCCATTTATCAGCTGATGGCCATTAAGATTATTTCCACTTTTGGGGCGCCTGGGTGGCGCAGTCGGTTAAGCGTCCGACTTCAGCCAGGTCACGATCTCGCGGTCCGTGAGTTCGAGCCCCGCGTCAGGCTCTGGGCTGATGGCTCGGAGCCTGGAGCCTGTTTCCGATTCTGTGTCTCCCTCTCTCTCTGCCCCTCCCCCGTTCATGCTCTGTCTCTCTCTGTCCCAAAAATAAATAAACGTTGAAAAAATTAAAAAAAAAAAAGATTATTTCCACTTTTGACTATAATGAATCATGTTGCTATGAACATTACAAGCTTTTGCGTGAACATTTTCAATTGCCTTGAATTTATACCTAAGAGTGGAATTTCAGAGTCCTATGGTAATTCTCCGCTTAACTTAAAAAAAAAAATTCTAGTGTTTATTTTATTTGTGAGCGAGAGACAGAGCATGAATGAGGGAAGGTCACAGAGAGAGGGAGACACAGAATCCAAAGTAGACTCCAGGATCTGAGCTGTCAGCATAGAGTCCACAACGGGGCTCAAACTCACAAACTGGGAGATCATGACCTGAGCCAAAGTCAGATGCTTAACTGACTGAGCCGCCCAGGTGCTCCTGTGTTTGACTTTTTAGGGAACCATCAGGCTGTTTCCCAAAGTGGCTGCACCATTTAATATTCCCTCTGGCAACATATAAGTGTTGGCAAAATCCAACACCATTTCCTGATTAAAGACAACAAAAACAACAAGAAAACTGGGAATAGAAGGAAACTTCCTTAACCTAACAAAGAGCATCTGCAAAAATCCACAGCCAATGTCATGCTTAATGGACAAAGATTGAAAGTTGTAGCCCCTGATTTTAGAAACAAGACAGAGGTCTATTCTTACGACTTTTATTCAACATAAAGGGTTATAACCAGATCATTTTGGGCTAGAATAAAAGAAAGAATAAAAGAACAAAAGAAAGAAAGAAAATCCAGAAAAATGAAAGTCAAGCTATCACTAATTCTTCATGACATCATCTTCCATTTAGAAAATCCTAAAGAATCTACCAAAAAAAGAACAAAAATTATTACAACTAACTAATGAGTTTGGCATATTTCAGGATACAAGTTGGTATATAAAAATCAACTATATTTTTATGTGCTGGCAATAAACAATCAGAAATTAAAATTAAGAAAAGAAACCCATTTCAATGGCATCAAAAAGAATTTGGGGCACCTGGGTGGCTCAGTCGGTTAAGTGTCCAACTTTGGCTCAGGTCATGATCTCGCGGTTTGTGGGTTCGAGCTCCATGTCAGGCTCTGTGCTCGGAGCCTGGAGCCAGGCTCCAGCTCACAGCCTGGAGCCTGCTTCGGATTCTGTGCCTCCTTCTCTCTCTGCCCCTCCCCTACTTGTGCTCTGTCTCTCTCTGTCTATCAATAATAAATAAATGTAAAAAAACAAAAAAAAATAAAATACAACAAATGGAACACAATAGTCAGTAAAGTTAATGGTAGAAAAGCAATTATAATTATGTACAAGAGCCCCACAAAGATATGAGACTCCAAAATGACAGCAAGCAATTGAAACTTATATACCATCCTGAGCTAAGGAAAGGGAGAGGGGGTCTGGGCACTTCAAAAGGTAAAAAGGCAGAACACAGGAAGATGAGACAAGGAAATATTTGGTAAAGAAAATTTGCCATGCCACACAGGGCTATCCAAGGAACAAATCTAAGCACACCTGGTGGAGGCTCCAAAATATCACTACAAGCAGGGTAATAAAATTACCAAAGTCACAACAACAGAGAGCAAGTAACAATCTCTAGAAAAACACCTCCTGAATGGCCAGGCTCTGGACAGTGTATGACCCTCCTTTAATATAGCAGTGATCACAGGTGCAGAGCACACAACAAGCTTTTGAAAGGTATAAGGGACTGAAAGCTAGCCAAAATGATGAAACAGAAGAAATCTCCTCAAAACAAGCTCCAGGAAGTAGCGACAGCTAACGAATTGATCAAAAACGATTTAAGCACTATAACGGAACAAGAATTTAGAATAAGAGTCATAAAATTAATCGCTGGGCTTGAAAAAAGTATAGAGGGCAGCAGAGAATCTATTGCTACAGAGATCAAGGGACTAAGAAATAGTCACGAGGTGCTAAAAAATGCTATAAATGAGGTGCAAAATAAAATGGAGGCAACCACAGTTTGGATTGAAGAGGCAGAGGAGAGAATAGGTGAATTAGAAGATAAAAATATGGAAAAAGAGGAAGCTGAGAAAAAGAGAGATAAAAAAAATCCAGGAGTATGAGGGGAGAATTAGAGAACTAAGTGATGCAATCAAATGGAACAATATCCATATAATAGGAATTCCATAAGAGGACGAGAGAGAGAAAGCGTTGAAGGTGTACTTTGAACAAATCATAGCTGAGAACTTCCCTGATCTGGGGAAGGAAACAGGCATTGAAATCCAAGAGGCACAGAGAACTCCCTTCAGACATAACTTGAATTGATCTTCTGCATGACATATCATAGTGAAACTGGCAATATACAAAGATAAAGAGAGAATTCTGAAAGCAGCTAGGGTAAACAGGCCTTAACATACAAAGGTAGACACATAAGGTTAGTAGCAGACCTATCTACTGAAACTTGGCAGGCCAGAAAGGACTGGTAGGAAATCTTCAATGTGATGAAGAGGAAAAATATGCAGCCAAGAATCCTTTACCCAGCAAGTCTGTCATTCAGAATAGAAGGAGAGATAAAGGTTTTCCCAAACAAATAAAAACTAAAGGAATTCATCACCACTAAACTAGCCCTACAAGAGATCCTAAGGGGGATTCTGTGAGTGAAATGTTGCAAGGACCACAAAGTACCAGAGACATCGCTACAAGCATGAAACCTACAGACATCACAATGACTCTAAACCCATATCTTTCAATACTAACACTGAATGTAAATAGACTAAATGCTCCAACCAAAAGCATAGGGTATCAGAATGGATAAAAAAACAAGACCCATCTACCTGCTGTCTACAAGAGACTCATTTTAGACCTGAGGACACCTTCAGATTGAAAGTGAGGGGATGGAGAACTATTTATCATGCTACTGGAACTCAAAAGAAAGCTGGAGTAGCCATACTTATATCAGACAAACTAGACTTTAAATTAAAGGCTGTAACAAGAGATGAAGAAGGGCATTATATAATAATTACAGGGTCTATCCATCAGGAAGAGCTAACAATTATAAATGTCTATGCACTGAATTTGGAAGAACCCAAATATATAAAACAATTAATCACAAACGTAAGCAACCTTATTGATAAGAATGTGGTAATTTTAGGGGACTTTACTACTCCACTTACAACAATGGATAGATCATCTAAACAGAGAATAAATAAATAAACAAGGGCCCTGAATGATCCATTGGATCAGATGGACTTGAAAGATATATTTAGAACTCTGTATCCCAAAGCAGTGGAATATACTTTCTTCTCGAGTGCACTTGGAACATTCTCCAGATAGATTACATACTGGGCCACAAAACAGCCCTTTATGAGTATAAAAGAAGTGAGGTCATACCATGCACACTTTCAGACCACAACACTATAAAGCTTGAAATCAACCACAGGAAAAAGTCTGGAAAACCTCCAAAAGCATGGAGGCTAAAGAACATCCTACTAAAGAGTGAATGCATCAACCAGGCAATTAAAGAAGAAATTAAAAATATATGGAAACAGATGAAAATGAAAATACAACAATCCAAACTATTTGGGATGCAGCAAAGGCAGTCCTGAGAGGAAAATACATTACAATCCAGGCCTATCTCAAGAAACAAGAAAAATCCCAAATACAAAATCTAACAGCACACCTAAAGGAAATAGAAGCAGAACAGCAAAGGCAGCCTAAACCGCGCAGAAGAAGAGAAATAATAAAGATCAGAGCAGAAATAAACAATATAGAATCTAAAAAAAACTGTAGAGCAGATCAATGAAACCAAGAGTTGGTTTTTTGAAAAAATAAACAAAACTGATACACCTCTAGCCAGGCTTCTCAAAAAGAAAAGGGAGAGGACCCAAATAGATAAAATCATGAATGAAAATGGAATTATTGCAACCAACCCCTCAGAAATACAAGAAATTATCAGGGAATACTATGAAAAAATTATATGCCAACAAACTGGACACCCGGGAAGAAATGGACAAATTCCTAAGCACCCACACACTTCCAAAACTCAAACAGGAAGAAATAGAAAATTTGAACAGACCCATAACCAGTGAAGAAATGGAATCAGTTATCAAAAATCTCCCAACAAATAAGAGTCCAAGACCAGATGGCTTCCCTGAGGAATTCTACCAGACATTTAAAGCAGAGATAATACCTATCCTTCTCAAGCTGTTCCCAAAAAATAGGGAAGAAAAACTTCCAGACTCATTCTATGAACCCAGCATTACTTTGATTCCTAAACCAGCCAGAGAACCAGCAAAAAAAGAGAACTACAGGCCAATATCCCTGATGAATATGGATGCAAAAATTCTCAACAAGATACTAGCAAATTGAATTCAACAGCATATAAAAAGAATTATTCACCATAATCAAGCAGGATTCATTCCTGGGCTGCAGGGCTGATTCAATATTCGCAAATCAATCAATGTGATAAATCACATTAATAAAAGAAAAGATAAGAACCATATGATCCTGTCAATCGATGCAGAAAAGGCATTTGACAAAATTCAGCAACATTTCTTAATAAAAACCCTCGAGAAAGTCGGGATAGAAGGAACATAAAGATCATAAAAGCCATTTATGAAAAGCCCACAGCTAACATCATCCTCAATGGGGAAAAACTGAGAGCTTTTTCCCTGAGATCAGGAACACGACAGGGATGTCCACTCTCACCACTGTTGTTTAATAACATAGTGTTGGAAGTCCTAGCATCAGCAATCAGACAACAAAATGAAATCAAAGGCATTGAAATTGGCAATGATGAAGTCAAGTTTTCACTTTTTGCAGACGACATGATATTATAAATGGAAAACCTGATAGACTCCACCAAAAGTCTGCTAGAACTGATACATGAATTCAGCAAAGTAGCAGGATACAAAATCAATGTACAGAAATCAGTTGCATTCTTATACACTAATAATGAAGTAACAGAAAGACAAATAAAGAAACTGATCCCATTCACAATTGCACAAGAATCATAAAATATCTAGGAATAAACCTAACCAAAGATGTAAAAGATCTGTATGCTGAAAACTATAGAAAGCTTATGAAGGAAATTGAAGAAGATATAAAGAAATGGAAAAACATTCCGTGCTCATGAATTGGAAGAATAAATATTGTTAAAATGTCAATACTACCCAAAGCTATCTACACATTCAATGCAATCCCAATCAAAATTGCACCAGCATTCTTCTCGAAGCTAGAACAAGCAATCCTAAAATTTGTATGGAACCACAAAAGGCCCCAAATAGCCAAAGTAATTTTGAAGAAGAAGACCAAAGCAGGAGGCATAACAATCCCAGACTTTAGCCTCTACTACAAAGCTGTAATCATCAAGACACCATAGTATTGGCACAAAAACAGACTCACACATAGACCAATGGAATAGAATAGAAACCCCAGAACTAGACCCACAAAAGTATGGCCAACTAATCTTTGACAAAGCAGGAAAGAATATCCAATGGAAAAAGGACAGTCTCTTTAACAAATGGTGCTGGGAGAACTGGACAGCAACATGCAGACGGATAAGACTAGACCACTTTCTTACACCATTCACAAAAATAAACTCAAAATGGATAAAGGACCTGAATGTGAGACAGGAAACCATCAAAACCCTAGAGGAGAAAGCAGGAAAAAACCTCTCTGACAGCAGCCACAGCAATTTCTTACTTGACACATCCCCAAAGGCAAGGGAATTAAAAGCAAAAATGAACTATTGGGACCTCATGAAGATAAAAACATCCTGCACTGCAAAGGAAACAGTCAACACTACTAAAAGGCAACAGACGGAATGGGAAAAGATATTTGCAAATGACATAGCAGATAAAGGGTTAGTATCCAAAATCTATAAAGAGCTCACCAAATTCCACACCTGAAAAACAAATAATCCAGTGAAGAAATGGGCAGAAAATATGAATAGATACTTCTCTAAAGAAGACATCTAGATGGCCAACAGGCACATGAAAAGATGCTCAACATCGCTCCTCATCAGGGAAATACAAATCAAAACCACACTCAGATATCACCTCACGCCAGTCACAGTGGCTAAAATGAGCAAATGAGGAGACTATAGATGCTGGTGAAGATCTGGAGAAATGGGAACCCTCTTGCACTATTGGTGGGAATGCAAACTGGTGCAGCCGATCTGGAAAGTTCCCTGGAAAGTGTGGAAGTTCCTCAAAAAATTAAAAATAGACCTACCCTATGACCCAGCAATAGCACTGCTAGGAATTTACCCAAGGGATACAGGAGTGCTGATGCGTGGGGCACTTGTACCCCAATGTTTATAGCAAAACTCTCAATAATAGCCAAATTATGGAAAGAGCCTAAATGTCCATCAACTAACGAATGGATAAAGAAATTATGGTTTATATACACAATGGCATACTACTTGGCAATGAGAAAGAATGAAATATGGCCTTTTGTAGCACCGTGGATGGAACTGGAGAGTGTCGTGCTAAGTGAAATAAGGCATACAGAGAAAGAGAGATACCGTATGTTTTCACTCTTATGTGGATCCTGAGAAACGTAACAGAAGACCATGGGGGAGGGGAAGGAACAACAAAAAAAAAGAGGTTACAGAGGGAGGGAGCCAAAGCATAAGAGACTCTTAAAAACTGAGAACAGGGGTGCCTGGGTGGTTCAGTCGGTTGGGCGTCCGACTTCAGCTCAGGTCACGATCTCACGGTCCGTGAGTTCGAGCCCCACGTCGGGCTCTGGGCTGATGGCTCAGAGCCTGGAGCCTGCTTCTGATTCTGTGTCTCCCTCTCTCTCTGCCCCTCCCCTGTTCATGCTCTGTCTCTCTCTGTCTCAAAAATAAATAAACGTTAAAAAAAATTAAAAAAAAAACTGAGAACAAAATGAGGGTTGATGGGGGGTAGGTGATGGGTATTGAGGAGGGCACCTGTTGGGATGAGCAATGGATGTTGTATGGAAACCAATTTGGCAATAAATTTCATATTCAAAAAAAATTAAAGAATAAAAATAAAAAATAAAAATAAAAAAAGAAGGAAGATTATACAAATGGCAAACAAGCCATGAAAAATGCTCACATCATTAGCCATTACAGAGTGCAAATCAAAACCATGATGAAATGCCAGTTCATACCCACTAAGATGGCTACAACAGAGACAAACAATAATTGTTGGTGAGGATGGGGAGAAATGGAAACCCTTTTACTCTACTAGTGGGAATGTAAAATGATGTGGCTACTTCAGAAACAATCTGACATTTCCTCAAATAGTTATACATATAGTTACCATATGACCCAGTAATTCCACTCCTAGTATATACCCAAGAATATTGAAAACATATGATCACACAAAAACATACATAACTGTTCATTTCATAGCAGCATTATTCATAACAGCCAAAAGATATAAACAACCCAAATGTCTATCAGGTAACTAATGGATGAACGAAATGTGGTATATCCATCCAATGGAATATTTTTCAGTCATAAAAAAAAATGAAGTTTTTTTATGCTATATGCTATATAACTATATATATGCTATATGCTGTAACACAGATGAATCTTTAAAAGATTCTAAGTAAAAGAAACCAGCCATAAGAAATCACATATTATATGATTCTAGTTATATGAAATGACCAGAATAGGCAAATTTAGAGATACAGAAAATAATTAGTGGTTGCTTAGGGATGTAAGGGAGGGGGCATGGAGAACTAAGGATAACAGCTAAAGAGTATATCGAGTTTTGTTTGTTTGTTTGTTGGTGATGAAAAATCCTCTGAAAGTGATTGTGGAGATGGCAGCTAGACTCTGTGACTATACTAAAAAGCACTTAAGTGTATATTTTCAACAGGCAAATTTTATGGTATGTGGATAATACCTCAATAAAGATTTTTTTAAGGAAAAAGAAAAAGTCAGGAAGAAAAGATACAGAGAAACCAAGTCCTTGGTGTTGTTGAAGTCACTGGAACATGCTTTCCCTGAGTCATTCCTACCTCAACATTTTTAGTTACATGTATTACATAAATAATGTTTAGGTTAATTTGAGTTGATATTCTGATCAACTTGCAACATGGATTCATAATCAACACGTAAAGTGGCAATGGTTCACCAGGAAAAATCGGGTGCAGGAAGCAGTTAGGGGCCAGGAAACCAAACAGGGGTTGTTGCTATAGTTGAGAAAATGACAAATAGTAAAAAGGGGTTGACAACATGGATGTTAAATCTAGAGGATGAACTGAATTTTATAAAAAGTGGGATGCAGTGAAAAAGGGAAGAATATGAAAATATCTGAAGAGATAAATCTTAGTGAGCTGGAGATATTTTACTGAATACTGAGCCACTGATGACAGGAACAGTATTTCATCATTAGTCTGTTAGTCAAGCTAGCTGCTATAAGAATTCCAAAGCACCACTTGCTTTGCACAATCACTGATTTCTTGCTCACATTCTAAGTGTACTGTGAGTCACCTGCAGCTCTGTTGAATAGGTCCCTCATTCAAGAACCTAGGCTGAAGAGGTAGGCCCTCTCTGAAAATATCATTCTCTGGAAGAAGTCAGGAGCTAGAGCGCTGGCAAATTTGTGACACTTTCTCTTTTTTCAATTTTTAATTTTTATTTTTGAGAGAGAGAGAGAGAGAGCATGAGTAGGGGAGGGGCAGAGGGAGAGAGGGAGACAGAATCTGAAGCAGGTTCCAGGCTCCGAGATGTCAGCACAGAGCCCGACATGGGGCTCGAATTCATGAACCATAAGATCATGACCTGAGCCGAAGTTGGACCCTTAATGACTGAACCACCAAGGTGCCCCAATTTGTGACGCTTTCTAAAAAATTTGATCACTCATGGTATACATCACATCTCATATTCCTTTGGTTAAAATATTTTACATGGCCAGCCAAGCCCAAAGTTAATATAGCAGGGAACTATTATTCTTTATACAGAACAGACTGTAAATCATAGCAATGAGCAGCATGTATAGCCTTCTCAAGGAGAAGGAAGGAAGGAATTCTTGTTGATAATATAATTCCCACAACTGCTTTACCAGGCCTATCATTGTGCCTGGTATATCGCAGATAGTTAATTGATATGTATGTAGAAGTTAAACAAATATATTCATAAATTAACAACCATGTGCATCAATAAATGGAACAAGAAACTTTTGTGGAGATGGTAAAGAAAGTCAAAGAGGAGGAGCCTGAGTGGCTCAGTCGGTTAAGCATCTGACTTCAGCTCAGGTCATGATATCATGGTCCATGAGTTCGAGCCCTGCGTTGGGCTCTGTGCTGACAGCTCAGAGCCTGGAGCCTGCCTCACATTCTGTGCCTCCCTTTCTCTCTGCTCCTCCCCCCCTCCCTCTCAAAAATAAATAAACATTAAAAAAAAGAAAGTAAAAGAAGATGAATTCATGTTAATTTTGAAGAACTAAAGGAGGTAAAGATGAAGATTGTTCAACGAATAATAACAAAGTTAGATAGAGTGAGAAGGAGATTAAGGGAAGGACATGAGACTGAAGCTTTTAGTAGGTGAGATCACCAATGTGGAATGCATGCACTGAGAAAAGAAATGGCTATTAGATCAGGAAGAGAAAAGGAAGCCAGGAAAGATCAGTCAGGACATGGTCAAAAACCAGAACAAGGCAATATCAGGAGTATTGAAAAGAAAAGGTAGTTAAGAATGTCAAAGATGTTTTTGTAATTACTAAATAATGCCTCTCAAAACTCCAAATAGTTGTGTCATTTTTTTCTTCTACAAAGGTCTATTTCACACAGGAAAATAAATTAATTGAAGGCTACATGTAACAACAGCCTAATTAAGTTTAGTTGAGGGTGAAAAGAGATAGTTTAAAGGGAAGAAAAAAAGATTTAAATGACCCGATTTAAAAATTAAGACTAAGCAGGAAACAAAAATCGATACATGTAACAAATATGTAACAAATATTTAACAATAAACTATAAATCCGTATGATATCCAGTTAAGAAGGAATCAGAAAAGAGAATGGAAATAAGGAAGCGAAAAGGGGAAAAGAGACACATGAAAAAATGTGAAGCTAAAACCAAAAACAAGGGAACAATCCCTTAGCCTAGTAGGTCTCAAAGCTAGATACACATTAGAATTACTTGAGAAGTTAAAAAATATATATATGCCTAGGTCCATCCCCAGAGGTTCTGAATTAATAGCTAGAATGAGACCTCATATCATTATTAAAAAAAAAAAAAATCTCCCAGTTGATTCCAATGTGCTTTTGAACTAAGAACTACTGTCTTAGAGATATGGAGCAAAAATAAAGAGGAAGCTGTAATGAGGTAAATTACTTTTGTCCAATCTCATGATCCATTTCAGCTACAGTCTGCAAGAAATCTTTAAGATGTAAATTAGCTAATTAACCAAGCATAGCTCAGTTGTATTTCACTTTTTAGACAATGAAATGCCTAAAGGCCTAGTTTTATTTTTTTCATTTTTTTTTTTTAAATGAGAGACAGCATGAGCAGGCTAGGGGCAGAGAGAGAGAGAGAGGGAGACAGAGAATCTGAAGCAGGTTCCACGTTGTTGGTTCAGAGCCTGACATAGGGCTTAAACCCACAAACTGTGACAGCATGACCTGAGCCAAAATCAGACACTTAATTAAGCCACCCAGTAGCCCCCAGACCTAGTTTTAATACTAACTGTATTAGTATTAAATAAGTATTAGTATATACTTATTTATACTAACTTAATTATACTTATTTATACTTAATATACTTATTTATACTTGTAATATACTTAATTATACTTATAATATACTTATATTTATACTTAATTATACTTATTTATACTTAATATACTAACTGTATTAGTATTATATAAGTATTAAATAAGTATTAGTAACTTAGTATCTCTGGATCTATTTCCAGATTTGCAAAATGGAAAGGTTTAGGCAAGACCATTTCTTTTTTTTTTTTTTTTTTTATGAATATAATTTATTATCAAATTGGCTTATATAAAACACCCAGTGCTCATCCCAACAAGTGCCCTCCTCAATGCCCATCACCCATTTTCCCTCTTCCCCACCCCCATGCACCCTTAGTTTGCTCTCTGTATTTAATAGTCTTTGGTGGTTTTAGGCAAGATGATTTCTAAGGCTATGACCACAACTATGATTTGAAGAGTATTCGAATGAGAGAAGGTGAGGGTCCAGACAAAATCAGCTCTCTTCCAGATCTGTACTGAATGGTCGACTGGGCACACTTAGCATATATTTTTAAAACATAAAATAAAAAAAAAGGGAGTGGGGTGGAAAGGAGAAAGTCAGAAAATATGAGAAGATCGAAGAACAGGAGGTCCCAGCTGTCATCTCCCAACACCAACACTGATATAACAACTATCCACAGACAAAAATAATTTGAGTTCTAGAACTCAAGTGAGGTAACAGTACCCTGATGGACCTCAGAAACAAGAAAAGACTCATTAAAAAGGTAAGAACAATTTCATTTACCTGCATCACTGCATTTTCAACCTGGTACAGTGCAGAGCTGAGAGAGATCCCATTGGCCCACAATCTCTCCTTTGGGGGAAAGAAAGAGCAAGCCTACTTACTGACCTTGACACCAGGTCCACCCATCTATGAATCCCAGCATCAGGCCCACCAGTGGACCCCACAAATCAGGCCTGCGTGGAGAAGAAGTGACTGCTTTTTCAAGTGTGCAGACACCAACACAAGGTTACAAAGATCACAAAGAATCAGGAAAACACGACACCACCAAAGGAGCAAAACAGAGTACTAGTAACTGACTGAAAAGAAATGGAGGTCTACCAACTGCCTGACCAATAATTCAAAATAATCATCTTAAATAAGCTCAGTGAACTACCAGAGAACACAGAATGAGAAATGACATCAGGAAAACATTACATGAGAAAATGAGAAGTTCAACAAAGAAAAACCATCAGAATGAATCAAACAGAAATTCTGGAGCTAAATAATACAATGACTGAACTGAAAAATTCATTAGGGAACTTCAAAACTAAACTCAATCAAGCAGAAGAATCAGTGAATCGAAAGACCAAGTAATTTGATAGTGTACAGAGAGAAAAGGAAAGAGAATGAAAAAAATCAAAGAAAACTATAGGATTTATGGGACACTGTGCATTATGGGAGTCTCAGAAGGAGAAGTAAAAGAGAAAGGGTAAAAAGCTTATTTAAACAAATAATGGGTGCAAACTTCCAAAGTCTAAGGAGGACAAAAGAGCCATACTCATGAAGCTCATAAGACCTCAAATAGGTTGAACTTAAAGAGGTCTATACCTACACATATTATAATTAAGTTGTCAAAGTCAAAGATAAAGAGAAAATTTTGAAAGAAGCAAGATAAAAGCAACTCATGACATAGATGAGAACCCAGAAGATAATCAGCAGATTGCTTTGAAGAAACTTTGCAGGTGAGGAAAGACTGGGATGACATATTCCAAGTGTCAAAGAAAAAAACTACCAGCCAAGAATAGTATACCCAGCAAAACTGTCCTGTCAAAAATGAAGGGGAAATAGACTCTCTGAGATAAACACAAACCAAGGGAATTTGTCACTACTAGAACTGCCTTACAAGAAGTGATAAAAGAAGTTGTTCAAAATCCTCCCAAAAAACAAAATTCCAAGAGCAGATGGCTTCACAGGTGAATTCTACCAAACATTTAAACAATGAACACCACTCCTTCTTTAGCCATTTGAAAAAATAAAAGTATCAAACGCATAAAAGCCAAAGATATCACAAAAAGCAAAACTATAGGATAATATCCCTGATAAAAATGAATATAAAAATCCTTAAGAAATATTAGCAAACCAAATTCAACAGCACATTAAAGGGATTATACACCGTGGCCAAGTGGGACTTATCACTAAAATATAAGGATGGTTCAACATACATAAAGCAATGTGATATACCATGTTCACAGAATTAAGGATTAAAAAATCACATGATCATCTCAATAAATGCAGAGAAGTAGTTGATCAGTTAACATCCATTTGTGATAAAAACTGTCAAAAAATTAGGCATTGAAGAAACATATCAGCATAATAAAGGGCATAGATGACAAGCCCACAGCTAACATCATATTCAGTAGTAAAAGCTGGAAGCTTTCCTCTAAGATTAGAAATAAGAGTGCCCACTCTCACCACTTCTATTCAACATAGTACTAGAAGTGCCAATTAGTAAAAAATAAAATAAAATAAAATAAAATAATTAATTAATTTAAAAAAGGAGAAAAAGGGATCCAAATCATAAAGGAAGAAATTAAATAATTGTCTTTGTTGGCTGGAAACATGATCTCATGTATTTTTTAAAAACCTTGAAGACTCTACCCCAAAACTGTTAAAACAAACAAATTCAGTGAATTTGTAGGACACAATATCAATATGAATGAATAACATTTTCACACACTAATGGTGAATTAACAGAAAAATTAAAGCAATCTTATACACAATAGCATTAAAAATGATAAAATACTAAGGAATAAATTTAATCAAGGAAGTGAAAGATTATAAAGTAAAATCTGTAAGACACTGAAAAAGACACAAATAAATGAAAAAATGTCCCATGTTCTTGGATTGGAAGAATTAATTTTACGATTCTACACAACCAAAAATGATCCACAGACTCAATGCAATCCCTATCAAAGTTCCAATGGCACTTTTTCACAGAAATAGGAAAAAACATCCTAAAATTTCTACAGAACCACAAAAGACCCCAAGTAGTCAAAGCAATCTTGAAAAAGAAGAACAAAGCTGGAGGCAACTTCTTGATTTCAAACTGTATTACAAACTAATCAAATTAGTATGATATTGGCATAAAAATAAACACCTAGATCAATGGAATAGAATAGACAGCCCAGAAACATACCCATATGTATATGGTCAACTAATCTCTCACAAAGTCACCAAAAACACACAATGGGGAAAGAACAGTCTCTTTAATAAGTGGTGTTGGGAAACTGGATATCCATATGCAAAAGAAATTGCACTCTTATTTTATACCATACATGAAAATCAACTCAAAATGTATTAAAGACCTAAATGGAAGACCAGAAACTGTAAAACTCCTAGAGGAAAATTTAGCTGAAAACTTGTTGACATTGGTCTTGGCAGTGTTTCTGGGATAGGACACTGAAAGTACAGCAACAAAAGGAAAAATAAACAAGTGGGACTACATCAAACTAAAAAACTTCTGTATCAAAGGTAAAAATCAGCAAAATAAAATGTCCACCTACAGAATTGGAGAAAATATTTGCAAACCATATCCGATAAAGGGTTACTATTCTGAATATATAATGAATTCCCACAACTCAATAGCAAAAAACATATATGCTGTCATTTAAAAATGTGCAAAGAACCTGAACAGACATTGCTCCAAAAAAATATACAAATTACCCACAGGTGTATGAAAAAATACTTAATACCATTAATCATCAGAGACATGCAAATCAAAACTACAATAAGATATCACCTCACATCCATTACAATGGTTGTTATTTCTTTTAAAGTTTATTTATTCTTTAGTAATCTCTACACCCACCATGGTGCCTGAACTCACAACCTTGAGATCAAGAGTTACACATTCCACCAAATGAGCCAGCCAGGTATCCCTAGAACGGCTGTTATTAAAAGAAAAAAAGATGGGGCGCCTGGGTGGCTCAGCCAGTTGAGCATCTGACTTCGGCTCAGATCATGATCTCACGGTTTGTGAGTTTGAGCCCCACATGGGGCTCTGTGCTGACAGTTTGGAGCCTGGAGCCTGCCTCATATTCTGTGTCTCCCTCTCTCCCTGCCCCTCCCCCACTTGCACCCTGTGTCTCTCTCTCTGTCTCAAAAATAAGCAAAAAAGGGGCGCCTGGGTGGCGCAGTCGGTTAAGTGTCCGACTTCAGCCAGGTCACGATCTCACGGTCCGTGAGTTCGAGCCCCGCGTCGGGCTCTGGGCTGATGGCTCAGAGCCTGGAGCCTGTTTCCAATTCTGTGTCTCCCTCTCTCTCTGCTCCTCCCCCATTCATGCTCTGTCTCTCTCTGTCCCAAAAAATAAATAAACGTTGAAAAAAAAAATTAAAAAAAAATAAGAAAAAAAAAAAAGAAAGAAAAAAGATAAGTACTGTAAAGGACACGGAGTAAGGGAACCCTGGTTGCACTGCCGGTGAGAATGTAGACTGGTACAGCCATTAAAGAAAACGGTATGGAGTTTCCTCAAAAAATTAAAAATAGACTTACGATATGACCCAGCAATCCTACTTCTGAGTATATTCCCCCAAGAATTCAAACTGGTTTCTCAAAGAAACATTGGCACTCCCATGTTTTCTGCAGCATTATTCATAATAACCAAGACACGGAAGCAAGCTAAATGTCCACTGATTGATGAATGGATAAAGAAAATGTGGTGTGCACACGCAATGGAATATCACTCAGCCTTAAAAAGGAAATCCTGCCATTTGTGACAATGAGGGTGAACGTGGAGGACATCATGCTAAGTGAAATCAGCCAGACACAGAGGAACAAGTGACACCTAATACCACTCCTGTGCAGAATCTAACAGAGTCAAACTCATAGAAGCAGGGAATGGAATGGTGGCTTCCAGGACGTAGAGGGAGACGGAAACAGAGGCATCAGTCAAAGGCTACAAAGCTGTAGTTACGCAAGAGGAATACATCGTAGAGATCCACTGTACCGCATAGCGCCTACAGTTCAGAACGCGCTGTTGTATACAAAAAAAATTGCCAAAAGTGCACACAATGTTAAGAGTTTTAATCGCTCGTGAAAATAATAATAAAAAGGATGGAGAAATGGTTTGGAGGTGAGGATGTTGATCAGCGCAGATTACGGTGATGGTTTCACGAGTGTATATGCAGCTCCAAATCCAGCAAGTTGCATACATGAAATATGTACAGCTTTTTGTATGTCAATCATATCTCAATAAAGTGGTTTAAAGAAAATGCCAAAAGTTCAAAAGTTCTTTTAATTTCAGTGTACCTGAGTTTTGCGTTACTTTGAAACATAATTTTTCAAAGCTTACGGGGTTTTCAAAAATAAACAGCAGCTGGGCACTCTTACTCTTTTCCATGCTTATGGCCTCTAAATTATTAATATGGCTCTGCTTTTCCCATTATCCACAAATAATCTGAAGTACCTTGAGGCTCAGAAAAACTTAGAATGAAAGAGTAAGGCTTATGTGGAAAATGTATGAGAACTATTTGCCTATTTAAAGCTTCAAATTCTGAACCCTGTTGCCACTTCTAGATACACATATGGAAGGAAGAAGGGCAGCATGAAGGCAGAAATAGGACTGAGGAGAGACCCCCCACCACCACCACCAGCAGCTCACAGCCTCATTACCCTACCTCTTATGTATGTACCTAGTACATCCTGCCTTTGCAACCTCTAGGCCAATCCCCATGCCAAGTGTAGGAAAGACTAATGAATGGCCTGCCTGCACCAGAGGCTGGAGTTCACACTGTTACGACGTTTTAAGGATGTTCACCTAGCTTGTCCCACTGCAGAGGTCCAAGGCCAAGAAGACACAGGTAGAATTAGACCTTTTAGTTGCATTGCTTTAAACCCATGGACCTTCCCACGTGAGCATAGCTGAGAAGCCACCCGGTTAATTTTTAAGATCAAGAAGATCCATACATTATGGGAATGTTTATATTAATGGATTTGGCTGGTTTCCAACTTTATTTTTTAAAAAATCCAATTCACAGTAGCACTGTATTTCAAGAAATATGAATGAAACAAGAGCCAGTTTAAATGTCACACCCTTTTGCTCTCGTAGTCAGGATTAGTTGTCCCTTATCTGTGCTCTCCAGGTATTGAAATAGTTACTTTCGTCAGATGTTAGACACAGCAGCAGGCTAAGTGTTTTACATGCGCTTAACGCTCACAAAGCCCTAGGCAGTAGGAATTACTATTTCTCCATTTTCCAGAACGAAACTCAGGCTAAAAGAGGTCAATCCACGTGACCAAGACTGCTCAGCTAGTAAGTGGCAAAAGCAAAATACAAACACAAGTGTTTAACTCTGGAGTTTTGACACTACAAAATACTGCCTCTAGTAAGTGTCTTCTTTAAAACAGTTTTTCAATTTGCTGATTATAAGTCACACATGACCATTGCAGGGAATTTCCACAAATCAAGAAGAGACTAAAATCAAAGTGTTAACTTTCTATAGTCTTTACCACCACTCACATTAAACCTCAATTTGTATTTTGATGTTTTTGTGGTATTTTTAAAACTTTCATAAGAATTGCTTCACTTATTATATCATTTGTACTTTTCTCACATCATTGAATTCATCATGAACATAATTCTAACTGGCTTAAAAAGAGTTGATCTTAATTTACAGAAACATTCCCTTCCGACCAGACATTGAGGTTTCTCCTTCTCTGCCCCTGTAAATAATCCTAGGGTGAGCATCCTATAAATCTTTCTTCCTCTTTCTGATTACTCCCTTAGGACACATCTCTTCTCCGAGAACGATCTGCTGCACCCACAGGTGGCCCCTATATTTACACTTAAGCTGTGGAATCCTGACCTTCTGACCATAACTAATTGGTTGCAATGTTGTATACCAGACCCAAACTGATTTACTTATTTTTGGAATTCGGAATTTTAACCCAAGAGACGTAGAAACTTGAGTGTTATTCCTAGCCAAGCCACATGACCAGCAGCGTTCTCATCCCACAGATGAGATCCCCAAAGCTGTCCTGGTTCCTTTCTTCCCAAAGCCTGGCTTTCTAACCACTCCTTGTGTCCGCAGATTCACCCAGGATCCTTCCAATAAATACCCTTGCTTGACATGCTATCTCTGGTTTGTCTCGGTAACTTTCAAACAAAAGAAACTTAATTAGTAAAAACTGCACAGTAATATTTCCTAAAGAGGTATTACTTGGTCAAAGTAAATGTAGGGCCATTCATGCATGTTGCCTCACTGTCCCCCAGAAACCTCTAAAGTTTGCATTCTCATCAGTAAGCACACGGGAAGATACTGTTATATTTAATATTTTTTGCCAAAATTGAAGGCAAGTAACACCTTCTTATTTACATGTAAATTTATTTAATTACCAATGTTTAACATTTTTAAATGCTTATTATATTAATCAACACCCGTACCTATTCTTTGTTCTTATCTATTTTGGTCTAAGGGATTTATTGTTGATCTGTACAAGATCTTTCTATATTGAGATTAACCTGGATTAGAGGGCTTCTCACATTTTGCTGTGTTTATACAACTATATAGCTGCCATTGCTCTCCCACCGCTGCCTTTCATGGATCCTAAGCCTCTGTCAGATTGAACCGCATACATTCCTTGTCTTAGTCAGGATGCACTTGCTTATGCCACGATAACAAATAGCCCAATATTTCAGTTGCTCAGTACACGCACAAATTGAATAGTTTTTGTTCAGCTTTGTCAGAAGTGAGAGGGTTCTGTAAACACTAAGCGAGCCAGGGTGATGGAAATTCCATCTTGAGTCATGCTTCCATGAGCACTGTGGCCAGATAGGGAATTAGAGGATTTGAGGGCTCTTTCTGCCAGGAAGTAATGCACATCCTTTCCGATGACATTTCAATGACCAACAAGCCATGTGGCCATGACACAATTCCAATTGCCTGGCATGTACACATGTGTCTAGCAGGAAGTGAGAAGCAGAATATGTGTGAAAATTCCTAAACGGCTCTACCCCTGTACGTTCTTGGCATTTCCCACTGCTCCACCTCCTGGAAACCTCCTCCTGCTCCTCCACACATGAGATTCTACCAATGCCTCAAAGACCATCTTAAAATCCATGTCACTCCTGAAGTCTTTTCTCATCTCCACCAGAGGGGATTGTTTTCATTCTCCTCTGAGCCACCTTAAAATCTCACGTCTCTTAAAAAGAGACTCATGTCTTTTTATCTTGAATTATAGTCATTTATGTACAATCTTCCTCCCTTTCACTGGATCCTGAGCTTGGTAAAGGAAAGTTCTGTATCTGATCAGTGATCATATACTTCACAGGGTTCAGTCCAGCACCTGGTACATTAGTCTCCCAATAATGTTGGCTGAATGAAAAACTGTGTCGTTCATAGCTTATAGACTTTAATTTTTGCATAATACTGAAGTCTACTTGTAGCTCATTAATTGTATTCATAAGAATTATATTTCTAAACCTGCTAAACTTAAAATTAGCATGTTCCTTAACTTTTCCTGAGGTCCCTCGATTCAGTGATTTATTGAGAAATGAGGTAGATGTAAAGTGCTTGACAAAACTGTAAAGCTCTTCTTCTCTAGGGGCACAGGTAGATGACTGGACTTCTAGAACTTTTCAGGAAGAACTTTTTATTAGTAGGTATATTACTACTATTTATTTAGGTATATTGCTACTAATATAGAGAAGTTGATACCTGATAGAACTTTTCAGAAAGAACTTCATTAGTAGGTATATTACTAGTATTCATTAGTGGGTATATTACTCCTAATACAGAAAAGTTTTGCTATTCTTACTTTTAAATATAAATCACTGATAGTTCATCTTTCCCCATTTATTTTGGTAATTTGTTTACTTAACCCTATATAAGTTTACTTAACCCTTCTGAAATTTTATTCAGTCTTTTATGTAGATCAGATTAGAATTTATTCTAGTTGGATTAGAATTTATTATATATATACACACATACATGTGTATGTATGTATACATGCAGAAAATGTATATATGCAATGTTATATATATTTATATATACATATACACATACACCCCTATATTCTCTGTGCACACACAAACACACGTATGGGGTCTTTGCATTTAACCTTTATCCAGATCTTTGTATGGCAGCAGATTTCCATCATTGTCTGGAATGTCGGCTCCTCAACTTCCTTCCCTGATCACCCTGGCCAGAGAAGCATCTGACCACACCCCAAGTCCTCACTCCCCCACTTTATTCACTGCTCTTTTTAGGTCTTATTATTATCTGAAATTCTCTTATATATGTGCTTATTTTGTTTTATGTCTATTGTTATTCTTACCACACTGTGGTTAATCTCGTCCCACTAAAATGCACTGTCTTAAAGACAGGGATTTTGTTTTTGAACGACTATATTGACATCAAGCAAACATTGTCTGGTATGGAGTAAAATAAATATTTTTTTCAGATCAGTGAGTGAATGAATAAAAGATTCTTTCTGGGATGACTGGGTGGATTGCGATGTCATTCACTTGGAAAGGAAGTGCAAAGGCAGAAGTGATTTCAGAGGAATAGTGATTATGTCTTTGAACATGTTGAGTTTCAGCTTCCTGTGTGATACTAAGATGAAGATGTCAAGTAGGAATTTGGCTTCATAGGTCTGAAATGTAGATCAGGGGATAGAGATGTGGAGGTCACTGGCTCAGAAGTGATATTGCAACCACGGGAATAGCTGCAATTCCTGTGTAGGGTACAGTAGGGTAAGAACAGAAAAGGACACATTTGGCCTCCCAGATCTTCCTCTCTCTGATGTCTGCTCCTCCCAACAGCCTCAATAGGCAGGAGTCCCAGAAACCTTCTCCTCTTGACAGTGCAAATGGCCTTGCTTCTTTAATCTCATTGGCCTCCCTATCAACAAAGACAGCTCAGGAGTGCTGGTCCTGCATAGTCTATTTATCCCAGTCTGTTAGACTCATGTTCATCCCTGATGTTACAGATGTAGGAGAATCAATACATCCCACGGGGCCTTACAGAAGCAGATAGCAGACCCCACTTGCTTACTCAAACACTTGCTCCCAGCCCTTCTGGCAAAATTCCCAGGAAGAAAAGACAGGGATGTGTGAAGAGTGTTTTATCGGTGATGCACAGCAGCAGCCAGCTGTCTCTCTAATGATTATTTGTATTCATACAGAGATCTGTTCAACAAAGGAATTCAAGCTCAGAAGGAACTCCTCCTTGGTAATACACACCACAGTCCCGCAAAGTGTTTTCATAATTTACTATATCTCTGCCCTGGGGCTGTTCGAAGCACAACATGTAATTCAAAGCTTCTAAGAATAAATAAGAGTTGAATCTTGTTCTAACGTTAAGGACACTGAGTCATAGCAAACTGCCTGGTGACTCCTAAAGATCAACCCTGGCACCAAAAATCACACTCTGGCTTCCTAATTTTCATTCCAGAGCTCTTCCTGTGTCTTTACAATGGTTTCCTAAAAATCTTAATCCACCTTCTAAAAATTACATCAGCCCCAGCTCATGAACCAATATAATACCATTCAAGGATTGTCCAGGAAGTTGAAACCATGTGAAGGTGGATTTTCTCCAAAACTATAAGCTTCTCTGCAACTTTATACCCACCCTACCGATTAAACACTAAATGCCAAGGTTAGACATTAGGCATCATCTATCCATATGTTGCATAAATTCCCTTCTGTAGTTTGTTCATGGAGTATTCATCCATTTCTGCTTGGACACCCCAGGGATGCGAAATTCACTATCTCCTAAGCTAGTGCATTTAATTTTTAGGTAGATCAGGCAATTCCATGTGTTGGGTTGAAATCTGCTGCAGTGTATTTTGTCCTTATTAGCTTTAGTCCTGCACGCTAGAGCCACCCAAAACAAGTCTGAAAGTGCTCTTCCATAGAAGAGTGCTACAGATTGATGAGGGAATGACCCACCCTCGTGTCCTCTCCAATTCCAATGTGAATTCCCTCCATTCCTTCAGCATGTCCACATGTACTGTCAGTTTGCCAGCTTCTGCTCCTCAGTCCAGGGCCCTAAAGAGCCTGCTCTCCTTCAAGTACACTTCTTCCAGCACAGAGCTCAGGTTCTGCTAATGGTGTCCAGAACCTCATCAGCCTTTTGGGCAGGCGTATCCCACTATTGATTCAGACGGAGCTTACGGCCAACTGTAACAGGATGTAAATGAGTTTCACATCCTGCTGTTAAAATATGCCTCCTTTATGCTGTTCTTAGGAAGCTAATATCCTGATGCCAGGTGAGGGGCTTTGCATTTACTTGTGCTAAATTTCACCTCACCGAAGTGGACTTATGTTTTCAGTTTGCCATTCAATATTCTCACTCAAGTCCGTAATACAAGTTACACACAGGACAGGGTCAAGAAGAAATCCTATGACAAGAATTTCAATCAACACTGATACATTCATTAATCTTTCTGGTCTCACTCAACCAGTTACTAAGCCATCCACCTGTACTTTCACTAGCTCACAGCCCTGCATTTTGCATCCTGGGCAACACAGAAGAAGTTGTCAAACACGGGCTGAAACCCAGACCCACTCCATTCAACGTCATCCTCAAACAGTTGGTTGAGTAACTTTGTCAACTTACTCTCCATGAAACAGCTTAAAACCCACATTAAAATATCATTTTTTTACATTTAAAAAAATTTTAATCTTTATTTTTTGAGAGAGAGAGAGAGACATGCAGAGAGAGAGAGAGTGAGTGCGAGTGGGGAAGGAACAGAGAGGGAGACACAGAATCTGAAGCAGGCTCCAGGCTGTCAGCACAGAGCCCAAGATAGGGCTCGAACTCAGGAACTGTGAGATCATGAGCTGAGCCGAAGTCAGACACTTACCTGACTGAGCCACCCAGGCGCCCCTAAAACATCATTTTTAAATACTGAAATGAGTCATAGAAATTTGGCCTTTGCCACCCCGGGTTCCTATCAGAACCCACTCTGTACCATTCTGCCTCTGGGTTCTGAGTGCATTTCTCCTTTAAGTCAGCATCAGAAACCTAAGGGCTACTAGACATTTCCTTAGTTCTCCTTGAAAAGTATTTATTTGGTGGCGGGAAAAAAAGATAGCCCGGGGTTTTAACACTTTTGAAGGCAGAGGATGAAGGACTACATAGCTGTCGCTGCTGCTCTGGAAGAAATCTCACCACCTCACGTCACAGGAATTGCCCCCCAACTGCCTTCCTCAGGTGCCCTGGAACGTGAGTAAGGAGCTGTGTCATCAGGAAAATTCTCAATCATCTCTGACATACATTTATTGATGACATAACTCTTTAGCTTTTTGGTTGAGGAAGTCAAGACACTCATGCCTTTGCTTCCACAAAATACTCAAGGTCAACCTAGAACCATTTCTTCCAAACTATCATCTTTAAGCATGTGCTAAAACATCACCCAAGCAATGGTTCCCCACAGGATAGTCCATGGTTCCAGAACCAATCATAACTTCCTGGAGGTCCCCCTTCGTAGAGGAGAGGTCACAATCAACCTCTACAACAACAGTAGAATTACCAAGGATCCCAGCAATTCCCAGATTCCTCCTTCTTTATTTTACATGTGAAAAAATTCCCAGAGATGTTGAGTAAGTTCCCAAAGGCCACAAAGCTGGCTAAATACAGAGCCAGAACAAGATTTCAGCTCTTTGACTCAGAGTCCAATGTTCTTTTTACTGTTACAAAGAGGAGAGATGGGACAAAAGAGTGGAAGAGGCAGCAGCGTCCTCTGATCACACAAGAAATCTCCAGAGCCATTATTTCCTGTCCATCATTTCCATGCCTGAGAAACAAAGAACAGGAGGGCATCTCTGATCAACTTCTTCTTGTCCTGGAACTAGGGGGCAATGATCATGTGCATCCCTGTTCCACCATTTCTGGATTACTGGTTATTAAATATCAACATCCTTGACTCAGGGTGGGCCTTTGCATAGCACTGGATGAGAAAGGAGCAGAGTGCTTGCAAACTCAGCCATTTCACTCTTTCACATGGTGTATGCCACCAGAACTCCCCAAGTTTGTAGCTTGTCTCCAGTGTGTTAGTTGCTTGTACTTCTTTACTTTGTACTCTCATATAAAGAGAAACTCCAAATCTGAGAAATGTGGTTTAGTTTTTGAAATCAGGCCAGCACCACAATGAGCCTTTTTTTCTTTTTTAGGAAACTGGAAAGATGCCTTTAATCATTTAGCTATAAGAAAACTCACAAGCCTAGGTAATAGATAAGGGAACAAGGAACCATTCAGCAATTCAACCAGATAAAAGGAGGAAGAGGGTCCTTCAGCCTGGCTCCAGGAAGAAGTGTCAGAGACAAAAACCCTAAACTCCCACAGAATGAGGAGCCTGAAAGTCTCCTGTGATAGTCAACCCGAAGGTACTAACTCAAAATGTAGACAGATGAGGGCAACCTCGTCTTCTTGAACAATGATTCCCAAATCAGACCAATCATCAAGGTCATCCTGGATTTTTTTTTTTACAAGTTTCATCTCCAGAAGTGGATCCCAGCATGTGGATTTTATCAAAGTACATAACTGGATTCCTATGTTGCCGGCTTGGAATCATCTAGAGACAATGAGCTATAATATTGCTGATTTTACTTTATTTAGAATCTTATGTCTCCTACAATGTAAGTACCTATAATAACAAGGAGACAATAATGACTTTTATGTAAAACATTCTGGCATGGAAAAAACAGGGAGGAATTTGTATATGCCAAGGGTATTTTCTAGAAAAAAAAAAAGCTTTAGAAGGGAGTACTGTGGAAGAGTCAGTTCTCTAGAAAGCCAAACCAATCCTGTCTATTTCTGCAGAGTAAGACCTGAACAATTATTGAATACTGAAAATATGATAGTATACGTTGTGTTTATTGGCCCTCCCATATTCAAGGATTTTACTCAATATAAAATGTGGGGGGAAATGAATTTGTTATCTCAAGGGACTGACTTGTGTCCATCAAGAGAGGGGCTTTCCTTCCATCACATTATACTCCATCTCATATGTTCTCAGATGCTACAACTGAGGGTATCTCAGCATCTAAGGGCAAGGGCAGTAGAGTGGAGACAGATTATTTATTATACTTGTATCTAGTTATCTGTGGGTGTAAAGCTAGACAACATTTTCTACCTTGCCTTGCAATTAGATGTGGCCTTTGATAAGTTCTGGCCCACCAAATGTGGGTGATAGGAGTCACTTCTGGGCACTATAAAACTTGATAAAGAAAACTGAACAGTGAAATCAAGGCCTAGGAGATGACAAAACCAGAGTGGGGGAGCCTGGGTTCCCGAGTGCATGTGTAGCCCTGCTCTACACCTGCAGCCAATTAGACTTTACATAAGGAAGAAATAAACCTCTAATGTGTTAGCCACTGATATTTTGGGGTTATTGGTCCTAGCTGTTAGCCTTCTGTGTCTAATACAGAAATCAGGACAGAAAGTGGGGTGCTGGTTTAGTGAAAGCCTAAATGTGTGGTATTGTGTTAGTGGTCAGTTAGCAGACAGGGAAGAAATAAAAAAGCAAGTTAGAGTATTAGAGAGCCTTGATATTCTCTAGCCATACATTATGTAAGTGTCATCTGCAGTAGCTTAAGAGAAGGACCACATGCTTCTGAGCCTCAAGTTGTGAGGAAAACGGTTGGGAAAACACAGAAAAGCATGCTGATTACTCTTAAATGCCTTCAGTACAGGAGCTTAGACAAAAAAAGGAGTGCTTTTCACACAGAGATTGAAGGGAATGGAAAAAGTACAAAGATCAAGAGCTATTCAAGAACATGGGGCGCCTGGGTGGCGCAGTCGGTTAAGCGGCCGACTTCAGCCAGGTCACGATCTCGCGGTCCGTGAGTTCGAGCCCCGCGTCAGGCTCTGGGCTGATGGCTCAGACCCTGGAGCCTGTTTCCGATTCTGTGTCTCCCTCTCTCTCTGCCCCTCCCCTGTTCATGCTCTGTCTCTCTCTGTCCCAAAAATAAATAAACATTGGAAAAAAAAAAAAAGAGCTATTCAAGAACAAATTTGAAAGAGCTGATTGGACTGTGCTCCAAATGGTAAGAGATAAGACTGGACAGGATCCTGAGCTACAGAGACCCACCAAGACTTCTTGCTCACAAGTTGAATTTGTAGCAAAGATCAGCCTAAAGGAATATCTTGGTATCCAAGGCTATTGTTTCAGTGAGCTTCAAGTTAGCTGCCAGGAAGTTGAGAGAAGGAATGCAGGGATGAAGGAAAAGAAAGAAATCAAACTGGAGAATTATGTTTCGTAAAGAACTTGAATGCGGTTACTTATTAGAAGCAAATAGGTCAGAAGCCTACTGAGTCCTTGAGTCAATTACAGTGCCAAACTAATCACAAGTTGGAGCTAATGAGAATTCTGATTGTTTAAGGCTTAACACCGCACTTGAGCTCTTGAACTTATGTGAGCAGGAGAGCAGGCTGTGAAAGCTGGAAAGCTTCCAGGGAGAATGTATTTCTTTGTGCACACTTCAGATGTAACCATGGAGAAAACAGGGAAGGAAGAAAGTGTCCATCGCCAACTGAGGGAAAATGCAGTGCCATGGAGGGGTGAGGAGTGGGAAATGATACTTATTTTTTCACGTTAGAGCTCACCTGACTTTCCACATCCAAGCCTGATAGGGACTTTGGGTTTGCCCAGAGATCCTGGACTTTGAACTGAATGTAGGAACTGGCTGTGACTTAGGGTTTTCTCCCTCGGGTAGGGGAACAGTGGGTTCTATATATGGAAAGAAGAGTGAAATTAATATTTAGTGACCACAAGACAGACTGTGGCATAGACTATCTAGCCATAAAATCTATTTTCCTGCTTGTCTCACCCAAAATGCTTCTCCAGTCTCTTTTTTATGTGGTCAAGTTCTGGCAGTTAGGAATATGAGCAGAAGTGACGTGTCCACTTCCAGGCCTGGATCGTAAGCAGTTCCAATGTGCCAAACTCACCTTTTCCCCTCATTTACTAGCTGTAGGCAGAGGATTCAACAGAAATATTCCAGGACTGGCAAGAAGGAAGGAGCCTAAGTTCCTAAATGTAGAAGCCCCATCTCCACCCATCCACCAACACTGATCAGCTTTGACGTGAGCAGAATAAACTTCTGTGTAAAGCCACTGAAATCTGCAGTTGTCTCTTCCAGCAACAAGGCTTCCCTTACTCATACAGGTGGGCAGGGCCCAAACACTCCTACTTAAAGCATCTTTAATTGAAGGAGGATCCAGAGACTTCTGAAATAAACATCTATTCTTTTTCTTCCTGTGATTCAAACACTGAATCAGAGGACAAGAACTATCCTGTTGTGTAATAAAGTAGACCTGATTTTTAAATCCAAGATCTGTCACAGATTAGCTGCTTGTTTTGGGGTAAGTCATCAAAGCTCTCTGAACTAGTTACTTTCTAGAGTTGGTATGAAGAGGAAATGAGGAAGTGTGAACGTACTTAGCACAATTCCTGGCACAGGGTAGGTGCTCAGTAGGTGTTAGTTTCCTTTCTTCTTTCTATCATAATAAGCAATGCTTATTAAGCTCTTACTCTGCATAAGGTGCTCTAAGTACCTTTAATAGCTTTCTGCATCTAATCTGGAACCACATAGAAAAAACAAGTGTAGTTGGGTGTCTGGTCCTGCCTGATGAGTACATTGAAGGGAAAGTTCAATAGAAGCAGGTCCCTGAGGTCTCTATTTTCTCCTCTGTGATATTCACCGAAATGGCCTACCCACCCCACTCACATACTCAGGAGGGACAGTAATGATTTCCATGTCTCCTTTTGGGTGACCTGGGAACAGTGGTTCAGGAATCCAAGTATAAACCACTCAACAGAGCATTAAAACTACAAGTTCTCATCACTGGTCATGCCTTTAGCAAACGTCAAAGTAGAGTACACCTTTTGGACTATGGGATCCCCACAGCAGGAGAAGATTCATCCAGTAGCTGAAAGTTTGCACTGAGCTTTCAGGGACACAGCTTCTGCTGAGCCAGTGGCCCAGAGCCTACATGTCTAATTGATAGGTTGCCAGCTTATTTAGGAGACATGAATTCTCTCCTCTGTTGCTGCTTCTATTCTTTTAGTGGTCATCTTACTGTGGTACCATTGTCAACATCAAGAGAAGGCTTATCGAGTCTTGACCTTTGGTATTTTATATTCTATCTTGGTTTTCTCATCCTTTCCTAATCCAAAATCATCTTTCAGCTAAACGTTTTTTTGTAGTATGAAAGTCTGTAGCAGCAGAGGCAAAGCTTAGCTGAATATAACAGATACAATTAAATTGATGTCCAACCTTCAGGATATATTCTTATTGACCTCTACACACACACACACACACACACACACACACACACACACACACACACACACACATTTTACATCTATTGTATCGCCCACAGTGATTTTCAGTTTACAAGTGATCCAATTCAATTTTTCAAATGATTTACACTGTTCCTCTTCACTTGCCATAAGAAAGTTCTTGTTCAAGTTTCTCAAAAGCAGTTGTAACACAAGGTGATTATTAGATTTGTTTGCGCATTTCGTAGATGAGTGCTTAATTTGCAATGCTCACTAGTGCCTCCTAGAAATGAATCCAAGAGGAGTAGTCTGTTCTTTTAACTCCCAGAGAGTTGCAAGTTAGTTTTCCAGGGGAAATTTGTCTCGTGTTCTTCAAAGGAAGGTGGGAGAAACACCTTAACTGGACAGAGGAGAGGCTACCCCGCTTGCATATGGAATCAGTGTCCAAGATCTTCCAATCATTATTAGCAAAGAAAAGAATTTTCTTGATATTGCGTGGCTTTGGGGAAAGTCACTCAAGACAGGGGCCATGGTTTATTTTTGCCCCTACAACAATGACAATAAGATATTAGATGGTAACCAGTGGGACAAACTTTAAAAAGAAACACTTGACCTGGGAGTTAGAAAAATAATATATATTCAAAAGCCAACACTAAATAAGCAGAACTTAGTTGAAAAAATTATAAAGGAATTCTTCTTCTCCAACTCTCTCCTTAAAATATTTTCATACATAAGGTGGGAGGATGCTTTTTTCCATGCCCACGAATGAAAATTCAAATAGTTCCATGACTTTTTCAGTCACTCTCAGGTAATAATTCCACGTTCACCCTAAATCCCCAAACCTAATCCTGATGCTATATTAAAAGTGTCTAATCCTACATTATCAAAATTCCAAATGTGACTGAAAGTTAAATCCTCTCCCAGCTGCAAGCAGGAACCTGGGAAACAGAAGCATCGTCCTTCTTTTCTCTTTTCCTGTCCTAAGCTTTCATCCCTCCTTCCTCTTACTACCTCTGGTTTCTGACCGCCCTCTCCCCACCAGGGTTGAATCTGAGATAGGAAGGAGGGAATTGCGGATGTCCTGTTTGGACTGGTACTGTTATAAGAGGCCTACATGGTTTCTGAGACTGACCCGTTCTCTAGCAGGCATTTTCTTGGCTTCCCCAGGGACCACGCCATCGCCAGCGTTGGGGGTTTCTAAGATGTAGTTTCCACAACGTGGGTGATTCATTATTCCTGATCACATCGCCTACCCCTCCAATAGTCCCCAGGAGTCCAGAAATATGTTGAACTATTTTTTTTGTTCTTTCAGCTCTCTACTGAACAGGGCCTCATGGGAGCCCATGCTGGTTCTCTTATGAGGTGGCCCACTGTGAGCCACAGGAAGTAATTATCTGCTTTGTCCTCACAGCTCTGAGAATGTAGGCAGATCCTAAAGCAGCAACCCCCCCCCACCACCACCTTCACTTGAGCTCCTCTGTCAGGATCTACACTGTCCATCTCTCTCTCTCTTTCAATTTTTCAGGTAGAAGTCAGACACAAGTCTATTCTCCTTCAAAGAAGATACATATCAAATTCTTCCAGTCATCCTCTTGAAACCTTTTTTCTTGGCTAGAGAGGAAAGAGCAGTATCCCTCTACCTCTCCTCCTTGATGGAGACAGGAATCAACAGTACAAATCTTTTCAAAGAAATCCCTCTGGAAGTCCCATCCTACTAATCTTCAACAACCTGGCACTTTACACTCTCACTGTGGATGAGGGCTTCCAAACTTGTAAAACTGTGTTCTGAAGTTACTTTTACAATTGTATAATTTGGTCTAGAATCTCACTTTGGAATGTCATACCCATTATAGCTTGGTGCGTACATGGGAAACTTCCAATTTAACACCCTAACACACTTATTATTGAAAACTTGGAACCTACGGGTCACATGATGAAGAACGAGAGTCTTTGATAATTTGACTTCACACACAAATATAACCACTGAGCATTTGGGGGAATACTTGTTCAGTCCTTTTCCTTTGCTTAGAAACACACTTAAAAATATATACTTTGAGGGGCGCTTGGGTGGCGCAGTCGGTTAAGCGTCCGACTTCAGCCAGGTCACGATCTCGCGGTCCGTGAGTTCGAGCCCCGCGTCAGGCTCTGGGCTGATGGCTCGGAGCCTGGAGCCTGTTTCCGATGCTGTGTCTCCCTCTCTCTCTGCCCCTCCCCCGTTCATGCTCTGTTTCTCTCTGTCCCAAAAATAAATAAAAAACGTTGAAAAAAAAATTTAAAAAAAATATATACTTTGAGAAAATAGGATTATACTGTACATACAATTAGTAAAATGTTATTTTTTTCTAATATATTTTAAACAACTTTCTAAGACAATAAATGTGTTTTTACATATTTTTAGATGGCTGTTCTAGATATCATCTGTGGACGTATCACTGTTGATTCAACAAATTGTTTACTGTTAAGCTACTGTTCAATGATTCCTTTACATAAAAAATACTCTTATGAACATCTTTGTGAACACAAAGATAAATAGTAAAATATACATGACAAATGTATTTATAGTAAATAAATGTATTGATATATATTTATGATATATCATAAACATATTGATTTATATTTATATACTATGAAGTATATTTCATAGTAAAATATAAATGATAAAATTACAATTACAAATCATAGTAAAAACAAGAAGTAAAATATAAGTCCTACCATTCAGGAGTAGTATTTATGTCAAGCTATAATCAGTAATCATTAAATTCACATTCCCATAAATGAAGGATGTAAGAGCAGATTTTGATGAAAGGTCCTATAGAGAAGCCAAAGCCCACAAAGTGGATTCCAGAAGACTGAAAACAAATTTTACCCATTTTCACATTTTTCCCTAAAGCCAACTCTTACTTAATTCCCACCTAAAAATATCACTAAATACTATAAACTCCATTCTAGAAACATGTCCTGGTTGTGGTCTTTCTCCCACTTCTCCACTATCACTTCTTTAATTCATGCCATCACTACTTCTCACCCAAACTCAATAATCACCGGTGCACCCCTCCTTACCCTTCATTCACACAGATACCCTTAAAACACATCAATTCTTGCATTGCGTCTTGACTTAACTTCTTTTCTAGCTTTCGGATGCTAAGGAATAAGTCTAAATGCATTTCACAGCAGTCCCTGGTATTCCCCACGGATCTCATTCTTGTTTGCAGGGTTATCCTGGACTCTCTCATTGTCCCTGTGCATTAGCCATGTTCAGTTTCTCACTGGTTCCCAGACACACTGAGTTTTTGCCGTAGACTCTGGGTCTGGAGTTCTCTCTTGTCCAGCAAGAGAGCAGACCCAGGATTGAAATGTGAGAGAGGCTAATGTCCGGGAGGAGACAAGAACCACGAGTAAGGGTCCTTGCTCCATTTTTATTAGGATCAGAAGGCTTACAAGTGTGATGGATGTGCACAAAGAGGCAATGAAATCGTGAACATTAACTCATGGGTGTGAGGGAAAGGGGGTTTTGAAGATATGTGGCGTTAGGGGTTTGGGTCAATCCAAAACAAAATCCTGGCGCTGGGGGAAGGTTATTTACAACAGACAGGAGGCTTCATCTCTGTTTACCTAAACTAGCCTAGGGGACATGAAAGGCAGAGCATTCCACCTCAGGGTCAACAAGGCACCTTTCTTTTGCTAATTAGCTCCACTCTGGGCAACTTCACCCTGCTGAGGTCCATAGCCCTGTTTACCTGTTAATCTATTTTGGTTCTTTCTTCCTGTGAAAGCAGCTTTCTGCTATTGTACTAAGTTGGGGGGCATTTCTGCCCTGATTACCTAATCTTGTTTACCTCATTTTTGATGTTTTCCTCCTGAGGCTTTTCTATTCCTATGTCTTTGTCCTATACTGGGCACTTTTGCTCTGTTTCCCTGATCTGTTTTACCTAATCTTGGATGCATACATCCTGTGGCTTTCTATTTCTTTATGCCTTGTCAACCCATTGGTACAAGCTCAGGGAATTCCTAAGCTTATTCCCCACAAGTTTTTTCTAATGGTTTCTATACATATGTTCCTTCCTTTGTCTGGACGGTTCCAGCATTCTCCTTTATTCATCTTTCAAACTGGACCCCACTATCTCCTGTCCCTTCTCCTGAAATGTCTAGGTGGCATTCACTGCTCTCTCCGCTAATTCCTAGAACAATGTTCTCAGTTTCATTCTTGCCTTTACTGCACTGTTGTTGTTTTCCTTCAGTCCACCTGCGCCGTTGGGTTGAGAGCTGCCGGAGGGCAGGGACTTGGTCCCTTTGGCACACGCACCATTAGACATGTAGTATATGCTCAATAAATCAGAATGATCACTTAGCAATCTATTATTAATAAAATACTTCTTCACTCACAACATAATACAGAAACCAGGAGTCCTTTCCCCCCACCTTTTATAGCTAAAAGAATAAAGCCAAGGGAGGGGGAAGTCACAGCCTTGAGATAAAGCACAGGGGTGTCTGACTCGGGAGTGTGGGCACGCCATCCCGTTTGCTATTATACCAGACAGTAGCAGGTCCAGCTTGACCTACATGGATTCTATTACAGAAAACCCTCAGGTTTCCAGGTTAAAACTGAGGCCTAAAGGTTTGAAAATATATTTCTCCTCCCACTGCACTGATGGTATGCAATGACAGCATACCTGGTGTGTCTAAAATACAAGCCCAGATAAGCATTTCTGGGCTGCACGAAATAGCACTCCAACTCCGTAAACATCGTTTTTAAAGCACACACTAAATGATAGATTTAAATTAGGATAAAAAGACAGAAAACAGTATGTGGAACACTTCATTACCTTTTACAGTTCTGTGAAGCCTAGGGTGGAGGCAAGCACTAAAATGACAAGATTGAAAAGTGGCTGGTGGAAAGGTCTTTAGCCTTTCCCAACTGACATTTTTAAGCGGGCTTATGAATGCAAACACCCTGAGGCTTTCAGCGTCCGCACACACAGACATGACTCTTTGAGGCACAGACACACAGGAAAGGAAGACTGCCCCATGTGAGGTGCTCCGTAGAAGAGGGAAAAAGGAGCTTTTACTCTTTCGATGTCCCTTTGTCCACCCTCTTCCATCACCACCTCCCCCAAAAGGCAGGCTGACAAATAGGGTTTCAGTCCTTCTTCCTAATGCTAGCCTCGTCGAACTCTTCAGGTTGCCATTCCCCACTGCCTGGCACCATTACAGGCTGCTGGGTAGTACCGCCCAGCCCAAAGCAAAAGGAGTTACATAACGATAGTCTTTCACTGCTCCTAGGGCCAAGTGGGTGGTCAACCTGGCCCTCTGGTATTTTTTGACAGCACAGGAGAAATCCCTTTTACAGAGAGCACTCTCCTTCTTTCAGAGCCAGTGGGTGGCTCAGTTGGTTAAGCGTCCAACTTCAGCTCAGGTCACGGTCTCATCGTTCATGGGTTCGAGCCCCGCGGCAGGCTCTGTACTGACAGTCTGGAGCCTCCTTCAGATTCTGTGTCTCCCTCTCTCTCTCCGCCCCTCCTCTGCTTGTGTTCTGTCTCTCTGTCTCTCTTAATAATAAAATAAAAACATTAAAAAAATTTTTTTAAGTCGGTGGAACCCAAGAGTCTTTGCTATCTGAGAGAATTCTACCCAGGACCTTGAGTAAGACATAGGGGCTGTTATCCAGCATTATTCCTGCTGGCCCATATTCTAGAATCCTGTTCCTTGTTTTATCGTGCCCTATCTCAATACACTGTCACACCATGCGATGTACCCATAGTAGCTGAAGTGCACATTTGAAGCCCTATCTCATTCTGTTCCTCGTACCCTTGGACATTCAGGCAACCAGAGATTGGACACGAGTTTCATTTTTGAAAAGTGTTTCTTCAACTGTCCCTGAGACTTTTATCCTCTTATTTTTCCTGGGAAACTATTAAAAATTCCCTCTGTCATCCTAATCCATCCTAACCTCACCCTGTCTCAGTGTCTGAATTCCCCCTAATGCTGGCACAGAACAGGCCCTGGAGAATCTCATAGAAAGATCACAAGCCTTTCCCATCACCACCCACACCAACCCAAACTAAGCCTCACCTCACTGAGTTGATGACAAAGAGCGAACTGAGTAGAAGTAATCTCTACATTTCAGATTATTGATTCATAGGGTAGAAAAACATTTCAACAATAGATAAAATTCCACTTGATACTGGAATATTTGCCCACAGGGGCAAATCAAGAATATGACTATTCATTTGGAAGAGTTTCTATCCCTTTCATACAACACTGGGACTCATTTTCCATGCTTGTGCCCTTGAAAGCACCTCTGAGTCTTTGTTGCTCAGTAAAACAAACATTGCTGTGGCTAAAACCATCCTGATCTCCCCTGCACTCCTGACCATACGAGTAGAGCCAAGGAGCCGTAGAGCTCAATGGTGATCTGGAGATCATCTCATAAAAAGTCACCATTCCCACTATTTTACAAAAGGAAAAACAGAGGGAAAAAGAAAGAGACTTGTCTAAGTTGGAAGTGGATGTAACATTTTTTAGCATTTAGGGCCCATGACTACAAAGCCACTGCTCTTTTCACCATTCCACACAAATGTCAACCTACTAAAGATCTCCTCTTATTCTCCCCCATCAGGGAAGAATTTGGATGCCTGACACAGGACTTTGCACCTAACAGTCATTCATAAGTGACACGCTGAACAGCACAAGTTTCTTGTAGAAAAGTGGCCCAAGGCAATGTTTTTTTTTTGTTTTTGCTTTGTTTTCTTGTCTCTCTCTCTTTTTTTTAATCTAACCAAGAACGGATTCTCTTCTGCCTCAAGAGCTTGCAGGATCCTTCACTTCTAACATCAGAGCAGAGAAGTCTTTAAGAGCAGTATTGTAACAGCAATGTTCGAACTTGGAACCTTGAAACTCGAGGACCCACTTGACAGAGCAGCTAGAAAGACTTTAACCTCCCAGGCCATGATCAATAATCAACTTTTGAGGGTCTTCAGAGCTGAAAAGGTGACTGTAACATAAAACACCTCATTTTTTAACCCAAGTAGTTGCTCTGTGAGAAAATACAGTTTATCCTAATATAAATATTCACAAAGTGTTTTCAAACTTCTCTTTGGAAATTGCTACCAAAACCTGTGCGGAATTCTTTTTAATATCTTTGGTGTTGGCAGATAGTTTTTCTTCAAGGTGGATTTGGTTATTAGAAATAGACAAAAGTCACTCTTAGCTAATTGGAAGGAATGAGATATGTAAATTATATTTTTGTTTTAAAAATTGAATATTGAGGGGCGCCTGGGTGGCTCAGTTGGTTGAGCATCTGACTCTTGATTTTGGATCAGGTCATGATCCCAGGGTCATGGGATCGAGCCCCATGTTGGGCTCTGCACTGACCTCGGGATTCTCTCTCTCTCTCTCTCTCTCTCTCTCTCTCTCTTTCTCTCCCTTTGCTCCTCTCCCCAGCTTGTGCTCACTCTAAAATAAATAAACAAATAAAATTTTAAAAATTATATATTAAGAACAACACCAATATTCTGAGTTGTTTTGAAGGTGTTTCCAAAACCTCATTTCAAAAATAATCTAAGAATGGTAAAGTCATTGGAATAAGAATACAGTCTTCCTAGTTAATTAAAACAGAGTCACCATTCATTAATTCAAGTAAGTTTTTGTATTGTGATCCAAAGACTGGCTACAGTGAAATACATGCTGTCCTTTCGATGGATGTTTGAAAAGATGTTTAATAGCTTAGAAAATGCTTTTGTTAAAATGCTAAATTAGAAAAAGCACAGTATGTAATCATACATCAAGTGTTACTGCAACCACAGAAAAATACATAGATAAAGACTGGAGGAATAGACACTACAAGGTTAAAAGTGAACGTGTTGGGGGGCACCCGGATGGCTCAGTCGGTTAAGTGTCTGACTTTGGCTCAGGCCATGATCTCATGGTCGTGGGTTTGAGCTCCGTGTTGGGCTCTGTGCTGATGGCTCAGAGCCTGGAGCCTATTCTCAGATTCTATGTCTGTCTCTCTCTCTCTCTCTCTCTGCCCCTCCCCTGCTCTCACTCTGTCTCTCTGTCTCAAAAATAAATAGACATGAGAAAAAAGTTTTTTTAAAGTGAGGGTGTTGGGGCAGTGAAATAGCAGATGAGTATCTTTCTACTTTTTAGTCGTTTCTAATTTTTTCTTGTAAACAGGCATAATCTGTAGAAAGGGAAAAGCTTTCTTTTCATTTTTTAAAAAACTCAATCACATGCAAGCATTTTCTCACAACTAATGAAACGCTTGTTGATATTGGCCTCTAACTGCTATCACTTCCCAGCGTGATGCCTCATCTGTAACATGAAGTGGCAGGGTAGTTACCATCGCTCTGAAAACTGTAGAAAAGACCGATATGTGGCAATAACAAATGCTAAGATTAAACACCTAGAAAAGTCACAGATCAAATAGTACGATTTGATTCTACTAAATGAGTATTTTGTTTACTTGACTATCTTATACTATAATTAAACTAAGTTCTGTAACCATATATTTATTTTAGAACAGTGTGACCATGCGTTAAGAAGTTTAGACGTAACCACACAGAGGGGAGCAAGACTTAAAAAGACACGGTAGGCTTTCCCTAAATAACCCGGTGGCCTACTACTCGGTTCATGCCTTCACTACTCAGTTCATGGTACACATATGTCAGGGGCCAGAATGCACCCAGAACCCAGAAGCTCTATGAGCAACTGCATCTTACATATTTATGGGACAGTATTTTCCACGTTCACAAAATATGTTCACTTACATCATTTGATTTTGTACATACTTCTGTATTCATCTTACAGCTACGATTAGTGTTCATCCCACAGAATTAGAAATGGTTCCAGGGCTGGTTGTTAATAGCTCTAAATTGAAGGCATGGAGCATACCTTATTTGTCCTAATGACCAACAAATTTGCCAAATTAAATTCTCATTGTGCAGATTAGGAAACAGGTTTGGGGTTGTCATGTGGTTTGTTCACGGTCATAAAGCCAAGAAGTGGCTCAAGACAGCCAACTTTTTTATTCTATGGCTTTTCTATAATAATACCTGTTTTTTTTTATTCCTGCGATTACCTTTTAGCTGTGGCTAACAAAAAATTAACTTAATACTCAAGTATCTAAATTCCTGAAAGAGACAAAACTTACAACTAACAGAGCTATTCTTTACAAAAATACCTGTAACTACCAGTATTATATCCACTAAAGTGTAACATCCACTAAGGATGACTACGTCTATTTACAGCTAGGCGATTACAAATGAAAAGGGTTATTAGAACATAAATAATAATGAAGCATGCAAGTTGAGTTTAGCCTCAGTAGGAAAGATGAGATCTTGAGCTGTGACCCAACAGAAGTTCTCAAAATCCTAAAAGAAATATATAGAGGTTGAGAGAGATAAATCCTCCATATGGGTAAAGTACTAACAAAACTGTCCAGAGACCATCATTCAAGAATAAGAAATGAGAATACAAAGGATATGGACAGCATTTTTTTTTTTATAAACAGTAATAAACACAGGTTCCCTGAATTTGATCAGGTATCAGGTCAAATGTTATACACCTCTTCCGTAATATTCCTGACATGAAGTTTCCCTACCCCGTGATGTGCTGGTAAATGTTTACAACCAGATCTCTGGGGTGGGATGGGTGGGATGTACGTATGTATATACGCATATGTGTTTACTATAATTTTACTGAAATAAGAGATGTATATCAAACTATTTAGAAATGAAAATAACACTAAGCATTATTGTTTATCATAAATTCTTCAGAGTCGATTGATCTGCATAGAATGCTTTTGCTGATTGTTTACATACTCTTGTATCCATAGCCAATCTATGACTGCAATTGAACACGTACAGTTCAGATTCGTTGATGTCATCGAATGTATAATTAGGAAGGGATGTGCAGTAAGGCACCATTATATAGTATTTCCACCACACAGATATAATAATGTAAATAACCACAAGAATGTACATTATCACAAAATGTAGTAAAATGAGAAAGTGATGAGTTTTGAGTATGTATTACACCAGTTCCCAATATGATTTATCTGATTTTAAGTTCATAGAATCGATTTCTTTTAAATTTTTTTTTTCAACATTTATTTATTTTTGCGACAGAGAGAGACAGAGCATGAACGGGGGAGGGGCAGAGAGAGAGGGAGACACAGAATCTGAAACAGGCTCCAGGCTCTGAGCCATCAGCCCAGAGCCTGACGCGGGGCTCGAACTCACGGACCGCGAGATCGTGACCTGGCTGAAGTCGGCCGCTTAACCGACTGCGCCACCCAGGCGCCCCTAGAATCGATTTCTTAATAAGAGCTCTGTTTAACAACCGGCTTGTAAAATCGCTCTGGATTTCACAATAGGTTCTCACAAGCCAGCAGGAGCCAGCTCTAGCACACCACGGCCCCTACTCTGCCATCATTCTCTGTTCTCTTACCCCGTTTTTATTGTTGTAAACAGCTTTCATCACTCAGATTTATATGTCTGTTGCTTGTGTCTCCCACTATAATGTAAGCTTAATGAGGGAGGGGATTTTGTCTGTCCTGATCATTACCGCCATGACATGTGGTACATGGCGAACAGGAGTGTGAGGGGCCTGGGCTCAATCTGAGGGGGCAAGGGCAGCATTTCGTGCCACTGTCTTTGTGTCCTCAGTAGCCTGACTCTGACATGGAGATTAGGGTGAAGGAGTTCATCAGGAAGTGTTCTTACCAACACCTGCAGAGGAAGGCGAAGGAGGAGGGGCTGGCGCAGGAAGAAGTCAATTCAGCCCAACCATGGCGTCAGTTTACCCACGGGAGCTTGGGAGCTGAGACAGTCCAGTGGAGTTGCCCTGAGATGGAGCAAAGCACGAGCCTTTATAGCCTCACGTCAGTCATTAGATACGGGCTACCCTCACTAAGGGGCGTGACTATGGATGAGGCAACTCTCTTACTGATGGCTGGTTGATAGCTAAGGAGGGTCTGTGGGCAGCACCCCCAGTGGCTGCGGAGCATGTTTTACAGAAGGTTGGATCCCGGGCAAGGTGCTAGTGCCAGCAGGAAACTGTAGTGAAATGAGAAAGTGAAGAGGAATCGCAGGAGTCATAGGAAGGGAGCATATCTGGTGGGGATTGAGGGAAACATTGCAGCTTAGAAGGCATTCAGGTTCCTAGAACTGGCTCTAAGAGTGTCTTCTGGAGTTGGGAAGCAACGGTAAAATTGGGGTAGGAATACTGCCACACTCTCTAATTTGCCCTAACACTCACAGAGGCCCTAGGCAGTGTGCCTCTACCCGGGAGTATTACGAAGCACGTCACCCAAAAATATTTATTGAGGGGCGCCTGGGTGGCTCAGCTGGTTAAGGTCATGATCTCAGGGGTCGTGAGTTCAAGCCCCACCTGGGCTCTGCACTGACAGGGCAAAGCCTGCTTGGGATGCTCTCTCTCTCTCTCTCTCTCTCTCTCTCTCTGCTCCTCCCCCACTCACTCTATTTCTCTCAAGTAAATAAATAAAAACTTTAAAAATATATTTATTGGATATTTATAACATGTCAGGACCTGTGCTACATTCTACAAATGCAAGGGTGAATCAAATAGACATAGTCCTTGCCCTAATGGGACTTACATCGGTTCTTAACCCTGACTTCCCATTAGTATCACCTGCACAGCTACTTTAAAATGCCAGTAACTTGGGGCGCCTGGGTGGCTCAGTGGGTTAAGCATCTGACTCTTGATTCTGGCTCAGGTCATGATCCCAAGGTTGTAAGATGGAGCCCCATGGCAAGCCCCAGGTCAGGCTCCAAGTTGAGCAGGCAGCCTACTTGGGGTTCTCCCTCTCTGCCTCTCCCCTGCTTGCGGTAAGCTCTCTCTCTCAAAATAAATAAATAAACATTTAAACATTTAAAATGCCAGCACCTGCCTCATCACCAGAGATCAACCCTAGCATCAGCGTTTTCTAATTCATGTTGGTGTGTAGTCAGGGTTGAGAAGAACTGCTTTAAGCCATTGAATGAAAAGAAAGTAAACAGATTACATACCCAATACTCCCAAATTCTAACTGAAAAATTTGCATGCTGGACACAAAGAGACAAATAAAAATCTTAACAGTTGGCCTGATCCAAAAATATGATTCCACCTGCTTCTCTGTACCTCAATCTGAATCAACACTCAAGACTAAAGTCACTGATACCACATCTCCAGGATGGATGGTAAATATCTTTGCTGATCATTTGGGATTACACGCTGTTATGTATCCCCTGTGTTGTGTCTGATAGCACAGTAGACACAGTGCCCTGCAGGCATCAATAGACATCAGGGCAACCCAAACAGGATCCAAACTGCTCCTGCGGAAAACTTGGCGGCACCTGGGGCTTTTGGTTGCTGATACTGTCGACTGTAAGTCAAAGTCAGCCTTTCTCTCTGAATTCCCAACTCTAGTGCCCAGACGCAGTATTTAATTAGTGTTACAATTATCATTTAAATGTTTGCACATCAAGTTCAATAAAGATCAGGCAGATGAATTCTGAGACAAGTGGGTGTATCGTCAATGATTTCCACAGAGATAGCTTATGTGAAGGTTAACAATCCAAGCAGAGGGCCTTAGAAAGTTGTTAATTGGTGTAACTACTTTTTCAGCTGCAGAAATCAGCACTGCGAATAAGTGACTAGCTCCTTTGATCGTAATGAAGTCAGATGTTTTTCATGCATCACAGCAGCTGGTTGGGTCCTAAACTGCAGTTACCAAGAGCACAGAGGTCGTCTCTTTCTAAACAATCGTTCATATTGGCTAAATTGTAATTACCCTGTACGCAATTAGCCATCAGCTCACTAGAACAACTTTATTGCCTGGAATGTTTTTTTTTTTTTTTTAATCATGCAAATAATAAAATAAAATTTGAATGGAAATGTTTGGAGTGGAGAAGCCAGCTTTCTATCACTAGCAGAAGATGAAAAAGAAATGGAGGACGCCTGGACTCAGATTGGCTGTTAATATTACTTTATTGTTGTGCTTCAAGGGCAATAACATTGCTTATGATCAGAAAAAAAAAATGTGTAGGAGGTAGAGGGAAAGGAGGAAAAAGGAAACTTAAATGACATATCTATCCACAGCACTACATTTGGACTAAAATGACTCTCAATGCTCTAAAGATTAACTGAGAACATGCTGAGACCCCCTACCCACATTTAGGGAGGTACAGCTGGATTTCCATTTAATTCTGAGTTTTCCTGCCTACAGGCCTTACTGGTCTTTGGTTCGTTTTCAACTCAGGTTCAGTATGAAGAAGGGAATGCTTAATCCACCTCAAAATGAGATTAAAGGTTTCCAGAAAGCTGAAGATCCCAAGAACTAAGGCAGATTACCTGGCAATCCCTCAAAATGGAATCTCTTGTATTTTTGCAGAACTTCAGGCTCTGTCTTCTGAGCATCCAATTAATAAAGTGAGAAACGAGACCACATAATGTGTTTGAATCTCCCATGAGTCCTTTCTCCAAAATTAAGATTCACCTTTCTTTGTCTGAGACATATCAACATACAATATTTCAGAAATCTTTCCAGGATTCTCCTAGGACTTAACTACTCAGTAGTTGTTGTTATTGTTGTTGTTGTTGGTTTCCTCCCCTCCCAAAGGAATTTACTTGGTCTCTAAGTTGTCAAGGCCAGGGACATAATACTCTTAATCTTTTATGTCATGTCACCATTTTTATACTGTATCCTTCAGAAGACAGAGTTGGACAGGATTTTGAGGCTGGAAGCAACCTTATGAATCATCAAGGCCAATGTCCTTGCTTTAAATGCTACTGATATTCAGAGTGGTTGGTTGGTCTTCCAAGGCCCAGTACCCTTTGGACAACAATGATTGAGAGCACCAGTCCAAAGCCCTCCACACTGGTTGTGACACCAGGACCAGCAACATTTGCTTTTGGGACCTTGGGCAAGCTACTTAACCTTCCTGAGCCTCAATTTTTGCATCTGTTAAAACAGGACTAAGAATAGTACTCTCCTCTAGGACATGTGAAAAGGATCAAATGAAAGCACTCATGAAAAACACTCAGCCCAGCGTCTGACACAGTAAGCACATGGTAAGAGGTGGCTGTTATAATTAGGGACAGAACCCAGACTAGAACCAAAGATCCTGATTTTCAGTACTACAAGATTCATTCCTTTTTGTCACGATGAGCAACCTTTTTAGTTGTTAGGGCCCTACCATTCAAATTTTAGGCCTTCTTGCCCTGGAAAGAAACATGTTTCCTTTCCTCTGTATTTGAAGATGGATGCAAACTCCCATGAAGAAGTGAGTTAGGAAATGATTGTTCCTTCAAGTGGCCCTTTGGAAACGTCTCAGCAGAAGCAAAATGGAGTGTGGGGCCACTTCCCTGGAGGAGGAGAGAAGTGCTCATGTTATTTCTAGCTGCACTGCCGTACGGCCATGTTGGGCGTAACATTCTGCCTCTGATCTTGACTATTTTCCTCCTAACTACACAGTTAGCCAAGTGTGTGCCTCACCTCCAAGACCATCTATTTCATAAATTAATTAGGCTCTTTTAAAAGGCAACGGACACACACGGCACAGAAAGGTACCATAACATAAAATGGGAAGTCCATTCTGCCTCCTTCTGAAAAATGGCTTTGCCATTCCAAAAGGTTACTCTTGGCATCGGTGGCTTCGAAACTGCAACAGCATCTTCATAACAAAGAAGGCAAAAACAAACATTAAGCCCCACGCTAACCTGGATTATGGTGTCAGAAAGAATAGCTTCTGAAGTGTGTCAAGCATGAAAAGCAGTTAAGGTGGAACATTTTCAATTTTCGACCCTGGTTCATACAAGATGAGTTTTCCTCATCTGATCTGTGTCACTGTGAGGAAGCGTCACCTCTGACTCACCGATCAGAGCACTGGAGGGAAGGCAGCGCACAGACCAGCAGCCGTCTCAGCTGTCACAAAGGTTTTCAAGGAAGCTCGGTGGTCCTGTTGCTAGGGAAAACATCAAGGGAGCCTGCTCACACCATTATGAGGCTCAGATATAAAGATAGGAATGTTCTGAGAAAATCATACTCCCAGCTCCGTCAACTGGAAGGGGAAAAAAATAACATAAAACTCAAATCGAAACCTTTGAGATCCTTGTGTCTTGGAACATACCTGATTCTCCACTGAGTGAGCTTTGAAATTATACCTTTAGAGGTTGACTCAGAACTAAAAGAAACTTTAGAAGCCACAGGAGAATCTGTGAGCTCTCTCCCACCTTGGACTTTGCTCCCCTCAGCTCCCTCTTCTAGTCGGTTAGCACATTCTGCTGACTTTCCTCTTCCACGTTTCTGGAAGAAATGCCTGTTCCTCTCGCTTCCACCACGGGCAAAATTCTTCAACGCTCACATCTCAATTACTGCAATAGTTGCTTAGTTGGTATCCTTTGTCATCAATGGCTTTCTGGCCCAAACCATCTTCATGTGCTACAGGATTCATCTTCCCTAAGTCATAATTTTCATCTTGTCTCTTGCCTGTTTGCAAAGACAAAATGGTTCTTATTTCATGCAGGTACTTCTATCCCCCCATGTCTGGATACACGTAGCTCCATTTCCACTGCAAGTTTACCTTACCATGTCTTGAATTTGCCTCCTTCCTTCTTACCTCCAGGCTACTTATTGCTCTGTTTTCTGGTGCAAAGTTACCTTCCCTCCTCTTCCATCCAAATATGACACACTTCCTTTACTTCTGAAGGCTCCTTCCCTGGGAAAGTAACTCGAGCCCCTTCAGTATTCCTCACTGTATCTTTGCCCTCAGCTGCCTCTCAGGAATTTTTTTCTTCTCTAAAAGTCTCTCACTTCTTTACCACTCTACCCCTTGGTGACCGCATCCCTCCTTACCCTCTAGAATGCACATGGTCTTCAAAACTTCCCTGTCCCCCACAACTTTGTTCCTAAATGTAACCAATCTCCTGGATTAGCATGAAACACCCACCTGAGTGAAATACTAGAAAAGAGCACGGGACATAGATTCCAAAGTGACTTTTGTTTACAACAATATTTTTACGTATACAGAATGCCTAAAAATTCTGGGAGACATGTAAAAACCTTTTTCTTTTCTTTTCTTTTCTTTTCTTTTCTTTTCTTTTCTTTTCTTTTCTTTTCTTTTTTTTTTTTTTTTAAATGCATGGCTGAACTGGCTGGAAAATAAGAGATGTCTTTAGAGGTCAGAATAAATGGAAATCTCAACTCCAGAAATGGGCTATCAGAATTTGTTACAGAGAGGCGCCTGGGTGGCTCAGTCGGTTGGGTGTCTGACTCTTGATTTTGGTTCAGGTCATGACCTTGCTGTTTGTGGGTTCAAGCCCCGCATTGGTTCTGCACTGACATGGCAAAGCCTGCTTGGGATTTTCTCTCCCTCTCTCTCTCTGCCCCTCCCCGATGTGTGCACTTTCTCTCTCTCTCTGTCTCAAAATAAATAAATAAACATTTTAAAAAAAGAATTTGTCATAGAGAAATGAAAAGTCAGTATCTGTCCTCTTGCCATCCTAATGGCCTTGAACCATACTTGAGCAAACCATGAGGAGACAACCAGGGTATGGACATCACAGACATTCAGATCAGGGATCTCTGTATCAAGCTGGGCTCCTGGAATCTTCTGTGGGTAAAATTGGGAAAAAAACTGCCTCACAGAGAGAGGATAAATATGTTTTGGCCTTGGCTTTGGGAAAAGGGGTGAAAAAGAAAATGATTCCTCTGAAATCTTAACCACAATTTTGCCCTCACGCAAATTGACGCCTGGAATCTACATTGATCATAAGACCCATAAAAAAACCACACACTAAAATTTTAGTTTAAATCAGAAGGTGGCAAACTATGGTTCATGGCCAAATCTAGGCTGCCATCTGCTTTAGGATAGTCCATGAGCCAAAATGGTTTTTATGTGTTTAAATGGTTGAAAGAAAATAAAAAGAGAAAAATACTTCATGACACATGTAAATTATGTGAAATTCAAATTTCAGTGTCCAAAAAAGTTTTATGGGAACATAGTTATGCTCATTTATTTACATATTGTCTACAGATCATTTTGCATTATGATAGTGGAGTTGAATAGTTGTGACAGAGACCGTATAGACCATGATGCCCAAAATATTTAATACCTGGCCTTTCACAGAAAGCATTTGCTGACCTCTGGTTTAAAGTGATCCCTAGCTGGCAGAAGCAAACACTCATGGCCTCTGGTAAGCAAACTTCAAACACAAACCTCAAGGAATTCCATAAATAAAGTTCTAAGCACTACAGGCATACAATAAAACTAGAAAGAAAGAAAAAGAAAGAAAGAAAGAAAGAAAGAAAGAAAGAAAGAAAGAAAGATGGAGGGAGGGAAGGAGGAAGGAAAAGGAAGGAAGGAAGGAAGGAAGGAAGGAAGGAAGGAAGGAAGGAAGGAAAGGAAGAAGAAAGAGAGAAGGACAGAGGGAGGGAGGGATGAAAGCAGGAAGGACGGGAGGGAGGAAGGGAGGAAGGAATGGGAGAAAGAGAGCAAAGAGAAAGAAAGGGCATTAACACTCCAGGAATAAGACAGCACGGGTGACACAGAAATAACTAATTAGGGAATCAGACCTGCAGAGAATGCAGATACCCAAAATATCAGAGATCGAATATAAAATATGTTTTATCACATTTATTCATCTGGGAGTCTCTATCCAGTCATATTTATGTATGTATTCGTTTGCTCACTCATCAATTTTTCACTTGCTGTCTGCTTCCTTTATAGAAAGTGATGGATGGTAGTTTGTTTGGGGTTTTGTTTTTCCCTACATGCATTATAAATGCCATCCCTTTTATAGAGCAAAATATTTTAGGGACTAATCTCAAAACTTTGTTTAAAATAGATCCTGGGGGCACTTTAGCTCCTAGGCACAATCCCAACACTGGCATTTCACTCACTCAGAATTTAAATGTCCCCAATGGAATTGGAAAATTCTAGTCTCCTGGTGTACTTACCACTAACAGGTATTACAATCAGCCATGATTCATAACTTGTGTCCTACAAGTACTCATGAAATTGGGAAATCTTATATCTACTTGATCTTCAAATAGGTCAGCCACCTGCAGAAACCAAGCCATCTAGCTGATGCCACGGGTCATGTTCTTCTTCTAGATCACGGAGGACGCAACTCAAATGTTACTTTACAAGAGAGGACTTCTAAGCACTCTTTTTTAAGAACCCCTTCATACATACATTGCCTTTCACATTACCCTATTTAATTGCCTTCAAGACATTTCACATAATCCAAATATTTTTTATTTATATATTCATTGTCCATCTCTCCCCCACCCTGAGAAGGTAGGTTGCAATAACAAAGGAATGCTGTCTTTGTCACACATATACATTACTCCTGCATACAGAGTACTTGCATTCCTAGGACCTAGAAAAGTACCTGGCCCCCAGGTACTCTTCACATTTGACTAATCAATGGGATGCTGCCTGAAAAGATGAATGTGGACCGACTCAGCCTTTGAGACAAGTTAGAAGTTACAGATTTTTTTTTACGTGTCTCTGTAAAAGCCAGTGAGTGACCTCTGGTTTTACTTTCATTTCTGCCTAAGAATTCAGGGTGGTTGTGGCATACCAGACTCCAGATTTCATTTGTTTTAAGCACTGAAAACCCAGAGAGAAGAGGTTATACGTTTTCAGGTTCAGTTTCTCTTGAATACTGAACTCAATCCTTCCAGTATGCATTCTTTCCAGTTGGGTGGTCGGAAAGACAACAAATATTTGGCCATTCCCAGGACCGCGAAACATCCTCAGTTAAGTTTACAAATGTCAACGAACAAACCACCCTGCCTCTCCCACGAGCAGTGTGGTGAGCTCCTCTCTCATCAGAGTGCACCCCTAGAGATTCTATTTTTGTTGGAATTAAGATAAGTCTAAATCTTGGTGTTTATTTCTCTGCCTAGCAGAACAGAGATGAGTATGTATTATCCATCACAAAGGTGACTTTTCCCAGTTACTATTACTTTGTAACAATCTATCCCCAAATGTATGGCTTAATACAACAGTCATTTTATCATATATGTTGAGTGAGAAGTACAGTAGCAGTCAGCACAGCAGGGATGGCTTGTCTCTACCCCATGATGCTTAGCACCTCATCTGAGAAGACTCAATGACTGGGGATGACTTCCTGGCTGGGGCTGGAATTATCTGGAGGTTCTACATATCTGGTGCCCGGACTGCCAACCAGAGCTCTGTCTGAGATGAGGTCTGTCCCTGTAACTTGACTCCCTCACCGCATGGTGGTCTCAGGCTTGTGAGACTGCTTCCATGGTGGTCCAGGCCTCCAAATTAGAGTGTTACAGTGAACAAGACAGTGCTGCCTCCCCATCTAGAACTCAGCTCAGGACTCACACAGCATCACCACCACCGTCTCTAATGATCAAAGCAGTCAAGTCCCTCTACACTCAGTAGCAGGAGTGTCAAAGAATTTGCAGCCAATTTTATAAACTGCCACATTCTCTTTCCTCTCAAATTTATTCCTCTCTCAACATAGTTGAGTGTATCTAACACTAAGGTTAAAAAAAAAATTCCTATCACTTATAACTCGGGTGAAGCTGCACAACTCATCTGCATAATAAAGACCTTGATGATCTTAGGTTCCTTCCTTCCAGCTTTTACATTCCATGCTTCTACTATTGTAGTGTGTTGAATAAATATCACCCAAAAATTCTTATCTGCCTGGTTCCTTGGGGTGTGACCTCATTTAGAAATCGTGTCTTTGTAGATGCAGTTGTTAAGGACCTCAAGATTAAATCATTCTAGGTTTATTTATTTATTTATTTATTTAAACATTTATTTATTTTTGAGACAGAGAGAGACACAGCATGAATGGGGGAGGGTCAGAGAGAGAGGGAGACACAGAATATGAAACAGGCTCCAGGCTCTGAGTGGTCAGCACAGAGCCCGACGCAGGGCTCGAACTCAAGGACCACGAGATCATGACCTGAGCTGAAGTGGGACGCTTAACCGACTGAGCCACCCAGGCGCCCCTAAATCATTCTAGGTTTAAAATGGCCATAAAGAGGGGTGCCTGGGTGGCTCAGTCAGTTAAGCATCCAACTTCAGCTCAGGTCATGATGTTGCAGTTCATGAGTTTGAGGCCCACATCGGGCTCTCTGCTGTCAGCACAGAGCCCACTTCGGATCTTCTGTCCCCTCCTCTGTCTGCCCTTCCCCTACTGGTTCTCTCTTTCTCTCAAAATAAATAAACCTAAAAAAAATGGGCCCTAAACATATTGGAAGGTGTCCTTATAAGAAGAGGAGAGAGCACAGAGGGACACAGAGGAGGCCATGTGAAGACAGAGGCAGAGGCTGGAGTGATGCTACCACAAGCCAAGGAATCCCTGGAGCCACCAGAAACTAAGAGGCAAGGCAAGATTCTCCCTTAGAGCCTTAAGAGGGAGCAGAGAGAGCACAGCCCTGCTGCCACCTTGACCTCAGATGTCTAGCTCCTGGCACTGAGAATAAATTTCCATCGTTGTAAGCCACCAGGTTTGGGGTGGGTTATTATGACATCCTAGGAAACAAACACAATTACCTGCTCCGTCTCTCCCTTTCCCAAATCAGGACTCAGGTACTAAAGGTAAAAAGCTCTCCGTGACTCCCCACTCCTGAGCTGCTCCACAGTGTTGAGTTCCTTCCTGAGCACAGCAGTGAGAAAGTAAAGAACAAAGACACTGGGGGAGTATGCTCACCATGCTGGGTCTGATGAGGAGTCCTACTGTGTGGAAGACACAGACCTGCTCTGATGCAGGTTCTCCAGGAGCCTTCCCTCGGAAGGGACGATGGGAACGTGTGCATCATGCCTACCATTGATGCCTGCTCCTTGAGAAGACAAACCCAGCGCGACATGACTTCGAGGCCCAAGTGCAATTATCTGTATTCTCAAGACATGGAAACCAGAACAGCTAGACCTGATACAAGGTCTTGGAAGCAGGAAAAACAAGAAATAAACTTAATTTCATCAGGTCATAGTCTACAAGTCATAAAAGTGCGAATTATTCAACAGTTCACATCTTGACTCCTAAAGACTTTGTGTGTGGCCAAAGGCTGGCTGCACTTTTGCAGCTTGAGGGACATTCCTTTCTCTTGACTCTCAGGTGGCTCTCTCCCCACCCCCTAGACTGCTGAGTCCAGAAACACAAAGCTTTCTCACAGGAGAGCACCCCTCCCTCTCCCACACCTCATTTAAATTTCTAATTCCCCAGGGGCACCTGGGTGGTTCAGTCAGTTAAGCATCTGACTTCAGCTCAGGTCATGATCTCATGGTTCGTGAGTTTGAGCCCCACATCGGGCTCTGTGCTGACAACTTGGAACATGGAGCCTGCTTCAGATTCTGCGTCTCCCTCTCTCTCTGCCCTGACCCCACTCATGCTTTGTCTCTCTCTCAAAAATAAACAAATGTTAAAAAAAATTTTTTAGGGGCGCCTGGATGGCTCAGTCGGTTGAGCATCCGACTTCAGCTCAGGTCATGATCTCACACTCCGTGAGTTCAAGCCCCACGTCGGGCTCTGTGCTGACAGCTCGGGGCCTGGAGCCTGCTTCGGAATCTGTGTCTCCCTCTCTCTCTGCCCCTCCCCTGCTCATGCTCTGCCTCTATCTGTCTCAAAAATAAATAGAAAAATTTAAAATAATAATAATAATAAAATTTTTTTTAATAAATAAATTTCTAATTCCCCAAAGCTTAAAAAAAAAAAAGATGCCTCAAGACAAGACAAATTGAGAAAGTCAAAGTGAATGGTAATAAGGGATTCAGTTACAGACCACACAATCTCCTTATCTGGGTGATAAGCACACTCAAACAATTTGAGATCTTGTCCTCATTTTGAACCATGTCCCCCAATAGTTCAAAGAAAGCCTCTTGCCCACCACATTCTACATAGATCACATGCAAGCTATCCCGAAAGCAGACATTTTACTTTGAAGATAAAAAAGTTGCCTTTTCTAATGCTCTCAAAGCTGATTCCAAGATGCAAAAGGTAGAGCTAATCAGATATTTAGAATATAGAGCTTGACACCAGTAAGAGTATATTTTGCTGATTTGTGCAAATAGTTTTGAATAGATTGTGGAGAAAAGGAACATATGTAATAAGGACCTTAATTTTTACTTTACAAGACAGAAGATCACAGGGGACAGAGCAAAGGAACTGAACTGTTTATGGAGAGGCTTCAACTAAAGAAGAGCAAAACCAGCTGGCTAACATAGCAGCAGGTCAGTGAATACTGAGGCATTGCTTGGAGCCCTTCTGGAAGCTGCAGAAATCAAGCCTTTTTGTTCTTGTATCGTGGCCTGGTTGACTTTGCACCAGGTCGAAGCAATGATCTGTATAATTGCAAACCCTCCCTAATACCAGGGGCCTGTCACTTCAGAAAGTGATAACTGGGCTCCCAGCCAGATTTTGGTTTCACCTTAGCTTTCAGGATACTCCATATTGATGAAATTAAGTATATTATGGTGCATAAAGGAGGGAGAGATGGAGTGGGCAGTGGGAGGGAGAGAGAAGGGAGAGAGGGGAGGAGACAGAAAAGAATGAGAACCACCAGGAGAGGAGGTTGGGCCAGAAGGTCATCTGCAAGATAGTGAAATTGTTTGAAAGAACAGCTTGTCCATATTTGTCTGTTTGAGGGAAAGCAGTGTGAGGACATACAGCAGATTTCCTTCTAACCAAGAGTCTTCTTCCCTACGTGTTTTGCACCACAACTTGGGCTCCAGAACCCCCAGCTTGGGAAATGACTCTAATCTCATTGCAAATGAAGTTCCCTGAGAAATCATGGAATTCTGGTTCTAATGCAGATCCTGGTGAATGTCAAGAGGGCAGAGATGTCCAATGTCCAGAGGCCAGAGCCTGCCTGACCTGGGTCCTTTAGAAATTTGTGAATGAAAGAAGGGTCCTGCAGGGGGCAGACCTGGGCACCTGGCAGTATTCAACAAATATTTGGTGAATGAACTGAATTTATTTATTTTATATTCTTATTTTTTTACATTTATTTATCTATTTTGAGAGAGAGCATGTGCGAGAGTAGGCAAGGGACAGAGAGAGAGGGAGAGAGAGAGAATCCAAGCAGGTTCTGCACTGTCAGCATGGCTCCCAATAAGGGGCTCTAACTCTTGAACCGCAAGATCATAACTTAAGCCGAAACCAAGAGTCAGAAGCTTAACTAACTGGGCCACCCAGGCACCCAGAGCTTAATTTAAATAAAGAAAATATATTCTATATGCAATAAGAATACATGGTTTAATTTTTTAAAAATCATTAAGGTAATGGTATAGCATAGGAAATATAGTCAATTATACTGTAATCGTGTTGTATGGGGTTGAATGGTAGCTATGCTTGTGGTGAGCATAGCATGACGTATAGAGATGTCAAATCGCCATGTTGTACACCTGAAACTAATGTCACATTGGGTGTCAACTACACTCAAATTAAAAAAAAAAATTAATCATTAAAGTAAGGCCTAATCTTGAAATGAACTTATATTCAATAGTTAGAGGGTTGTGTGTGCGTGTGTGTGTGTGTGTGTGTGTGTGTGTGTGTGTGTGTGTTTCACCCCAGAAACTCATCTTAAAGCTGAATTTCCTAACCCATTTTTCTCCTGGATCCACAGAGAAAAACCTCATCTAGATCACCTAGATCCTCATGGATCTTCAGAGCTTCCATGGTTGTTAGTGGATTTCCAAAATCATGACTTACAATTCAGACAAAATATAAAATACAAAAGAAAAGCAGTGAGAGGGATAATGGCATGAATAGATTGCCACTGTCTTTCTATGTTTTGCTATGCCTGTCTTTTTGGATAATTATCACCCTTATTCTTAAGATTTTCACTCAAATGATTGTCATCTTAAATCATGCATCACTCATTGTTTAAGTTGCAAAGTGCACAGAGAACATTGTAGCATGGGAAGGTACAATTCAATTTGGTGGAGGCAGGGGACAGGAAAGAATAATGTGTTGGGGTATAACCGCAACTCTACTAAGTCATTTTGTAGAATTCATTTCTTCTGAGACGTGTTTGCAAACCATGAAAATCTCTAGTAGAAAAAAACCGGTGCATCCTTCCCAGAAACTCAGACCTTCTCATAGGTTGCTGTCATCTTCTTCCTTTGAGATACATTGATCCATCTTCCTCTTAATTTATTTTTGGCCCAGGCTGTTAGTCCACAGTGAATGGAAGGAATAATCAGGTGATCGATACTGGTTAGTCTGCAGTAATTGGGAATTCTCTCGCATTCACAGGACTGGGGAAGAAGCAATAATACAATCGCCTTCCTCACTGGCAGGTGAGCAACTCAAGTAATGGTGCACGCAACTCCATTAGATTCTACCTCTTTATCGTAGGGGAAAGCAACACTGCACCCTCACAAAGCCTTGAGGGAACAAAATCTCTTCTCTGCGTCCTTCAAATCTCCACAGTGACTGGGTACATGGCTTGCACCCTTTAATTACTACAACTCTCTGTAATATCTCCTTTTGGTTCTCAAAGTGCATTCACATAGAGTAGCTTACTTGGTCTTCTAACCATTTTGCTTTCACTAGGTGAGGAAAGTCTCAGAGATAGTGAGTGATTCTCAAGACTGCATGCCTAGTAAAGAGGGGCCAGAAAACCAAGTTTCTTCACATTATAGAAGAACAAGACCCACTCAGCTGCTTGGAAAACAGCATTTGGGACTGGACAATGGGCTAATAATAATAATAATAAAAATATCTAGAAAAGATAGGTGGGAAATGTAGTGAAGTCCCCTGGCCCTGGGTAATAAGCCCAAAAAAAGAATGGGGGGTTGAAAATTATTAGCAGCAGAAGCTTTGTTTTTGTTTTTGTTTTTTAACGATGTCCTTGTTTTTAAATTGATGGAGGGAATAAAAAAAAGAGTCATGAGAGATCTAAACTCACAGATGAAGTTCATAGGTGCACATTTGAGTGGCTGAAATTTCCAGAAATCTCTGGAAAATAGTGTTTATTTTTAAGTAATGCCCACCATAATTAAAGATATGACGTGTGGTTATTCTTGATAATTGGGGAAGAAATCAAGTACAGCTTTATGTCACCATTCCTGTGGTATATGAAAATTATGTCATTGATAGCTTTCTACAAGAAAGCACCTACCTCTAGTTGGCGCTTCTCCCTGTTCATCTACGCAAACCCCTTTGCACTACTCCTTAACTTTCTCTCCATCTATCTGAAACCACCGTTGCACATTATTGTGATTCTGCTGTTGCAAACAGAAATAAGCTTTTTCGTTTGTACATCAGCCAACATGCCTACTGCAGTATTTACTGAGAGTATACCGTCTTAGGCACCAAGGGTAGAATAGTGATCAAGGCATCAAAAGAAATCACTCCTGCTATGAGTATGGAGAAAATATACCCGATTTACATAGAGTCACTACTATTATTGAAAATTGTGTGGGACTTGTTTGTTTGCTTTTGTTTTTCATATCCATCTGGGGATGGCTACGCTCCAGCATCAACAGGAGTGGCTATGGTGACTCTGTCCGAGGTACCACCATAAACACATCCCTACCCCTCATCCCCCAAGAAGAGGAGTCAATGCTTAGATTGAAGTGCAAAATGTGGCAAGACTAAACACGTAGAAACCCTAATTATAAGTACATAAATATAATACGTGATGCAGAATAAAATCTCAAACTAATAAAGTACTAACGTAGGTATTTACTTCAGTTTGGCAACTTCAGCCTTCTTGGCAATGCACCGCAGATTGCATTTTAAGGTTTTCATTTTGTCAGTAGGATATTTTTTTTCTGGATGACAAATAAATACATTGATCTGTTATCCAAAATAACCCTAGAGATTATTAGAACATTTTCCTCCAAGTTACATTCCTTTTGAAGTTTATTGCTGGCAATTTATTGCAGCACATTTAGCAGAGCAAGGGAAAATGGAGTTAGGTCAGACTCACAAAAACACCCATATTTCAAATATCAAGGATTCTCTGGAATTTCTTATTATATTAACCGACTTGATAGTCTACGTGGTTGAGGAGCTGTCTCCTTTATTTTCCCACTTCTACCCGTTTAAATTGTGTCTGCTTCTAAAAAGAACGTTGCATGATTTAAATACATACACTTAAAATGAAGATTAAAGAAACAAATTAGGGGAGAAAGAATAATTTTATCCATTACTAGTATGAGATCATTACTGCAAGTAAACATTTATTTTATCTCCCAGCTTCCTAGCAGTCAAGGCTAACATTAAACGTAACATTATATAGCTATATTAAAAGCAGCCCACCATTTTATCTGGGAAGACATTTTTATGGCACTAAATTCCTGAACAATGGTTTTCCATTCCACATTGTGTAAGAAACAGTAAGCAATAGAGTAGGCACAATAAAAACTAAAATTTTGGAGGTGATCATGAGATATTCTTCAAAGAGTCCCTCCCTATATCAAAATTTAATGAAAATCCAACAACATAAAGAAAAGTTTGCATGGGGGCGCCTGGGTGGATCAGCCCATTGAGCATTCGACTTGGGCTCAGGTCATGGTCTTGTGGTCTGTGAGTTCGAGCCCTGCGACGGGTTCTGTGCTGACGGCTCAGAGCCTGGAGCCTGCTTCGGATTCTGTGTCTCCCTCTCTCTCTGCCTTCCCCTCGCTTGTGCTATGTCTCTCTCTCTCTATCAAAAATAAATAAACATTAAAAAATCTTTTCGGGGGCGCCTGGGTGGCGCAGTCGGTTAAGCGTACGACTTCAGCCAGGTCACGATCTCGCGGTCCGTGGGTTCGAGCCCCGCGTCGGGCTCTGGGCTGATGGCTCAGAGCCTGGAGCCTGTTTCCGATTCTGTGTCTCCCTCTCTCTCTGCCCCTCCCCCGTTCATGCTCTGTCTCTCTCTGTCCCAAAAATAAATAAAAAACGTTGAAAAAAAAATTAAAAAAAAAAATCTTTTCGAAAGTTTGCATGAAGGTAGCTCTGTGGGAAGTTAAGAGAACAGCCCTGGTATATAACATCCTGATGATCTTATTTTACACAAGGATAGAGTTTGAAGAACCTAGAGCAGTGAATAGATAGCCTGCCTCTTTTAATCACAATTTGTCAGCTGTACTTAAGTGAATGCTTTATAGGGGCCACTGCAAGACTGAGATCTTTTAAACGTGTCTAAAATGCTGATCTGTGTTGTCGATTGACGATAGCCTTGGTTTTTGTTGTGGACGTGAGATGGATTTTTGCTAAGCAGAATATCGGTCAGATTCCTTAATGTTTATTACAGGATACTAACCTTGACACCCCCACTCCTGCTCCTCTGGTACCACAACCTGTTTGAGACAGTGATTTAGCTGAACCACTACACTGAAAACCATCAAGAAAAAAGATAACAATTTGAGTTTTAACAGCCTATGTGTTAAGCATCAAGTCTTCGTCAATAATTCATTTGTGTTTTAAAAGACCAATCAACTCAAAGTTACAGTCAGAGAATTGGAATCTGAAAATTGGAAGGTAGTGCTTCAATGTTGGACTATGAACAGCAACAGTGACAGGGGACTTGCTATTAAATGAGACGGCTGTGTAGCTTTTAAAACACTCTAAAACACTCTAAATGTGAGAATGTTTTTTGTGGGGTTTTTTTTATACAATGCTCTAAAACTTACTTCTGCCTAACTTCCAGCTACAATCCTTTCTTTTGCCCTCTGATGCATGCAGGGTGTACTTAATAAATAAAGACACCCATTACCAACCACAGCTATACCGAAATCTTAATTATGCCACGAGGACAAAGTTTATCTTTGCCCATAGAGATATGGAGTGCACCTGTAGCCTTTCAACCCAGAAAGCTCACAGCACAACTGCTTTTTGTGGTGTTAACAGCATGATTCTGGTATTTTTCTCTATGGACTTAACACTTCTCTACTCTCCCCTGTGGTGGGGACTCAATCTGTATATTTTGTGCACCTGTCCTTCCTAAAGTTCCTAAAGGGTCGGTGCTATGCACTACACCCTTCCACCCCAAGCTAGGCTAGGACAGGTTGGAATATGGACAAATATCCCAACCAGAGGCTACCAGTCCACAGCCTGAGTGCTCTGGCTTACACAAAGGAACTGGCCCCATAACATTCTCTCAATATTTCCACTAAAGTACAAGCTATGCTGTTAGCTGGGGGCGAATGTTGGGAGTATAAAGATCATGAAGATTGTAGGATGTCTTAGCAGTTTGAGGGGTCACTGGGAAACTGGCGAATAGGAGAAAATAAATATTTCAAGAAAGGATGGAGAGTATGTGCACCGAAGGACTGAGCTGGTAGTTCATCAGGCCCTGAGTGACCAAGGAAGATATTTTGACGCCTGGTGACCATTGTTTCCTAGTTACGCTGGCTCAGCTCCAATCCTCAGATCCCTATATGAGCTCTGCATCCTCACAGAGCTCTCCCACCTTTACTCGATCTGATCTCACTGGGTCTCTGTTCCTTACAAATGAGATAGTCCTGACTGGAGGGGACTGAGAGAGAAACATCCCAGGTATACGGATGGAGAATCTAAGCTACTGAATGAGATCGGAGGGAACAGGAACACTGATAACCGCACACCGCCCTGGCAATTGAAATCCTTCCATCCAGAATTCCATTTTGTACAGGCTAATTTCAGTAACATGGATTGTTTTATACACTTTTATGCACAATAAGAAGGCAGAATGCTGATTAAAAGAGACGAGCCGTGACTCCAGTCAGCTTATGTGGCTCAGAGTGCAAGTATACTCACATAAAGAATTAAGTACACTTAGTACAACAGATGATCACCAGGACCTTGGCCCTGTTTAATGGGAAGACGCGGGTCCAATGAGCGGGTCCTCCCAGGGACCCATAGTCATGATAAGCGGGTCCATAGTCATGATAAGCGGGTCCATAGTCACGATAAGCAGGAGTTCAGACTGACATTAGAAAGCCCCACTTGGCATGAACAGAGCAGATCACAGAATTTATGGAAACCTACTTGGAGACTCCTCCTCACACACCTCTCCTCTTCGGATGTCCTGCAGTTCCAGGATAGGATAGGATTCTGTGTGACCGAGGGACAGTGAGGGCAAATGAGGGACACAGCAGGTCATGACTGCTGTGAAGAAAAGATATGGGTGACATTGGAGAGCCACTGGTTTGGAACATGATTCATGGCATTTTCCAAAAGGGAGTTAGTACCTCAGAGCACACTATTTTATACCATGCAGTATGTATTCATTTTCCAGCTCCTTCTCCAGTCTGTTACAGGGTTTCTTCAGTAAGTCATTCTTCACACATGTTGTATTATCCTGGACACCAGTTATTTTGAAAAAAACAATATGGAATAAAATGCTCTCTCATCACTTTATATTCCTAGGAGCTACTGGTAATTTCATTTGGTTTGTAATATTCTTTTCTTCCTCCCTTCCTTTCTTCCTCCCTTCCTTTCTTACTATCTTTCCTTCTTCTTGGTTCATAATATGTACCCATCACTGAAGCTTTAAGGTAATCATGCACAAAAACAAAAACATTAGGAAGCAAAATTTACCCCACAAAATTCCCATTTTCCCTCAGGCCCAAGGGAGTTTTCCATTAGGAGAGTGGAAAGCAAGAGGGAGAGAACAAAGACTGGGAGTTCATAGTTAAAGTAATTGCTAGCAGGCACAGGAAAAAAAAAAAAAAGGTAGAAATTACATTCAGTAAGACCAGAGCAAAAAGGCAGAGCAAAATGAATCACAGAAATAATGTCTGCTCAGAATCTAAAAATTAAAATACTGCTCTGAATAGAACAGATATGATTCCCAATTGAACAATGAGCTGAAATCCAGGAAGCTTTCAAAAATAAATAAAAGGTAATCACAGTGAAGAATAAAGATAAGTGTACCTTCTCATTTACATGAGCGGACAGTAGTTCCCCAACTACTTGCTTATTGAAATGGATTGTTAACCAGACCGCAAGGAGCGAAACGAAATGGATCATAACGTTGCTCATTTTAATGCTACATTCTCTCAATGAAAATGTATTTTTAAATGAAGATATAATATGCAAGATGAAATCTTAACATCTGAGCGATCACAGAACAAAGAGGTATTTTAAATTAGGCAACAATCTACTGTTTGGGGCAAAGTGAGTTTTTCTTTTTTTTTTTTTTTTTTTTTTAATTTTTTTTTTTAACGTTTATTTATTTTTTTGGGACAGAGAGAGACAGAGCATGAACGGGGGAGGGGCAGAGAGAGAGGGAGACACAGAATCGGAAACAGGCTCCAGGCTCCGAGCCATCAGCCCAGAGCCCGACGCGGGGCTCGAACTCACGGACCGCGAGATCGTGACCTGGCTGAAGTCAGACGCTTCACCGACTGCGCCACCCAGGCGCCCCAAGTTTTTCTTTTAGTGACCCATCATGCTAACAGAAGGGCTCGTTAGGAGATCTCTGTGTATCTTTCCCAGGGGCAATCCCTGACTCTATGTCAGTGTTCCTACTTTTTCCAGGTAACTATAGATTTGCACTCATTGCTGCAGGGTGACTGATTCAATCGTGAGATTACTTGTGTAGACACACAGGAGATAAGTCCTACCCTCAATGAATTTTCTTATCTGTGAGTAAGTTATTCACTGCTGGTTAACAAACATTTCTCAAACTTGAAAACAAAACAACTTACTGGCTCATGAATCTGCAATTTGGGCTGGGCTCTGCTGGGCAGTTTTTCCACTGATCTTGTCTGGCATCACTCACGGCAGGCTGACTTGGGGCGGATGGTCCAAGGTGGCCTTATTCAACTAGATCTGAGGCACCTCAGGTCTCTTCCATGTGATTTTGCATGAAGGCAGCCCCCTTCTTCCAAGAAGGCAAACCCCAATTCTCAAGTGTATATGAAGCCTCTGCTTGCATCATTTTTATTGATGGCCAAAGCCACTGGCCAAAGTCACATAGCCAATCACATAGCCCAGAATCAACATGAGAGAGAAATCACATCGAGGCGTGAAATTCCAGAAGTCATGATTCACTCTGGGCTATCAAAGTAACAATCTACTAAAACTCCCATTCCCTGTTTTTTACATAGCTTTTGGAACCATATATTCTGAAGTATGCTTCAAATAACAAATGTTCTTGTTAAAAAAGAAAAGCAAAAACAAAACTTTAACTGATGGTACTCATTTAAAATAAAGCATATCAGAGGGGAGGTGGGGGGATGGGCAAAATAGGTGAAGGGGATTAAAGGTATACTCATCACTATGAACACAGAGTAGTGTATAAAATTGTTGAGTCACTATATTGTACACCTGAAACTAATATAACACTGTATGTTAACTATACTGGAATTAAAATTAAAAACTCAATGAAAAATAAATTTTAAAAAATTTTAATTAAAAAAAAGTAACTCCTTACTCTCAAATTTCCAAACCATTTGTGTAGACATTGTTTATTTAACCTAGAAGATATTTTTAAATGTTTAAACACTAACATAATAAACATTTACATTACAATATAATCAAGGAAGACATTCCTTTTTCTTTTTGAGGAAGACATTCCAAATAATTGAGGGGTTAAACTAATAGGGAGTGATTTAAATGTAATAGTGAGCATTTTATTTCATTCATCATCATCATAGATTTAGCCACAAATCAAATTTTTGGAAATATTTAAGGTTTAGTTTAACCAAAATGCTAAAAGAAGACTTTTTAGCAATTTTTAAAAATCCATGTGTATATAAAGCCTTACCGGTCACAACTGAAGTGAACTTTATTTATTTATTTATTTATATAATTATTATTTTTTTAATATAATTTATTATCAAGTTGGCTAACATACAGTATATAACAGTGTGCTCTTGGTTTTGGGGGTAGATGCCTGTGATTCATCGCTTACATATAACACTCAGTGCTATCCCAACAAGTGCCTTCCTCAATGCCCATCAGCCATTTTCCCCTCTCCCCCATACACCTCCATCAACCCTCGGTTTCTCAGACGAAACTATGAATGGTAATCTGTAACGTAACCCTTTTGTTTCACTTTCTCAGGTTCTAAGCAGTCTTGATTTCCTCCTCCAATCACTCAAATGTCCCAGTCTCTTACATATCTTTCAGCCAACCCTATCTGTGTTATGGCAACAGGTATAAGAGAGTCTGAAACCTCAGAAATAAATAAAAATAAAACTCCCATTACCAGTTGAGCATTGAACAAGGTATAAAGTTCTTGGCCTGGCAATCATAGCTCAACGTCTTCTCCCAAATTTCCTTTCCTTTTATTGCTCCACTGAGTCCCACTAGAAATATTACAATAGCAAAAACAATCATATGCTTCAACCTGCAGGCAGATTTGCATGCCATATCCTGAATTCTATCTTTCTTTATTGCTCAAATTTACTCTTATGGCCTCCACTCCGTCTAGCTCCTTCCAACTGCCAAGAATTCTGGCCATCCCACAGGGCCCAGGTCATAGGTTACACGCTCCACAAACACTTCCATGAATGTCCCAACAGATGGGTATTTCTCCCTTCTCTGAACTTAGTATCCAGGTGGCACAGTGTAGTAGAAATGACCCAGGCTTTGGAATGAGACAGATCTGGTTTCAAACCCCAGCTCTTCCAATTATGTGACCATAGCCACCCGAAGTTGGGTTTCTTAGCTGTAAAGTAGGTCTACTTTGTAGGTTGGTCACCGGGAGATTAAGAGAAATAACATGGTAAACATCTAGTAGATTATGTAGCATATGATGGTCCTGCAGATGTAAGGAGTATTAGGAGACACATCCATAACTTTTGTAACACTGAGGTTTTGCTGTTTATCCTCTTACCTTATGAACAAATGTCTCCATCACGGAATATGAATCCTTAAAAAAATAAATAAATATTGAGCCCCGTTTTATCACTCAAGCCTTCCTCTCCATCACTCCAGTGTCTAGTGCTTACTCAATGTTAGTGGCAGGCAAAAAGAGAGGAAAAAAGGAAGCAGGGAGGGAAGGACGCTTGACATTCACTTTACTTTTTAAAGCAAATGACACTGAATACGGTGCCTCTATTTATGAAGAAGCAGGTTAAGGATCACTGCCTGGTAAATGTTGTAACTGCTAAGCTGCTAAGACATACTGTCATTGTAGGAAAACTTTTTCTTGTTGTTTTTTTAACCGTAGTATGTTTCTATTTGATGAGTAAAAATATGGATTTATAGACCCGGAATGGATGCTAAGAAGTTGTTTACCTAAGGTTCTCCCTTCAAACAGAACTGCACCTGTTTCATAAAGACAAGCACAGGAGGAAAGTAAAGCTCCCGCTGAGAAGGCACAGGCTGGGCTGGCCCAGCACCTGTGCAGACACCTGCTGCTGAGACACGGCGGAAAATGCTGATGGTGGACATGTGATCTCCAGCAGGCCACTGTTAAAACTACTTCTTGTCTGGGGTGCCTGGGCCACTCAGTCAGTTAAGCATCCGACTCTTGATTTCAGTTCAAGTCATGATCTCAAGGTTCCTGAGTTTGAGCCCCACTGATAATGAAGAGCCTGCTTGGGATTCATATTCTCTCTCTCTCTCTCTCTCTCTCTCCCTCCCTCCCTCCCTCTCTGCCCCTCGCTCCCCAGCCACACCCCCTTCACCCCAGGTACACACACCCCTTCTCTCTCAAAAAAATAAACAAATAAACTTGAAAAGAAAGGGGCGCCTGGGTGGCTCAGTCGGTTAAGCGTCCGACTTCAGCTCAGGTCACGATCTCGCGGTCCGTGAGTTCAAGTCCCACGTCGGGCTCTGGGCTGATGGCTCAGAGCCTGGAGCCTGCTTCCGATTCTGTGTCTCCCTCTCTCTCTGCCCCTCCCCCGTTCATGCTCTGTCTCTCTCTGTCTCAAAAATAAATAAACGTTAAAAAATTAAAAAAAAAAAAAGAAAAGAAAAACTACTTCTTGTTTGGACATTCACAGAAATTTGTCTACCCTCATTTGGAATAGCGCCAGAAAGTTCTTGGGGGAGATAATGGAAAGCAATGAAGCTAACAGGCAAGGAAACAGGACAATAGGATTCAAGTTGTCAAAATCAAATTTCCATTTGTATACAAACATCCAAATATCCTGACCTGGTATAGAACTATGTGAAAATTTCTAAGGATATATCAATAGATGCAGAAAGACAGATACTGCCTAGCATCTAGCACCTGTGAAATCTAAAAAAGAAAAAAAGAAAAAAAAAGTCAAATTCCTGGAAACAAAGTAGAAAAGTGGTTGCCAGCAGTTGTGGAGGGAGAATAGGCTGAGGCTGGTAAAACAGTACAAACTTTTAGTTTTAAGATGAATGTGGTCTGAAGATACGCTGTACAATTTTAGTTAATAACACTGTACTGTATAATTGAAATTGGCTAAAAGAGTAGAATTTAAATGTTCCCCTCTGCCCAAAAAAGGTAACAGGTGAGGAAATTAATGTGTTAATTAACTCAATGGTGGGAATCTTTTCACAATATCTTACAATTTTATTTTTCAATTATACTTCAATGAAGCTAAACACACACACACACACACACACACACACACACACACACACAAACCCACTCTCTAAAACACTGAACTATTCCACATTCAAAGGTCCTAAGATGAGATAAAGAAAATTAACTTTAAGAAAGCCTCTTTGGGGCACCTGGATGGCTCAGTCGGTTAAGCGTCTGAGTCAGGCTCAGGTCACAGTCTCACAGTTGGTGGGTTCGAGCCCTGAATTCAGCTCTGAGTTCGGCTCTGTGCTGACAACTCAGAGCCTGGAGCCTGCTTCAGATTCTGTGTCTCCCTCTCTCTCTGCCCCTCTTCTGCTTATTCTCTCTCTCTCTCTCTCTCTCTCTCTCAAAAATAAAATAAAACATTAAAAATATTTAAAAAGAAAAAAGCCTCTTTGAGCTTTAAAACTCAAATTAACTATTCAATCAGAACATTAGAATTGATAATTTTGTTAATTATACCTCAATAAGGCTGAAAAAAGAAAGAAATCACTGTTAAAGCCAATGCCATGATTACTCTCTGTTTTCTTCTAGTTATTGCACAGTTTTTGGTCTTACATTTAAGTTTTCCATTTATTTTGAGTTAATTTTTATATATGGTGTAACATAAGGGTCTAATATCATTATTTTTTTATGTGGATATCAACACCATTTGTTGAAGGGACTGTCCTTTCTCCGTTGTATAGTCTTAGAACTCTTCTTGAAGTTCATTTGAGCATATGCATGGGATTTTATTTCTGGGATCTCTATTCTGTTCCATTGGTCTATATGTGTGTCTTTATGCTGATACCATACTGTTTTGATTACTGTAGCTTTGTAATATGTTTTAAAATCAGGATATGTGAAGTCTCCAATTTTGTTCCTTTTAAAGGTTGTCTTGGCTATTGGGATCACTTGAGATTCCATATTAATTTAAAATTTTTTTCTATTTCTGCAAAACATGCCATTGTGGTTTTGATAGATATTGCATTGAATTTACCGAGTACTTAGGGTAGTATGAACAGTTCAACAATATTATGTCATCTAATCCATGAGCATGGGATACATTTTTATTTATTTGTGCCTTCTTTAATTTCTTTCAGTCATGTTTTGCAGTTTTCAGTATCTTTTAACTTGGTTAAATTTATTTATAAGCATTTTATTCATTTTGATGCTATTATAAATGAGATTGCTTTCTTAATTTCCTTTTTAGATTGTTCATTGTTAGTGTATAGAAATGCGTCAGATTTTTGTGCATTGATTTTGTATCCTGTAAGTTTGCTAAATTTATTTATTAATTCTAACAATTTTATGTATATGTGTGTGTGGAATCTTTAGTATTTTCTCCATATAAAGTCATTTCATCTAGAAACAAAAATTTTACTTCTTCCTTTCCGATTTGGATGTCTTTTATTTCCTTTTCTTGCCCCTTTGCTCTGCCTAGGACTTCCAGACTGTGTTGAACAGAAATGGCGAGAGTGGGCATCCTTGCCTTCTTCCTGATTATAAAGGAAAAGCTTTCAGTTTTTCCCCATTGAATATGACTTTAGGTATGGACTTGTCTTACGTGGCCATTATTATATTGAGTTATTTCCTTCTACTCTAGCTTATTGAGTGTTTTTTTTTATCATGTAAGGTATTGAGTTTTGTCATTTTGTTTTTTCTGTGTCAAATGAAATGATCATGTGGTTTTTGTCCTTCATTTTGTTAACGTGGTATATTACCTTTGATTTTTGTATGTTGCAGCCTTCTTGAATTCCAAGAATAAGTCTCAGTTGGTCATGGCGTATTATGCTTTTAATATGCTGTTGAATTCAGTTTGCTATTATTTTGCTGAGGATTTTTACATTAATATTCATCAAAGATATTGGTCTGTAGCTTTCTTTTCTTATAATATTTTTGGGTATCAGGGTAAGGGTAATACTAGCCTCATAAAATGAGTATGGAAGTGTTCCTTCCTTTCAAACTTTTTGGAAGAGTTGGAGGAAAATTAGCATTAATCCTTCTTGAAAGTTTGGTAGAATTCTCCAGTGAAGCCTTCTGATGCTGTGTTTTTCTTTGTTGGAAGTTTTTTGATTACTTATTCAGAATCCTTATTGGTGATAGATCTGCTCAGATTTTTTATTTCTTCATGATTCAGTCTTGGTATGTTGTAGATTTCTGGGAATTTATCCATTTTTTCTAGGTTATCTAATTTGTTGGCATAGTCTCATAATCTTTGTTTTCCCTGTGAGGTGAGTTGCAATGTCTCCTCTTTCAATGAATTTTTAAAAATATTTTTTATGTTTTATTTTTTATATTTGAGAGAGAGAGAGAGAGAGAGAGAGAGAGAGAGAGAGCACGAGCAGGGGAGGGGCAGAGAGAGGGAGACACAGAATCTGAAGCAGGCTCCAGGCTCCCAGCTGTCAGCACAGAGCCCAACGAGGGGCTCAAACTCATGAATAGTGAGATCATGACCTGAGCCGAAGTCAGATGCCCAACCTACTGAGCCATCCAGGCACCCCTCATTTCAGAGATAGACAGAGAGCAAGCCGGGGAGGGGTAGAGAGAGAGGGAGAAACAGAATCTGAGGCAAACTCCAGGCTCTGAGCTGTCAGCACCCAGGCGCCCCTCCTCTTTCCTTTCTGATATTACTTATTTGAATCTTCTCCCTTTTTGTCATAGATAATTTAGTCGCTTGTCAATTTTAGTGATCTTTTAAAAAAAAACTTAGTTTTGTTATTTTTTTCCTATTGTTTTTCTATTCTGTTATACTTGTTTCTACTCCAACCTTTCTTTCTTTCTTTCTTTCTTTCTTTCTTTCTTTCTTTCTTTCTTTCTTTCTCTCTTTCCTCAAGGTGTAAAATTAGGTTGTTCATTTGAAATTCTTCCTCTTTTTTAATGGATTTATTTACCATTATAAACTTCCCTCTTTGTACTGCTTTCACTATATCCCATATATTTTGATATATTGTGTTTCATTTTCATGCGTCTCAAGATATTTTCTGATTTTCCTTGTGATTTTTTTCTTTGATTGATTTATTGTCTAAGAGGGTGTTGTTTAATTTCCACACAGTTGTAAATTTTCCAGTTTTCCTTCGGCTATTGATTTCTAGTTTCATTCTATTGTGATAAAAAAAAAATACTTGGTATGAATAGTAATAAGTTTAAAAAGCCAGTCCCCCAAAGTGACATAGTGCATGATTCCATTTATATAGCATTCTTGAAAGGACAAAATTATACAAATGAAGAACAGGATAGTAGCCTCCAGGAGTTAGGGACAAGAGGGAAGGGAGTGTGGCTATAAAAGGCAGCAAGAGGGATCCTTGTAATGGAACCGTTCTGTAGCTTGACTGTAGCAATGCCGATATCCTGGCTGTGATCTGGTACTATAGTTCGTAAGACATTATTGGAGAAACAGGGTAAAAGTGTCTTCTCTGTATTTTTGTTTACAATTGCATGTGAATCTATAGTTATTTCAAAATTAAAAGTTTAATTTTAAAAAATCCTTGGGGCGCCTGGGTGGCTCAGTCGGTTGGGCGTCCGACTTCAGCCCAGGTCACGATCTCATGGTCCGTGGGTTCAAGCCCCGCGGCGGGCTCTGTGCTGACAGCTCAGAGCCTGGAGCCTGCTTCGGATTCTGTGTCTCCCTCTCTCTCTCTGCTCCTCCCCCGTTCATGCTGTCTCTTTCTGTCTCAAAAATAAATAAACATTAAAAAAAAAAATCCTTAAAGAGGCAAGTAAAGCAGTTGAGAGTTGAGTTTGTGGTCAGACAGAACAAGTTTCCATTCCCAATTTCATCATTAATAGCTGTTTGACTTTGGCCACTGCCTTAACCTCTCTGAACCTGAAGTCCCTTGTCTGTCAAATGGGGTTAATAGCACCCATCCCACAGAGGTGTGGTAAGGATTCAGTGAAGGTACAAGAAGCCTAATTCCAAAGCCAGGCACACAGTAAATACTCCAAGAACACCGTTTCTAGTTATTATTGTACATTTCCCCTCTCTCAATACAGTCCCTGGTTGGTGAGCATGATTTTAAGGACACAGGAGAAATGACAAGGTAGAAAAATAGGAGGACTTGCTTCTTACACTGAAGCTGGAGATACATTGAAGATTTAGGGCAAATATCTCAGATGCATAAATCATGAGACACAAATGCATTTATAATTAAACTAAACAATTTTATGAACTGGAAACAAAATCACTGCCCAGGTTTATGCATCTCTCTTTTTTTGTAATGAAACGGAGAACCAATTAGACAGCCTGAGTAGAAGCCTGAATAAGTGTTAAACAGAGGCACAAAAGTGACAAAGATAATTCCTCCCTAGCTTCCCAATTTGCTAGCAATAATAAGCAAAATCAATTAAAGTTTTCTGAAGATGGACCTTTCTTCTTCCTTGGAATGAAATTTCTGAGATGTTTGCACTCATATGAAATAAATTCCCCAGGGTTTTGCATGGCCTTCCTTTATGGTTTTTTCTTTTCCCAAAATCAGGGGAGGCTATAAGGTAGTCAGGCCATGACCATCTCTTCCCAAGAATGGTGGTGGATGCGGATAACACAGGCAACTGATGTCCCTTGGAAAAATAAAACCATAAATTTGTTTTAGCAATCCAAATGGACTGATTAGCATTTGCATGTTTTGTCTGTCCTGATCACCAGTTTCTAAAAAAGGAAGAAACCATTCTGGGTCAGGATAAATTTAAATAGTCGTAGAGGATATCATGACAGCCTTTATACTTTAAACCATCATGGATTCAAGAATCCATAGAACATGAAACTTAAACTACGAGAAAACAAAAGAACCCTGCACAACATGAAGAACATGATTTTCTTGATGAGACTTTACTATTTGTGAAGATGAATCTATTACTCTGGGGAAACAGAAAGAACACGAACTTTGAAATCAAAATGTAGTCACAACCCAAGCTCCATCAAGTACTTGCTGTGTGACTTGAGACCAGTGATTAACCTGTTTGAGCTGCAGGTTCTTCCACCTGTGAAACTGGGATTAAAGCAGCTGTCCTACCCATAGTTCTGGAGCAAAGTGAGAGCTTGTGGATTACATGCCTACCTCAGTGCCTAGATCAAAACAGGAGTTCGGGATAGAGTTAGATCTTTTCTTTCCTTTCCCTTGCATCTTTTGTTTCTCTTGTCATCGTGGCTTATTATTGGGCCAAGTTACTCCCAGCTTTTGATTATGAAATTGTTCGCCAAGGACTGAACCCCAGCTTTTCAGGACGATGCTGAAGGAAGATGTGATGCCTGTCAAGTCTGAATATTCCCTTTTCAGGGCATCGTTGATAAGTAAATCCTTCCGAATCAATTGCAATCCACACATACCGTAACTCACGTAACATTCACTCTTTGGAATATTAAGAAGAAAGAGATGGGTAAAGGGAATGGAGGTTAGAGAGGAGCTCAAATCCAGTGACTGGAGGCCCTTCGTAGATCAATGGGTTCATTCCCATTGATGTTGCAAAGTGCATGGTCTCCCCTGTAACCTTAAGTGAAGGTCTCTGGCTGATGCAGCGAAGCGCAAAGGTCTGCTTCTAACCCAGTCTCAGCCACCAAAGATTCAGAAAATTGCTAGTAGTAAAGTGGTTGTCTCCTTGAACAAGAAAAGGAAGATAGTACCTATGGGTCAGGAAGCAAGAATCTGGGTTTAAGCCAAGGTCAGGGTTCTTTTGATTACTTATCCATTATGTGTTCACTTCACTTATGAATTAACCTTTTTTTTTTAAAGTTTATTTAAAGAGACAGCAGGGAAGGGGCAGAGACAGAGGGAGAGGGAGAATCTGAAGCAGGCTCCATGCTGTCAGCACAGAGCCCAACAAGATGCTCACACTCAAAAACCTTGAGATCATGACCTGAGCCAAAATCAAGAATCAGATGCTTAACTGACCGAGCCACCCAGGTGCTCTCATTAACTTTTTCTTAATAGAATAGAAGCAACATGCCACTGTAGGACATAGTCAGACATGTGAACACATGTTAATAATAATGTGCATGAGGGCACCTGGATGACTCAGCCAGTTGAGTGCCTGACTCTTGATTTCGGCTTAGGTCATGATCTCAAGGTCACGGGATCAAGCCCCATGTCGGGCTCCACGCTGAGTGTGGAGCATAGAGCCTGCTTCAGATTCTCTCTCCCTCCTTCTCCCCCTCTCCTCCTGCTCATGCTCTCTGTGTGTCTAAAATAATAATAATAATAATAATAATAATAATAATAATAATGTGCATGAAATGGCAGAGTCAGAAAACTGATCCTTTCAAAAGTTTCTGGTTGTGCTATACCAGAAAGTGAGAGGACCAGCCAAGAGGCAATACCAACCATCCCAACATGGGAATGAAGGCATCTAGGACGAGCCAGTCCCAAGCTGATCAACCAACTATCTGAGAACACGAATGAGCCCAGCCAACACTAAAAAAAGTAGAAGAATTTCCTAGGTGAGTCCAGCACTGTGATACTGTGATTTATAACAAGAAATATTTATCTGGTCTTGACCCCACTTCTGGTGCCTTTTAAAAGCCTTGGAATTTCCTAAGTGATGCGAGAAATAAAGGTGTCTGTTGTTATTAATGAGGTGATCTTTGGATGCATCTAAGGACTGGGACTAGGTGCTCCAAGGATGAACCATGTGATTAGAGAGTTGAAACTCTCAGTCCCACCCTGCCAATCTCCAGGGAAGGGAGAGGGACTGGAGGTTGAATCAATCACCAGCGGCTAATGATTTAATCAATGCTGCCTCTGTAATAAAGCCTCCAAGAACCCTAAAATGATGGTGTCCAAAGGCTCCCAGCTTGATGAACATGTTGGGGGTCCTGGGGGAAAGCCATGCTCTGAAAAAGGACATGGAAGCTCTACACCCCTTTCCCCACACCTTGCCCCCCACGAATCTTCCATCTGGCTCTTCCTGTTATGTCCTCTTATAATAAACCCGTAATCTGGTAAATACAATGTTCTGTGAACCACTCTAGCACATTAATCAAGCCCAAGAAGGGGGTACTTGGAACCTCCAGTCTATAATAGCCAGTCTATCAAAAGCACAGGTGACAGCCTAAACTTGTAACTGACATCTGCAGATGGGGGCACGGGCGGTCTTGTAAGACTGAGCCCTTACCCTGTGGGATCTGACACTACCTCCGTGTAGATAGTACCAGAATTGAGTAGAATAGTAGGACACCTGCTGGTGTCAAAGAGTTGCTTGGTGGTGTCAGTGGGGGCGGGGAACCCACACATTTTAACTGGGTACAGAATCATAAGTCTAAATTGCCAATGCACAGAATTATAACCAAATACACGGTTTGGGTTTTAAGCCACTAATTTCTGGCTTGGTTTCTTACCCAGCAGTGGATAACTAACACACTAGATAAAGGGACTTTGGTATGCCTTTGACACAAAATAACAGTCAGACACAGGAAACATGTCACTCCCATCTCTTATTTTTCTCATATCTAACTGCCTTTCCTCTTCTTTTTTCCTTGATATTTCTGCACGCTTTGAGATTACTGATCACCCTATCTTTGAAATGCTTCCCTTGATTTTCTTCACTGCTCTTTCCTGGCATCCCCAAGCTCACCACGTCTCCCCCTTCCAGTCACTTGTGCTGGTCCCTCACCCTCTAGAATTTCAGCACACCAGTGCTCTTCTGTTTCTGGCTCACTCCTTTGGTGAACTCGCTCTGTTGGCTTTATCCTGAGAATCATCCTCTCTATCCTGAAGACACACAAGTGTTTACTATAACCTTGATCTCTGTATGTTATTGGTTTTCAAGAATTAGCTGGGAGTTGCTTTTCGTATAGAAAACAAAACACAGGCAAAGCTCATGCAGGTATTTCATTTTTTACAAATAGGAGGTTGATGGCAATTTTTCCAACAGCACTTTCTCACTTTGTATCTCGGTGTCACACTTTGGTAACTGTCATAACATCTCAAACTTTTTCATTACTATTATATTTGTTATGGTGATCTGTGATCAGTGATCGTTGATGTGACTATCGTAATTATCTTGGAGTGCCCATATAAGACGGCAAACTTAATCAGTAAATTTGTGTGTGTTTTGACTACTCTACCCAGCAGTCATTCCCCATCTCTCCCTCTCCTTGGGCCTCTCTATTCCCCCAAACACAAAAATACTGAAACTGGGCCAACTGATAACCCTACGGTGGCCTCTAAGTGTTCAAGTAAAAGTCACACATCTCTCACTTTAAATCAAAAGCTAGAGATGATTAAGCTTAATGAGCGAAGTATGCCAAAGGCAAGATAGGCCAAAAGCTAGGCCTCCTGTGCCAAATGGTTTGCCAAGTTGTGAATGAAAAGGACAAGTTCTTGAAGGAAATTAAAAGTGCTACTCCAGTGAACACACAAAAGATAAGAAGGCAAAACAGCCTTACTGCTGATACAGAGAAAGTTTTAATAGTGTGCCTAGAAGATCAAACCAACAGCAACATTTCCCTAAACCAAAGCCTAATCCAGAGCAAGGCCTTAACTCTCTTCAATTCAACGAAGGCTTAGAGAGGTGAGGAAGCTGCAGAAGAAAGGTTTGAGGCCAGCAGACCTTGGTTCATGAGGGTTAAGGAAAGACGCTGACTCCGTAACATACAAGTGCAAGGTGAAACACCAAGTGCTGATGTGGACCTTGTAGCAATTATCCGGAAGATCTAGTTAAGATAACTCACGAAGGTGGCTACGCTAAACAATAGATTTTCAGTGTAGACAAAGACCCTTCTATTGAAAAAAGATGTTATCTAGGACTTTCATAGCTAGAGAAAAGAAGTTAATGCTTGGTTTGAAAGCTTCAAAAAACAGCTCAACTCTCGTGTTAGGAGCTGGTAACTTGAAATGGAAGCCAATGTTCACTTAGAATTCTGCAAAGCCTAAGGCCATTATAAATTCTGCTAGAGCTATTCTGCCTGTGCTCTAGAAGTGGAATAAGAAAGCCTAGATGGCAGCACACCTGTTGACAACATGGTTTACTGAATTTAATGTTTTAAACACATTGTTGAGACCTACTGCTCAGAAAAAAGATTTCTTTCAAAATACCACTGCTCACTGACAATGGACCGGGACGCCCAAAAGTTCAAATGGAGATGGACAATGAAATTAATGTTGTTTTCATGCCCGCTAACACAGCATTCATTCTGCAGCCCATGGATCAAAGAGTCACTTCAGCTTAAGAAACCTATTTCTTAAGGCAGTGGCTGCCATAGATAGCGATTCTTCTGATGGATCTGGGCAAAGTCAACTGAAAACCTTCTGGAAAGGATTCACTATTCTATATGCTATTAAGAACATTCATGAATCATGGGAAGAAGTCAAAATATCAACATTCACAGAGGTTTGGAAGAAGTTGATTCCAACCCTCCCGGCTGACTTTGTGGGGTTCAAGACTTGAGTAGAGGAAGTAACTACAGATGGGGTGGAAATAGCAAGAGAATTAGAATCAGAAATGGAACCTGAAGATGTGACTGAATGGCTGCAATCTCTTGATACAACTTGAATGGGTGAGGAGTTGCTTCACAGATGAGCAAAGAAAGTGGTTTCCTGAGATAGGATCTACTCCTGAAGATGCTGTGAAGGTTGTTGAAATCACAACAAAGGATTTAGAATATGACATAAACTTAACCCATAAAGCAGCATCAGGGTTTGAGAGGATTATCTTCGATCTTGAAGGAAGTTCCACAGTGGGTAAAATGCTATCTAATAGCATCATGTGCCACAGAGAAACTTTTTGTGAAAGGAAGAGCCAACCCATGCAACAAACTTCATTGTTGTCTTATTTTATGAAATTGCCACAGCCACCCCGGCCTTCAGCAACCACTCCTCTGATCAGTCAGTAGCCATCAACATCGAGGCAAGACCCTCCACCAGCAAAAAGATCACGATTCACTGAAAGCTCAGGTGATGGTTAGCCCTTTTTAGCAAGCAAGTATTTTTAAAGTGAAGTGTGCACATTGGTTTTTTTGTACATAATTCTATGTCACACTTAGGAGACTACAGTACAGTGTAAGCATTAAGGTGTATGCACTGGGAAACCGAAAAATTCACTTGACTCACTCTATTGTGATATTCACTTTATTGTGGTGGTCTAGAACCAAACCTGCAATATCTCCAAGGTATGCCTGTCTGCACATTGACTGTGATTCTCAGAATTATGACTGACAAAACTGCAAGTATCTGGAAATCTCTTAAGGGGTCTTAATTTCAGCTTTCTCCCACGGGAATTGTGCATATTAAATTCAGGTCAAACTAGTTCCCATCCTCAGGAAGAAGCCAACAAGGAACAAACAAATAAAAAACCAGTGAGAGTTCAACTCTTATGGTAAACCCAAAGACACAAAATACATGAAAGATTCAAGTATTACACAGTCACATGTAGCTGCTGCTTAAATACAGTTTTGCAATCCTCACTTAAGCATTCAGAGACGCTTCTGCCAGCTCCAAATAGGAATCCACACGTAGCTCTGGGCTTCAAAGAATGAAATAAAACAATAATTTCAATTTTACAAGTCCTCAGAGTGAAAACAACTGAGACGTAGCCTTTTTCTGGCTGTGGTGTGTTCCAGTCCCTGCAGGCCAATTAAGTTCTTTCAAAGCCCCAGCAAGGGCTTGAAGGTTAATTAAAATGTGTGATTTAGGAAAAGCTGAGGATAGTATATAGTGCACATACTCCACCAGCTGCCTTCGAAGCAACATTTAATTAACCAGCAGTGAGGCTCAGCACCTGCTTTTTTCCCCATTTCTGCACAGACACCATGGATGCAGAGCGCCAAGGTCTCAGTAGGTGATGTGCATAAAGAGAGTGAATGGAACATCTCTCCATTCCCCACTCCCACTCTCTCCCATCTCAGAGAGGGATCCTGCTTTTTTGGTGTCTCTATTATCATACTGCCTTAACACTTCCTCCCACAAAAATCCTTCCCCACTGCCCCTCCTTCCCAGCCCCACCTCCTGCCCCCTGCCCCCCACCCCCCAACACACACAGTACTCCCCATTTTCCGCTTTTCACAGTGGCAGCTACTCGGCTAATTAGCTAATGGCCTGTTGAGATACTAACCCTCTCTGTAAATGCCTGCGTTTTTTTGAATTTTTTTTTTTTTACATTTATTTATTTTTGAGAGACAGAGAGAGATAGAGCGTGAACAGGGGAGGGGCAGAGAGGAAAGGAGACACAGAATCTGAAGCAGGCTCCAGGCTCTGAGCAAGCGGTCAGCACAGAGCCCGACGCGGGGCTCGAACTCACGGACCGCAAGATCGTGACCTGAGCTGAAGTTGGATGCTCAACCGACTGAGCCCCCCAGGGTGCCCCGTAAACACCTGCATTTTAACTGAAGGGTCTATATGACTTATAAGCCCATCAGTGGAAAGTGGTAGCCCGCCTCAAAGACAGCCCCCAATGACCCCGGTCTCCTGGTATTCATACCCTCGTATAATCCACTCCACATATTTTACTGGGGTTGGTCTGGGTGATCAGTAGCGTGTAACAGAAGGAATCGTATGTCATTTCCAAGATTAGGTTATGAATAAAACCTCCTCTTAGGAGAGGCCTTTGTAGTCACGTCGCCTGGAGAGTCACATGAGTGAGCTTGGAGGTGGTCCCTGCAGCCCCAGTTAAGCCTTCAGAGACTACAGATTTAGTCGATTGCTTGGCTGCCACTTCGAGAGAGATCCTGATCTAGTACTACCAGCTAAGCTGCTCCCAGATTCATAACGTACAGAAACTGTGAGATAAGCATTTTGTTGTCTTAAACTACTAAGTTGGGAGTAATTTGTCATGCAGCAGCAGACGGTTAATACTGAAAGCTGGGTCTTTCCCACAGGATGGAACCATTTAGCAGCACACAGAGGCAACTTGCTACAGAGTGAGCTGGGCACCCTTTCCTGGGAGTTTCTAGGAAAAAAGAACAAGGAGAGCAGACACTTCAGGAAAAGTGTCGTGTCAGGGAGGGGACCAATAGGACAGTGTTGCTGGGCAGAATGAGCTGCACTGGAGAAGGAAAGAGGTAACTGCTCAGGAGACCAGAGTTTTCCCTTGTCAGGTCAGGCTTTGAAGCCTCCTCTATTCCTCCCTTTCTCTTTTCCTCAAGCCTCAGCCACCCTGAGACTATAGACCAGCTACATTTTGCTCTGTACGATGCCTATCTCCCATGATCTCTGTCAAGGTATGTATCTCCTTTCTTTCTCTTAAAGTTTCCTTTGAGGTGACGATACACATTGCCGTTCCTTATGCATGAAATGAGCTTTTGTGTAATGATTCCCAAATGGTTAGTCAGGAGGAACGATCTACGGCGCATGAGAGGGGAAGGTGCAAGTCTTATCTGATGGACTAACAGAGTCACATGGGAAGCTTTAGTAAAGTGTGGATGGCTCATTCCTATTCATGCCTTCATTCATTTAACGTATAGTTGCCCAAAGGTGTCAGGCATTGGTACAGGTGCAGGGATGCAGAAGTAAATGAATCAAATATCCCTGCCTGAATGAAGCTTGTATCAGAAATTTTTATTCAGGAGATCTGACTCTTCCTTCTGTGGTCCTATGGTGCAGCCAGGCTGATCGACAACCGGCCTGATCCAATCTTAGACTCAACAATGTGACCTCCTTGTTGATATACTCAGTCTTTTTTATTATGCAACATCTGATATTTACTAAGGAATATAACAGCTATATGGGTTATAGCTGGATATAACCTGGATGTCTGTGAACCCATTACTAACTTGTGTCCTAGAACATCACCGGAGCTGCCCCATCCAGCTTTGCTTGTACCTCTTCCTTTCTCCTGCTTTCACCAGAGGCTTTCACCTCCTTGGTTAAGCTTATTCCTAAGTATTTTATTCTTTTTATGTTATTGTAAATGGGATTGTGTTCTTAATTTTCTTTTTTGGAGAGAATGAACTCATTATTAGTGTATAGTAATGCAACTGATTTTTAAATGTTGATTTTTGTGTCACCTGTTATTTCCAACAGTTTAGGACCATATACCATGACCAAGTGGGATTTATCCCTGGGATGCAACGATGGTTCAACATATGCCAATCAATTAATGCAATACAGCACATCAACAGAAAGAAGGATAAAAACCACAAGATCATCTCAATAGATACAGAAAATGCACTGGAAAAAATTAAACACCGTTTCATGATTAAAAACTCTCAACAAACTAGGTACAGAAGGAACTCACATCAACACAATAAAGGCCACATATGAAAAGGCCACAGCTAATGTCATACTAAAACTGAAAGTTTTTCCACTATCATCAGGATAAGGTAAGAATAAGGATGTCCACTCTTGCTATTTCTATTTAGCATCATACAGGAAGTCCTAGCCAGAGTAATCAGTCAAAAAAAAGAAATAAAAGGGTTCGAGTCAAGAAAGAAGAAGTTTGTTTGCAGACATGACCTTATGTAGAGAGAACTCTAAAGACCACACCCACACACATAAATATTAGAACTAATAAACAAATCCAGTAAAATTTTAGGATACAAAATTAACATGCATAGATCAATTAGATTTCCATGACTGCCAAGTATGATAGATTAGTGGTAGAAGGCTACTTTTTTTTTTAGTTTATTTATTTATTTATTTAGAGAGAGAGAGAGAGAGAGAGCACATGCACACGAAGGGCAGAGAGAGAGAGGGAGAGAGAGAATCCCAAGAAGGCTCCGCACTGTAAGTGCAGAGCCCGATGCAGAACTCCAACTCAGGAACCATGAGATCATGACCTGAGCCAAAGTCAGACACTTAACCAACCAAGCCACCTAGGCACCCCCAGTAGACTGCTTTGATCAGTGGAAGAGGGCTGGGACTGAACCTCAGATAAAGCGCTGCCTGCCCCCCTATTATGCCCTGCAATGGGTCTTGGGTACAGATATTTTCTTTTCTTTTCTCTCTTTTTTTTTTTGGCATGCAGACATTCTAAATAAAGCATTTGAGAGTGGAAATAACATGAACTTTGGAGTTAGTTAGACCTGAGTTCAAGTTTTCTTCCCACCACTCCATATTTTCTGACTTTGAGAAAGCTATTTTCTCTCACTGCACCTTTGTTTCTCATCTGTAAAATGAGGCTATTAATATTAACTTCACAGCTTTGTTGTCAGAATGAGGTATGGCATGGCATATATGAATATAGAATGCTTCCAATTTAGTAGAGAGTTCCATATAAAGTGGCTGCCAGTGGGAGCCATAGTGGAATAAGGAGTAACAGTAAAAGCAAAAACCTTTATGAAGGTTGTATAAAGTTATATGCCTCAGGTGCCAAACTTTATGAAAAAATTCTACCCTCTGAATACTCAGATTTTCAGGACTCTCCTCCTTCCCCAAGTTTCTTAGAAACTCTGGACAGAGAAACGGTGAGCATGTTAGCATAGAGAGTGGCTAATAAAGGAACTAGTATATCTACTCCTCACGAGTTCTTGAACTTAGCAAAACCCAAGGTAGATTCTACATGTTTGTGACTAAGAAGCAATATAGGAGAATTGGAAAAGCACATTTTGGCATCAGAGGCCTCTGGGTGCTAAGGTATTTTCTGCAGCTTACTTACTAACAGTGTTAGGAGGGTAGTTGCTCTCAGAGCTGGTTTACTCATGTATAAAATGGGAATAATGTCTAACCCACTGTAAGCATTAAGTAAGGTAATATACTAAATCTCTAAATGCAGTTCCTGGCATCGAGGAAATCCTCATCATATATAAATACCTTTTCTTTCTATTCTCCCATCTGAATCACTCTGGGCAACTCTAATAACTCACAGACATTAAGAAACTCCAGGGCTTATTTATGATTGAAAAGGGAGGGGAGGTATATTATAACCCTTTTGGATGTGTAATCACTTGCCAAAAGGAAATCATTTGTATGCCTGCTTTTTTTGTGTTATTTGTGCTTTACCTCCAGATAAAATACTTAAGATACACAGGATTCAAATCAATCTACAAAATCATGTAAAGCACAGATGAAGCATAGGTGGATTTTTAACTCTTACTTATGTAAGAAGGACCATCTTTCTGGAAGACCTAGCGATGAAGGAGAACTTGGAGCACCTCCATGCTAAATGCACATCCCGTATGGAAAGCCCATCTAGAAACTTTTGCAGACAGAATGATACTAGAATGCCTGGATTGAAATCCCAGCCCTGCCCTTAATTGGTTGTGTGACCTCGGGCAATGAACTCTGAGCCTCAGTCTTCTCATCTCTAAAATGGGAATAATTATGTGAGAATATGAATTGAATAATTATGTGACAATTATTATGAGAATTTATTTCAAAAAGAGAAAATATATATGTAAAGTGCTTATCTATACCACTGCCTGGTAATGAGTAAATGTAAGTGGACGCTGTGATTTTCAAGGGGCAACTGAGCTCCTGCTTGAAATTTCAGGAAAACTTAGGACACTCATCCATTATTGGATAGCGCTGGTCCTGCCTTCTAGTACAGAATAAACAAAGTACTCTATCCACAGAGGCGGACCTCCTGATGCTGTGTCTCTCCTGTGGCTCCCGTCATGAAGGGTTTCTAGGCCCCTCTTTCCCTCCCACCTCTTCCCTGGCTGCCCTCCTCTAATGCTCCCAGTCTGTCAGCCACCTTTCTGGAGTGTGTCACGCATTAACCCAGTCCTCCAGATGTGGCCAAGTAAAATGGGACTAGAGTTTCCACGAGCAAAGAGTGACTCTGCACCTTTGCCAGCATAGAATCCCAATGTGTCAGGTTCTGTTTTGTTTTCTTGTGTGTAATACTGTAAGATCAAGCTTATTTGGTGCTACGTATAGGCCTTTATCTCTTGGGTTTTACCTTATCAGTTGACTCCAGCGTTCCATCCATTCTGTCCTACTTTGAATTCTATTTTTCCCACTTTTCTGTCAGTGACAAAGCTACAAACCAGACAGGAAGCTTCATCCAAATCATGAAGGAAAGAGTATTTTCTTAAATTGATGACAGTGAGAGAGGAACAGGGCTACACCTAAGCGTGTGCAGAGAACGAAGGGGTAAGGCATCATTTGGGCCCAGCTTACCAAGGATAAGTGGTCTGGCATAATCTCTGCAAGCCGAGAAAAGCCACTAATCAACAGCAAAATGAAGTAATTCATTAATCAATCAATCATTCAATCGATCATTGGGGAGATGCCTGAAAGAAGAAATACCCAGGCTAAAATTCACACTGGGTGAGAAATGACCAGTATCAGATACTCTCTGAGAAAATGTTTTATTAAGGAACAGTGACTGAATTCCTGAACAAGGTAGAAGAAAGTTATGCAAGACAGGATAACTGGAAACATCTCATAGAAACTGCAATTAGTCCATAATTCACTGGGCTCTGCTAATACAAGCAGGGCTTCTTTTCTAGAAATGTTGGAGGGAAAAGACTGTTGTGTTTTATAATAGATACAGACTCTTGGGCTACACGATTTACACCTTCCATATATGCAGATAACTAAGAGATATAAAAGACAAATTCCTTTCCTTGAAGAATCTGCTTTAGAATTAGAGAGAGAACAGCGTGCCTGGGTGGATCAGTCGGCTGAGCGTCCAACTTCAGCTCAGGTCATGATCTCACAGTTTGTGGGCTCGAACCCTGCATTGGGCTCTGTGCTGATAGCTCAGAGCCTGGAGCCTGCTTCAGATTCTGTGTCTCCCTCTCTCTCTCTGCCCCTCCCATGCTCAAGCTCTGTCTCTCTCTGTCTCCCAATAATATATAAATGTTAAAAAAAAATTTTTTTAAATAATTAGAGAATGAAAACACATAAATAGAATATAGTCATATTAAATAGCAATGAGAACCCAAGGGATACAGAAAAAGAGGGAGGGAATGGGGAAGAAAGCAAAATATTATTGAAAGCCTACTGTGTGCCAAGTGATTTCCATACATGATCTCTCTTATTCCTTACGAAGATTCTTTAGCGTAAATAACCCATTTTTTATAGATGAAAGAACCAATGCTTAATGAGTTTAAGTAATTTTCTCAAGGTTCACAGGTAATAAGTCAAATAAGACTCAAACTAGATTTATCTGCCTCTAAATCCTACACTTCCTCAACGCAACACATTGCCTCCTTGGGTTACAGTCCATTTGGGGAGAGTAGATATATACCAATTGGACAAAACAAATTATGCCAGAAAGAACTGAATTGATAAATTGATAATTGATAATATGGATACTTTTGTAGTACACATTAGAAATAGTTTTGGATGGGGCGCCTGGGTGGCTCAGCTGGCTAGGTGTCTGACTTCGGCTCAAGTCATGATCTCACAGTTGGTGAGATCGAGCCCTGTGTCGGGCTCTGTGTTGACAGCTTGGAGCCTGGAGCTTGCTTCAGATTCTCTGTCTTCCTCTCTCTCCACCCCTCCCCTGCTCGTGATCTGTCTCTCAAAAGTAAATAAACACTAAAAAAAAAAAAAAAAAAAAAAAAAACAACAAAAAAAACAATTTTTGTTTTAAATAAAAAAAAAGAAATAGGTTTGGAATTCAAAAGCAAAGAGAAGAAAAGCAATCTGGAAATGTCAGAGAAGCTGGCTCTGCAGAAAAGTTGGGGGGCCATGTGTTGAATTATGAAGGATGCATACAGAGCACGACTAGTGGAGTTGGGGAATCAGGAAAACAGAAGCCATGTTAGGAAGGAAAGAAGAGTCATTGCTCAAGAAAATTTGTTAAGGGTGGCTCAGGCGGTTAGACGTCTGAGTTTAGATTTCGGCTCAAGTCATGATCGCACAGATCGTGAATTTGAGCCCTACACTGGACTCTATGTTGACAGTGCGGATACCCCTCTCTTCCTCCCCCATGCACTCTCTCTCCTTCTCTTTCTCTATCAGAATAAATAAACCTAAAAAAAAGAAAAAAGAAAATTTGTTAAGACCTAATATGGTGCATGATATGGAGTGTGAAGGATTGAGGAAAAAAATGACAACTCCAAAGTGTAATGGTGATACCACTGCTGAGGGTCAAAGAACGTAAGAGGAAAAGATGCTTTTAGGTGAAAGATACTGAATTATTTTCGGAATTATTGAATCTAGGGTTATATTGATTTATAAAGCCAAAAATTTTAGTAGAGGAAACAAACTAAAGCTGGTAAGAAAATAGGGCTTAGCGTAAAGTCCTGAGAGGTAATTCAACATGGAGGAACTCAAGGATCTTACTGACGAAGAGAAGAGTGTAAGACAAGAGAATACTGCTGAAAATCCATAAGTATGTAAGTAGAGGATCCAGTGAAAGGTCACCAGAAACCTTTTAAGATCTCAGAATGGTGCAGAGTCACAAAAGCACCTGAATGGCTTCAAGTTGTTTCCCACTCCCTACATCCACACCTCTACCATGGTCTCATCAGTGGTGAAGGTCCCTCTCTGCCTGAGACTTCAGGTTTATCATTGTGACTTGTGTTGACCAGTGAGTGGTACGTGGGAAGAAGTGACAGTGTGCCAGCTCCAAGCATAGGCTTTAAGGAGCTTCATGTGTTTCTGCTTGGCTTCTTGTATCTCTGCCCTTACCAGGAAAAGAACACGTCTCAGCTTTCTCGCTGATCATAGGAAGAGAACGCTCAATAGAAGAGCCTCCATGGCTGAATTTAGTACAGCAGAGAAACTGCAGCAGCCACAGCCTGAAGAAAGGGCCACCAGCCAAATCCGTCCTATATCAGACGAACCCCTGACAATCGGCAAAATGTGTGAGCAGTAATATCTAATTATTGTTTGACATCACGGAGCTTGGGGTTGGTTTGTCATGCAGCTGCATCTAGGCATCAGGTAAGTTGACTTTGGCAAATATGTCAGACATAATATAGAGAAAAGATTATTGAACTTGGAAGCAGGTAGTCACTAGAGCTCTTTAAGAATGAATGATGATGCTTCAGGAAAATTGCAAGTGCCAAAATTAGATTTTAAGGTATTAAGCACCTCAGAAGAGGCTCGGAAACGCAGTCATAAATAGGGAATACATAGCTGAGAAGCCTTGAGGTTAAAATGAACAGGATAATTGTTAGCAAGATAATCAAACGTCATGTCCCAATAGAAGTGGCTTGTACAGGAAAGGAGTCTGTGGGGTGGGGATGGGGACACAGGGAGGTTGATGACTGTGGACGATGAGAGCCTAAGTGTGGGGGAAAGGGTCCCCAGAAAACAGCACAGAGCACAAAATTAGTGATTCTATAATTGCCAAGGGGACATAATGAAGGAACTAAAATCAGTTTGAGTCAATAGGCCACACTTCATGGGAGAGATATTTTTTGGCAGTGAAATCCCAAGAATGTGTACATAGCAATCATGTGAGTATGAAAGAGCCTCACATACTAGTGTCTGAAATTTGTTTCCCTTACATTGAATAGGCCTCTGAAGAGTGAAATATCTAATCAAGAGATGTACCCAATAAGTTATAATAAATACAGTTTTCATGGTGAGAGAAGGAATTTGGCATTCTCCATAATATCCAAGTCCATGGCTTTGAGTATTTTGAAGTGTTTGTAAGTGACCAATCATGATATCAGACGGGGACATGAGTTTGTGGGGTCACCAGGAAAAGGGAGAAGCCCGTGTATGGGGTCCCTAAGGAAGGGGAGGAGCCTGTGTGTGGGGTCCCTAAGGGAGGGAGGAGCCTGTGGGGGGTCCCTAAGAGAGGGGAGGAGCATGTGGCACTGGGGTGTCGGCAGACATGCTGCCTTGGGTGAGCTGCCACTAGGCCACCCTGAGCTAGGAGTGGCACTGTCTCGGGATTTCTAGTACCCAGGAGTTCGTGATGTTTCCTTTTGTTGGCCTGACTTCAATCTCCAGCCAACTGTATGAGTGTGTCTATCTGTAGGTCTTTTTTTTTTTAATATATTTTTTAAGTTTTTATTTATTTTTGAGACAGAGAGAGACAAAGCATGAGCAGGGGAGGGGCAGAGAGAGAGGGAGACACAGAATCAGAAGCAGGCTCCAGGCTCTGAGCTGTCAGACCAGAGCCTGACGCGGGGCTTGAACTCACAGACTGCGAGATCATGACCTGAGCTGAAGTCGGACGCTCAACCGACTGAGCCACCCAGGCGCCTCAAGTCTTTTAAAGTGACATAACAGGACTATGGAAAACGCCTACCAGCACTTCATAGATGAGGCTGGTTCTAATTTTGAGCCCTGGTTTGCAGTGATGCGCCCCGAACTGGCTGAGGCCAACGTGTCAGAGCCATCTGAGCAAAACAGAATGGGAGCCATCTTCTGAAGATCTCTTCCTGGCAGGACTACTGCTGACTCACCAGGAGAGACGGTCCGCACCACAGCCACTGGGCCATAACCCACAAGTTGTTCTGCCTCATTTCGGCTCTCATGGGGGGGTCAGGACAATATTTACTTTGCCTGCTCTGACCCCAGTGGAGTGTTATGAAGCCTTCTCTACGGCACAGCCCTCCGTTTCCTGCTTCCCGCCCTGGGTCCCAGCCTGGGTCAGGATTGTCAGTGAAAAATCGAGACCTGGATGCTTGGTGCCACTGGCCCATTGGCTGCGATCATACCTACAAGTGACTGAAGCCAAAGCGATTCCCAGAGCACCCATCAGGTGAGCAGAGCATACTTGTTAGGGAATGGGTTAGTGCAAGAGGGTGGAGGGAAACATCTTTTGGGTTTTCTAGGGAAAGCAAACAGACCACAATGTGAGGACATGAAAATTCAGTAGTCTGGCATGCTCCTGACAGTTATTTCCAGAGACACACTGGAAATACCACTGGGGGGCAGGGAAGAAGCTTGCCAGGTAGATCTAGTCTTAGCTAGGAAACCCCTAGGCACCCTGAGTTCTGATTTTACAACATGCTGTTGCAGTGTGCTGGGTGGCTTATGATTGACAGGAGCAGACTGTAGCCACCACAAAACTAGAGTAGTTGCCTAATCAACAAATGAACCATCTGTGCTGGATATTGTTTGTTGGAAATCAGAAGCTTCCTACCTTTCTAAGCTCTCCTCTGTACTGAAGGGATGAGAAGCTCAAAAACCGTAGTTCGCAGACCTCCTTGCCAGTCAGCCCAGTTTGATTTGGCCAATGAGAAACACCTGTTGGATACACACACACACACACACACACACACACACACACACACACATATATATGGCAGGGTAAACAGAACAGTGTGCCTGTGGGGAGGGAGTTCCTTAATAAATGGCAGTCAGGAAAAGCCTCCTAGATAAGGTAGTATTTGAGCAGGGATCCAAAAGAAATGAGATAGTGAGTCACGGACCTGTGGAGAGGAAGAGCTTCCTCCTGGTACAATCTTGGAAGCCTGAGTACGCTGAGCCTGAATGAGAGAACAATATGGCTGAGGTGAAGTGAGTGACAGGGAGAACAGAAAGATTCTATCAGAAAAGTGACAGGGGCCCACGTTGTAGTGGGTCTTCCAGATCACGGGAAGGTTTCTGGCTTTTACACTAAGCGAGATGGGAAACGGCTGGATAGTTTTGAGCAATACTTATAATTTTGCTTTTTTACTGAGAAAACTTTGTCAGACACCTCAGTAAAGAGGCTATATACAGATGGCGAGCAGGCATATGAAAAGCTGCTCCCACATCCTATGTCACCAGGGAAACACAAATTAAAACAACAAAGTGATGCCACCATACTTCTATCAGAATGGCCCAAATCCAGAATACTTACAACACCAAGTGCTGGCTAGTACGTGGAGCAACAGACACTCCTTCATGGCTGGTGGGAACACAAAATGGTACGGGCACTCGGGGAGCCAGTCTGGTGGTTTTTTATGAAACTAGACATACTCTGATCATACGATCCAGCATTTGCTCAAAGGAGTTGAAAACCTACGTTCCCACAAAACTCTTCATACAGACGTATGCAGTTTTACTCGTAATTACCAAAACTCAGAAGCCACCAATACGTTCTTCGGTAGGTGAATGGAAAAATAAACTACGACACAGCCAGACAATGGAATATTATTCAGCAATAAAAAATAACGAACTACCAAACAACAAAAAGACATGGAGGAAGCTTAGATGCCTATTACTGAGTGAAAGAAGCTTACTGAGAGGGCTACATACTGTATGATTCCAACTACCTGACATTGTGGAAAAGGCAAAACTGTAGACACAGTAAAAAATGAGCAGGTTGCCAGGGACTGGGGGAGTGAGAGAGGTGGAGAAGTGAAGCAGAGATTTTTTTAGGGCGGTGAAAATACTCTTTCTGATACTGTGCTGGTGGATACATGTCATTACACATTTTGTGCAAGACCACGGAATGTACAACAGCCAAGAGTAAGACCTACTAAAAACTATGGACTCTGAGTGATCATGGTGTGTTAATACAGGTTCATCAGTTATAACAAGGTACCAGTCTAGTGGGGGATGTTGGTAATGGGGGAGGGGACGCATGTGTGGGGGAAGGAGTAAAAGGAAATCTCAGAACCTTCTGCTGAATATTGCTGTGAACCTAAAACTGCTCTAAAAAAAATAGAGCATGAGAAAACACAGACACAGCATCCTATCCTCAAAAGCCACACCACACTATACTTCCCACCTGCCCACTACTCCTCAAATATAACCTATTGGGTTCTTGAGTTTTATTTGAAAACTTCTTTTCTTGCCATCCTAACAAGCTGGCTTATAAAGTGATTATGAATTCTAACATCAAGCTCTTACCAGAATTTCCTGCAGATTGCAAAATAAAGGTTTGGTCTCCAGATGGCTACAAGATATAGAGCGGCAAGAGACTGAAGAGTAATAATAACTTCATGCTACGCGAGAAGATGCCTGTGATTTGGCTGAAGACGATTTCCCTGGGAAGAATGCCCACTTGATATTAGAAAATGTCTCACTGGAGGGGGATCCAGCTCAAGAATCGTGAGAGTCCCACAGCGGCCCTCCAGCCCACTGTGCTGAAGAAGGACTCAACACGAAGAGGTGCTTTCTTCTGAGGACTCACTTCCGTCCTTAGGGGCTGCACACAAATACTGTGCACTGGGCCTTGTATGGAAACCAATTTAACAATAAATTTCATATTAAAAAAAAAAATACTGTGCTAAGTAACACGGGTGCAAACCTGGGGCCCCGGGCACAAAAGCAACTCCTGAAACAAGCAGCTGAAAGCCCAAGAAGATTGCAAGAAAAGTGTGAAAAAGAAGAGAAGAGAAGAAAGGGGAGAGCCGGAGGGCGGGGGTGGGGGGGTGGGGTGGGGAGAGAAGAGAAAAGGAAAAAGAGAAAAAAGAATTCAGACTATCCCATTAGCACTGGGATTGTAGATTGCATGAGAAAAAAAAAAAAAAAATCCCCAACGAAACAGAAGAGAGAAAGCTCTCTGAGTTTCCTTAACTGACCTTAGCCAGAAATAACACAAGGAAGAATTGCAGGCTGACTTTACAAACAGTGTCAACTGAAAAGATGAGAGGTTATTAGAGCTTTTATTTGTTGCTTGGTTCAGTCAAACCCCTTCCCCAGTAAGCTTCTCACCTAAAGCCCCATTTGAGAAAATACCATCTAGTCATTAAAAAAAAATCTTCCAGTTCTATGTAGACAGGAAAATAGTTTAAGACATCAACTGTAGAGTCAAAATTCAGGGAGCTATTAACACACAAGTAACCTAGTTTTAAAAGGGGCGCACTCCTGGCTCGAATGACTCACTTTGTCAAGCCCCTCCGCCCTCCTCCCCCTACAGTACACAACACACATCACACCCCTGCTGCTCCTCCCATGGACTTTAGGTGTCACACTCCAGCCCATCCACACGCATGAGCCCGTTCCCCTCACCTACTTCAGTGCCTGGCACATGCCGAATGGGCGTGTCAACATCTGGGGCAGCCTTCTCCCTCAGTTATTGTGCTCACGGTGTGGCCTGAGACGCCTGCAAAGCCCCCCTGCTCAAAAGTGCGGTTTCTGTCCCTCTTCTAGGGATTCCTGCTCTTCCAAGTAGGTAGGTGGGCGCCCCAGCATCAGCACCACCGAGCCGCTCGTAACAAAGAACCTCAGGTCGCACTCTCAGACCTACCACCGAACGAGAGCGCCATTTAACAAGACCTGCGAGTGTTCTGTACACAACTGAAATTTGAGAAGTACCATTCCACGGAGCCCCGCTTCTACACCATACAGAGTCCACCACTGGAGAAAGGGACGGTTTTCTTAAGTCCTCACTGGAATGAGTCCTGGGGACCTTCTTCAACATCTTCACCCTGATATCAACGTGCTGTGGACTTTAGGCAAGTCTGAGAGACGCAAAGGCAAGCGTATGTGCTTGTACACTTCCTAGTAGCCGCATCCAAAGGTGAAAAGAAATAGCTGAAAATTATTTTACCAATACATTTTAACCCAACATATACAAAATATAATTATTTCAACATGCAACGGGTACAAAAATTTATTGACATATTTTACATTTTCGTTCATACTATGTCCTCGAAACTCTGCATTTTATATTCACAGCACAACTCAATCTGGGCGTGTCACATTTCCTTTTTTTTTTAGGTTTATTTATTTATTTTGAGAGAGAGAGAGAGCACGCAGGAGGGGTAGAGAAAGAGGGAGAGAGAGGATCCCAAGCAGGATCCCCATTGTCAGTGCAGAACCGGACGTGGGGCTCCATCTCATGAACTGTGAGATCATGTCCTGAGCCCAGACCAAGTCGGATGCTTAACCGACTGAGCCATCCAGGCGCTCACAGGCTTGCCACATTTCACATGCCCAGAAGCCACCCGTGTCTAGTGGCTCCAGTACTGCCCTAAGTATCTCACATACATACAAGCAGTACGTGTATTTTCTGTGTATTAGATGATTTATGTGGACATACCTTATGATCACTAAATGCTGCCATTTGTAGAGAATTCATCACTCGGGTCTGTCATGAGTTATGCCAACTATCATGGACCCTAGTTTACTTTCCTCCCTGACGATGAGCCGTGAACTGAACACACGGCCACGCGCGGCTGTACTGTGGTGTCACAGAAAGAACACAGAATGTGCAGTCAGAATGCAGGCGGTTGTGCTTGTGACCACATCCTAGCTGTATGACTTCGGCGAAGCCCAGTTTCACTTTTCAGCCTCAGTTTCCTTTGTCCCATAAAGGAAAACAATACCTCTTCCATGAACACCACAAAGCGGTTGCAAAGATAAACGAATATAATAAGTGTAAGCAAACCCTTATATATTATAAATTGCTTATTGTCATCCTGGTATTTGTTAAACCTAGCATGCCCTCACATAATTCAAAACATAGATAATTATAGGTGTTTCAAAAATTTTAACACATTTCCTATTCATTGTTTCCTCTAACAGAGAACAACTTTGGGGGTTCGGTGCGCTGGGCTATGCTGTCAGATGTGATGCCTCCAGATGCCCCCTCTGCTGGAGGATGTGTCCTGTGTACGTTGTTTCTGCAGTGGGGAGAGGATGGCCAAGATAAAGTCAGAGGAGAGCCATGTTGAGAATGTAGATTTGGAGTCAGAAAGAGCCAGGGAAGACTACTGGGACTGCAACTCGCTCTCCGAGTGGTTTTCCTTCCTGAACCCTAAGTTCCCCGTCCGTGAAATATGCTCCTGCCCTAGAGTGGGTGTGAGGCTTACGGGAGAAAATACTGGATAACACTTCCTCAGTTCCCAGCCGTGGTCCACCCTCATTCATTTGTAACTGTTTTTATAGCATCCCAACATACTAGATGTCTGGCCTGTCATCCAGGAGAGGGGGGCAAGCTGTGGTGAGGTTCCAAAGTGGGCTGGCCATTCATCTTGTTGGGCGGTTCTGTGTGGAGGCTGTTGGCAGCTCTGTTTAGCGGGGACAGGCCCTCGGTTGGCACTCAGCTATAACTTCAAGCCATTTAGTCACATCCCGCTGGACAGACCCATTATTTCTGAAGAGTTAGAGCAGCAGCTCACAAGATGGATGGCTCCTTCCCATCTGGCCGGTTCCCAGGGGACATCCCTCACAGTGTTCGGCTTCTCAGGGACAACCTTTCTGCTTGATCGACTTGGGCAGATTGAGTCCTGCCTCCTGAGTTCTCACGTCTGACATGCCCTCCATGAGTTTGCGATGGCAATGGTAGCACTCTGGGTGGAGATCTGTAAGAAGTCTTTTCATCCCAGAGGGTCTTACGTTCCTGTCTCCAGCCCACCTGTTGTGAGAAGCCACTGTAGGAATGATATAATCCTGGGGTGACAGTGGAGCTCTGGAGGGAATGGCACAGGGCCACAAAGGTGCCATCGACCAGGTGTTTATAATCGTAACACTGTGCCTTGGATGATAGAAGCCTGGGTGACCAACCGTCCTGGTTTACCAGGGATTTCCCCGAGTGCAAAACTTTTGTCAGATGATTAAGGAGCCTAGACAATAGGTTTTCTCCTTAGGAGCAGCTGGGTAGAGCAATGCTTCTCAGACTTTAATGCAGGTATGAGTCACCTGGGAATCCTGTTAAAATGCAGATTCTGGTTCTGGAGGTCTGAGGTGGGACCCGAGATTCTTCATGTCTAACAAGCACCAGCTAGTACTGATGCTGGGATTTGCAGGCCACACTCTGAGTAACACTGGGGTGGTGGGCCTACATGGGGCTATGGAAAGGCCTAGGCTGGCATCCTGGCATACCTCTTCCCAGATGGTATTCTTAGAACTTCACTTTCCTGATTGGCTCTACCTCTCCTGGCCCTGAGGATGAAACCCACCATTCAGCTACTCATAATTCTGTGTCCCACACCCCCTGACCGTCCATCTTCCTCTGAAGAAGTTTTCCCCTTACTGTTTTTACCCTCCTTATTCATACCAATGCTCACACTTTCCAATCCAACAATCCAATCCACAATCCAAATCCAAATCCAATCCAAATCCAATCCACAATCGTATCCAACAAATGCAAATTTCCTCCTCTCATTTCTCACACCTCCACCAGTGGTGATTCAAAGTTACCACTCGGAGGCACCTGAATGGCTCAGTCAATTAAGCATCTGAATCTTGATTTCTGCTCAGGTCATGGTCCCAGGGTCATGAGATCAAGCCCTGAGTCTGACTCTGCACTGAGCATGGATCCTGCTTGAGATTCTCTCTCTCCCTCTTTGCTCCTCTCCCCCACTCTTTCTCTAAAAAACAAACAAATAAATAAATATACTAAAAACAAAAACACCCCAAAAACCCCCACAAAGCTACCACTGTTAAAACTCCCCACCTTTTCAACTTACCCTCTTCACCCATTTCCAATGTACATTTGGATTTAGGTCTAAGTTTGTCATACACATTCCCTTCCTACATACAGTGCACTCTAGCTATAGGTTTTCCCGCTATGGTAGGCAGAAATCTAAGCGGACCCCCAGGATTCCTGACTCCCAGTGTATATACACCTTCTGCCAGTAATTCAGTCAAACGTCAATCTAGGTGTTGCTATGAAGAGATTTTGCAGACGTAATTAATTTCCCTAATCAGTTGACTCCAAGTAGAGAGATCACCCTTGGTGGGCCTGACCTAATCAGATGAACCCTTAAACAGAACTGGGCCCTTCTTGGCATAAGAGACTAGAACTGCGAAAGGGAGGTTCTCTTTTGCAGGCTTTGAAGACAGAGGGCACCTTGTGACTGGGAACTGCAGGGAACTGTAAACACTGAGAGTAGGTCTTGATTGACAGCAAGGAAACAAAGACAGTCCTCCAACTAACTGTAAGGAACTAAATTTGGCCAACCACCCGCACCAGCTTGGATGCAGATTTCTCTCCAGAGCCTCCAGACAAGAATATAGACCAGTCCATCCCTTGATTTTGGTTTGTGAGGCCCTGAGGAGAGGATCCAACTTCTGACCCACAGAAATTATAGATGATAAACGGGCATTGTTTCAAGCCACCAAATGTGTGGTGATTTGTTATGCAGCAATGGAAACGTCATCCACTAATATACCCACCCAGATTACCAAAACAAGAGAACAAATAATCACCAGTCCATTTGGCTGGAATTTCTCTTGTACAATTTCTTCCAAAAGTCAAAGTATACTGGGTCAAAGTATGAGTGAGATGATACGCACACAGCATCTAGAAGAAATGTTAGAGAAGTTGTGGACCATGGTTTAACAAACCCCCTGACTCGTCTCTGATCTCACTTGTTACCATTTCCCCCTCACTTCTCCTGGACTAGCCATACTAGCCTCCTTGCTCTTCCTCGAGTACATCTGGGGTGTATCACCCTTGGGGACTTGCACATGTGGATCCCTCTGCCTCTGTCACTCTTCCTCCAGGAAGCTGCATGACTTCCTTCCTCACAGGCTGTAGGTCCCCATTCACAAGCCTCCTTATCACTCACATCTGTGGTGAACATGATTTGTCATACATGTGGTCACTATTTAAAATACCCACCCTCTGGGGCACCAGGGTGGCTCAGTTGTTTAAGCGTCTGACTCTTGATTTTAGCTCAGATCATAATCTCATGGTTTGTGAGATCAAGCCCCACGTCAGGCTCCACACTGACAGCACAGAGCCTGCTTGGGATTCTCTCCCTCTCTCTCTCTGCCCCTCCCCTGTGCTTGCTCTCTCAAAATAAATAAACCTTAAAAAAATTAAAATCAATTAAAAAAAAAAAAACCACCCTGGGCACACCTGGGTGGCTCAGTTGGTTAAATCCGCGACTTCAGCTCAGGTCATGATCTCACAGTTCATGAGTTTGAGCCCCACATCAGGCCCTATGTTGACAGCTCAGAGCCTGGAGCCTGCTTTGGATCCTGTGTCTCCCTTGCTCTCTGCCCCTCCCTTGCTCATGCTCTCTCTCTCAAAAATAAATAAACATTAAAAAAAAACAACCCACCCTCAAACCCTTCCCCACCAACACCTACCAGCATTCATATGCATGTCCTATCCCCCTGCCTTGTCTCTCCCCAGCAGTAATCAATATTTTTTTTTTTTTTTTTTTTTTTTTACTTTTCTCCACTAGAGCATCGATTCTGGGAGAGCAGCGTTTGTCTGTTTCTTCCCTGCTGTAGCCCCAAAGCCTAGCAGAGTGTCTGACACATGGTGGGCCTTCAATACATCTTAGTAGATAGGGGGTTATTGTAAATTGTGTGATACAGGAAAACCTTCTATATAAGACGATAACCACAGTTAACAAGATTGCTGCACATATCAGCTACAAAAAGAAAATGCATTCTGACTTCAAATCCATATATATATATATATATATATATAAATTCTTTCTATACTATTTATAACTTGTAATAATAGGCTGATGTACTTAAAAATGCCTGGGTGTCTGTGAACTTTCACGTGCAAACACAGGCACACACTCTAGTACACCCATTCAGGCACACATGCACATGGACACACACAGCTTAATAACAGATAGTGAGCATCACACATGTGGGGATTTTTTAGGGGGAGAATTGTCTACGAACCCTGAACAGCACGGCTGACACCCAGTGCCAAAGTAACTTGGCACAAAGTAACAGAAAATTCTCTTGGAAGGAAAGGTAGTCCTGGTGCAGATGTCTGTTCAAATATCTCCCAGACCAACTCAGCTTAACTTGGATGAATTCACCAAATCTCTGTGTCAAGCACAAAGACAGAGAATAAAGCACATTGGTGTCTAAAAGGTGCCTGGAGGAGCGCCTGGGTGGCGCAGTCGGTTAAGCGTCCGACTTCAGCCAGGTCACGATCTCGCGGTCCGTGAGTTCGAGCCCCGCGTCAGGCTCTGGGCTGATGGCTCGGAGCCTGGAGCCTGTTTCCGATTCTGTGTCTCCCTCTCTCTCTGCCCCTCCCCCGTTCATGCTCTGTCTCTCTCTGTCCCAAAAATAAATAAATAAATAAATTAAAAAAAAAAAAAAACGTTGAAAGAAAAAAAAAATAAAAAAATAAAAGGTGCCTGGACAGTTACACAGTGGCCTTAATTTAGTGCTAATGGTTTAATTTCTAGGTTGCACGTCCTCCTTCCTTAAACAGCATTTAGTATAATTGATGCCAGGTTAATCACCGCGCCAGCCATGGGAAGTGTCCACAGGGCAGGAACCACATACTGTTTTACCTGTGCTTAAAGAGGAGAATGTCACGCCTGTCTGAAGAAACAATGCTGCCTGAAAACAGTGCTGAGTCTCAAATGAGATCTTTGAGAAGAATCAAGGATGAAGCACAAGGTGGGAAAGAGACCAAACACTTCCTAGTATCTAAGAATTAGATGTTTAATTTTTGTATTATTTTTGTAACGTTTATTCATTTTTGAGAGACAGAGTGTGAGTGGGGGAGGGGCAGAGCGACACAGAATCCAAAGCAGGCTCCAGGCTCTAAGTCGTCAGTACAGAGCCCGACACTGGGCTCAAACTCCTGAACCATGAGATCACGACCTGAGCCAAAGTTGGATGCTTAACTGACTGAGCCATGCAGGTGCCCCAATTTTTTTTTTTTTATTTTAGAGAGAGAGAGAGCAGGGGAGGGGGCAGAGGCAGAGAGAGAGAGAGAATCTTAAGCAGGCTCCACACTCAGCACAGAGCCTGCCATGGGGGTCGATCTCATGACCCTGGGATCATGACCTGAGCTGAAACCAAGAGTCGGATGCTCACCCAACTGATCCACGCAGGAGCCACACATCAGAGTCTAAGAATTAATGTGAAGATTAAGGTAACTGTTTTTTTCTTCTTTATATTATTAGTTTCCAAAATTACATATCATTTTATAATTATTGACAATACACTATTAATGGGGGAAAAAGCATACGGAAAGTATTCCCAATTTTAGTTGGGACTTAACTTAGTCCATTAGGTTTGCTGTAATGGAATACCACAGACTGGGTGGCTTATAAGCAAGAGAAATTTATTTCTCACAGTTCAGACTGGGAAGTTCAAGATTCAGGCATCAGTAGATTTAGAATCTGGTCGTAACTGTCTCCTTGTATGGTGGAAGGGGTAGGGGAGCTCTCTGGGTGTCTTTTTTAAGGGCACTAATCCCACTCATGAGGGCTCCACCCTCATGACTTAATCACCTCCAAAGACGTCACCTCTTAATACCATCACACTGGGGTTAGGCTTCAACATATAAATTGCAGGGGGATATATAAGGAACTATAAGACTCTAAGGAAGCACACTAAAATGTTAACAGTGGATATCTCTGAACACTGGGATTACTGCTGAATGTTATCCCTCTGCCTTTGCTTTTTATTTTCTAAATTTTTGACAGTGAGTATGTGTTACATTTTCAATTTTTAAAAAAGCTGGTTAATTTTCTAAACATTGCTACCATACTCTTTTTACGTAACAGATTTCATCTCTGATTCCTGAAATACACTGTGAGGGGAAAGTTTTTTATCTTGTAGACATAAAGGGCATATTTCCCATAAAGCGTACACCCTTTAGAAGCAATCTTTCTATCCCATCTTTCCTAAGATTTTTCCATCACTTGTTGAAACAGGGCAGGCCTGGAGAGCTGCATGTCTGGACTTATGCTCATTTGAACCCAGGGCTGGAGTGACCTTGGAGATCAGCCAGTGCCAGTCTCTTTCCCAGTGGCGGAACAGAGTTCCTGAGACAGGACGGGATTTGCTCAAGGTCACACTCTGTTGGTGACATCATAATAAACCCAGGCCTAGAATCTCAGAAGGAACTAGGTTCTCTCTTCTCTGTGTGTTCATGCTGCTTATTCTTTGGACTCAGATGTAGAATCCTTATGAATATGTATATATGTATCCCTTATATATAGTAGATCCTCAATAAACGAAGTTTGGAAGAATAGAAAAACTAACTAAACTAAAAGAGTCTTGACTAGTAATGATTAACACTTTACATTGGGAAAAAGAGCCTCTGGAAATAAACACCCATTCCTTTTTGTTACCTTGACAGGAGAAAAGAAAAAACAAAGACAAAACTACCTTAAGAGTAGAACATCTCCCACTGTCTGCGAAACACGTTGGCATCAGGTGCCGGGACTTGTCGCCAGAGAGGAAGTCAAAATGACTCTGATGAGGGAAACACACAGGAAAACCTGCACAGATCCTTCTTCAGGGGTCCAAAGAACTTGGAAGAGATGTTAAAATGTCTTTGGGGTGCCTGGGTGGCGCAGTCGGTTGAGCGTCCGACTTCAGCTCAGGTCACGATCTCGCGGTCCGTGAGTTCGAGCCCCGCGTCAGGCTCTGGGCTGATGGCTCAGAGCCTGGGGCCTGTTTCCGATTCTGTGTCTCCCTCTCTCTCTGCCCCTCCCCCGTTCATGCTCTCTCTCTCTGTCCCAAAAATAAATAAACGCTGAAAAAAAAAAAATGTCTCTATCTCTTCCTGGTGGGTAAAGAGAAAACCTAATTCAGTGGCCACAAGGGAGCTCCGGTAAGCAATTGATGGAGGGGCCTCCAGAACCCAGTGGGGTATCACTGAGCTCAGCAAAAACCAAAGCGGCCAACACATGACAAACTTCAGGTAGTAAAAGAAAGTTTAAATGTACCCTAGAGGCAGTCAAAGGAACAGAAAGAACATTCAGTCTCCAAAGTAGGGACAGTTTTAGAAGCAAAGAGAACATTTTCAGGATTTAGTAAGGCTTACTAATGACGATGCACAGGCCTCTCCAATGACAGGCTGTACATAAAATGCAGGGCTTGCCTGTCTTCTGTCCTCTTTCTATCATTCAAATCAACTAGATTCTCCTCAGTACCTGGGCTCACTCTGAGGCACGGCCATTTCACACAACTCAGGAGACCACACCGCTCACAAACATGGCAGCTAGCAGAGCTGATGGAAATTTCTCCATCATCCCCAATATGAGGGCCTCCAAAGCTAGTTTTCATATTTTCCCATCCAGAGATGCCTTTTTTGAGGATTTCAAATGGTCTTTTTGACCACAGTCTTTGATCCAGTTGAAACATAATGCAAATGTAAGTATGGTATATCAGATGTGCTTTCTTTAAATGTTTTTCTCTCCTGATTCTGAAACGGGGGATTTGAATTTTCTTTATAGGATGAGAAAATAAAAGGTCACTGAAGACCATATTGTGGCATCACTATCCTATGTGTCATGGAATCAGGCGGGGGGGGGGGGGGCGGCACGGGGTTGCAGTGGACAAAGATATGCATCTAGTTCTTATAGAGAGCCAACTTTCTTAGATGCTTCCCTTATTGGGAGACAGGCTTCTCTTCCCAAGATAATCTCTATTTCTTCTCATTTACTAACAGCAGTACTGAGACTTATTTGGTAAAAAGATGGCTTTTCTCCCAGAGCTGTCCAGGCTGAGAGGAAATCTATCAAGGGTTTTCACATTTATAAAAGGGCCTTAAACACAGAAGTGGCTTAATATGCATTCAGTAAGTACTCTTCAGAAGGTAGAATAATGTCCCTCCCAAAGATGTCCATGTCCTAATCCCTGGAACCTGTGAAAATGTAACCTTACAAGGCTGAAGAGACTTTGCAGATGTGATCAAGTTAAGGATCTTGCAATCGGGGGGGGGGGGGGTGGGTGTCCCTGGGTGGCTTAATCAGTTAAGCTTCCAGATCTTGGTTTCAGCTCAGGTCACGAACTCGGGGTTTGTGGGTTTGAGCCCCACATTAGGCTCTGTGCTGATGGCGCAGAGCCTGCTTGGGAGTCTCTCTCTCTCCCTCTCTCTCTGCCTGCTCTCTCTTAAAATAAATAAATAAATAAGTGTTTTTTAAAAAGGATGTTGCAATGGGGAAATTATTCTGTATTTTCTTAGTGGGTTCAATGTAATCACATAGGTTCTTAGAGGTTAAAGATGGAGACAGGAAGGTGACAGTAAAAGACAGTTTCCAGATGCCACACTGCTGCCTTTGAAGATAGAGGAAGGGCCCCAAGCAAAGGAATGCAGGCAGCCTTTAGCAACTGAAAAAGGCAAGGAAGCAGATTCTTCCCTAAAGCCTCCAGGGGGACCGCACCCCTTCTGACACGTTAATTGTAGCCTTGTAAGACCCATTTCAGACTTTGACCTCCAGAACCATAAAATATTAAATTTGTATCGTTTTAAGCCACTAAGTTTGTGATCACTCATTTCAACAGTAGTAACAGGAAGTTCCCCAACTGATAAGGAATATTGGAGAATTACCCAAATTATCCCTCACCCCTTTCTTTAAAGAGATGACTGATAAACAGGAAAAGCAATGCCAGAGACTTCTAGTGTGCACTCTTCCACTAGCCTCTCCCAATAAAACTGTGCTAGAATGACGTGCAAGAATGAGCACACAGAGCCATGACCACCCCCATTTGGGCCAAATGGCATTTCACGAAGCCATATGCAATCAGAACAATCAATTCTCAATTATAGAGCTTTTCACTCTGCAAATCAGCTTTCCGGCTTCCTCTTTACTCCAGATTATAACAAATTCAAATACCTCAGTAGCACATGAAACAAAGACATTGCCTAATGTGTAATTTGGGAGGGAATTTAATGATACATCTGTCTGTTTTGACAAAGCACAGTCTTGAAGTATCTATTTAAAATAAAATCAGCAGATTGGCAACGATTAAAAATGAAAGGCTATAAAAAGTTTAGGGAAAAAAGCATTAAAGTCTAATAGCTCTTGGTTTATGTGCCAGTACTATAGTAAATATTTGCAGCACCGAATTTCTTCTCCTGGAATTTCGGCATTAGTTACTGCAAAAAAATACCACCATTAAACACATACCAAAGCATCCATCTTTATAAATATTAGGCAATGCATCCATCTGGGATGCAGTAAGACTGGGGGTGCATAATATTTCAAAAGATTTTATTGGATGTTGCTGAGCATTATCTTTCAAACCATTAAGGTAGGAACAATACACGACTCTTCCGTATAAAGACTGCCTTGAAATCTTTTTGAAACTACACTAATGTTAGTTTGCCTGAGCAATTTATTAAGGAATGGTGAAAGTTTGTGAGTTTAGAATGTTCTGAATGATCACTGGGAAATACACTGAACAGTAACATAATGTATTGATATCTGTTCTCAAAAGCTTTAATATAGTTTAGACCTTAAGGCAATAACGTAATGACAATCAGAATGGCTACTACCAAAATGAACGTTTAAGTTAGCCATGAAGTCGCAGGAATTAGCAGTGACTGAATGCACCGGTAAGAACTCTGGGGGTAAAGGCTACATAGGCAATAGTCCCAGACCCATAACCCCATCCTATATCACCTTCCCATGCAGACCTCAGTGCTCTCTTGACATTAATCTTGCTTTACCTTCCAGTTCTGGTCATACTCAGTGTCTCCTTAGGTCCCCTGCTTCCTTTCCCCAGCTTAGCTGATTGGAATTGTTGGAGGCTGGTAACAATCCAGTCCTTGCTTCATGTATCTTTTACCTGGTATCAATCTGCTGATATAATTCTCTTGCATGAGTTCCTTATGCTATGATGAAGCCTTACATTCAGTGACTCTCCCAAGAATTACAATGGCAACTTCAGAATAATTCTATTAACTAGTTATTTGTGTAAATGGTTAGTTAAGTGTGTAAATTTACTTGTGTAACTTTTAAACTCGTTATTTGTGGAAATCTATAAAACTAGTTAATTGTATAAATGGCTAGAGATGGTTTAGGGCTTGGCATAGGACTCTGCAAACGTGAAATGTTAATACCTTTACTATTATAACTACTTTCTTAGAATATAGTTGTCCAAAGTTTCTCCAAGAAGAAAACAGGGGAAGAGAATATGATCAAAGAAATCATATTTATTCATTTATTCAATATATATTTATTGTATATCTACTATATACGATGTCTCGTGCTAAGTGTTGAAAACACACTGAGGGAGAAGATGGACATGGTTGCGGCTTTTTTCCTCATAGTCTAAAATGATTGCTAAAGCTCCAGCCATCACAAATGCACTGCAGTCATTAGGATGTAGGGAGGGATAAAGAAGAGCATGTCTTCCCTCTTTAAGGGAGGAACTATCCACCTCATCACTTAAAACTTGTTGCAAAAACTTAGTCTCATTCACACTGAGCTGCAAGTTTCCTGAGGAAAATAGATTCTTAGCTGTGTGCCCAGCTCAAAATTAGTGCCCTTTATTTCTAAGAAAGGAGGAGAAATGGATCTTGGAAGTTAACTAACATATCTGACATAGTATCTTTATTCCTTTTATGTTCAGTAGCACATAGCCTGACTTTAAGCACAGGAAATTCTCCAGTTAGTTTGAATAATAATCAACTGTGACAACATAAGACACAGCTAGCGTCACATGAATGTAAAATAGTATCATTAAAGTAAAAATCTACTAGCTTTTAATTCAGGAAATTGGCACTTTCAACACTCATAGTCTGAAAGATGTTTTAGGACAGAAACAAGATCGATTCCATAATATACGGACTTATCTTCTGTTAACACTTATTTCAACTTCAGATTTGGTTGCTAATTTTTACAGTTATTTCTATTAACAGATTGTTTTTCTTTTCAAAATAGCTAAGTATCATTCTTGTATAAAACATCTGTCCTCAGGGTTTCTTTCTAGAAGGGACTGCATACTCTCCTTATTAATGAAAATGATTCAGAAATAAATTCACTCATTCAGTATATGCCTACGGAGTACCTACTGTGTAGCAGGCACTGTTCTAGGTCCCAGATAATAATAGAGCATGCAGTATTTTTTTAAATGCTTTCAGGGAGTGTCTTATTCAAGTGTAGTTAGAGAGAAAACAAAGAACAAAGAAAATCTTTCTTTCCAGTTTTGCAACTTCTGTGAGTGATGCAAAAAGAAACAAACACCAGTTAATGTTCCTTTACTTCTATAATGCTAAAACAAGCATAGCCTGATTGTTAAATAAAGATGAGTGGCGGGGGCCTCATTTGCAGAGCCGAACAGACCCGCTGAACAGGAGGTGACTTTATGGTAAGGACAGGAAAAACAACAGAGGAGAAGGAAAAAGTTGGCAAATGTTAATTAAAGAACAACATTTCATTATAAGATGGAATGAAACATGAATGAAAGAACCTGCCCCACCCCAACCAATGGTGGTTGCGAAGAGCGTTTTGTTGGTGTTGGTTCTGGAACTCCGGAGCTTCCCGTGGTGAAATGTGAAACTGACCCTGTGCATGGGGGAGGAAAGGAGAGACAAGAACGACGCAGCCACTCCACGCTGGCAGGTGGCAGGTTTAATAAGCCAGGGAACTTACACGCGAAGCTTGTCTCGAGAAGCCGCAGGACGGGTAGGTGTCCACACCCGCCGCCTGCCAGAAACTTAAAAGTTTGCATCGAGGCCTTACCTGGCTTAAGTCAAGCGTCTCACTCGTCCAGGTTGTCTCAGCAGCGCTTTGCTCTCTCACGTCTGTATCCCTGAAAATGGCTCCGGCTTTGGAACTGGGGGGCAGAATCTGCAGAAGGAGGGCTCCACAGATGGGCCGGGGGAGGAGCCTCCGATTGCCCCAAACCAGCTCTGGAGTTGAGGGTCAACCTGCGGTCACGTCCATTCAATGACCTCCTTCAACAGATGCAAATGGCTGGAAACACAATAGCCTCTTTTGCTCTGTTACATCTTAACCACTGAAGAGTTATGGGCCGAGCGAGCAGAGGAGGGGCTACCCCAGGGCAGACGGAGGTGAAACCTGTGAGGTATTGCTGAGCAGGAATTCTCAGTCAAGGCAATGGACCCACCCATTCATTCGTGGTGCTGCTGGGGCCACGGATAAACAAAAGGGACACAGTCCCAGCCTTCCTGTGGTATCTAGTTTAGTGAGGGTTTCAGACATTATAGAAACAAAAATATATATCCATAAATCGTGCATGGTACCCTGAAGGCAAAGTAAAACCGTGATGAGAAATTATGATATGTGGTCGGGTGTTAAACTGGTTGTGTGAGGGAGAGGGAGTGGTCAGTGGGAACTAAGAAAAAGGCCTCTGAGCACAGACAAAAGGGATGACTAGAAATCAGCTGGGGGGTGGGGGCGGGTAGAGTGGGCTACTTCTGGGAAAGCATTAAACACTAGCGGTTGCTGGTGAGCAAAGAGATTTTGGAGACTGAAACCATTTAAAAAGTCCCATTGTTTGAGTGCATGTGACTCATTTGAATGTTGATATATATTGTAGAACATTTTCCATTAGTTGCATTTAATATACCCCTAGCACTGGAATGCTGGGGCTAGCTCATACTGGCTCACTGGATCTTCCTGTAGGCATCTCTCCCTAAATCATGTTCAGTGATATCAAAATGGTAGCTTGAAATTGGCCTCGGTCAGAGTATTTACTCAGTGGCAAAAGCTACACCCGAGGGCATTTTCTTTTTCCTTCCGGAGAACTGGTCACTAAACATTTACCAACACATCATTGCTCTTCTGTGAACTAATGCTAGGATGACGAGGTAAGAAACACCTGGAGAAAAGACGTAATTTAAACCACTTTAAGCAAAAATTGATATAATATTTTGCCATTTCACTAATGGTGTAACATCTTCCTAGAGAAAGTATCAAGATTATTTGGGGAACAAAATAGAATAGTCACACATTTAAGTGTGCTGTATCTGTAGCAATTTGCTTAATAACCATGGTTCTAGAATTTAGCTAAGTCTGATAAAGAGAAAGTTGGTAATTTTTTGAAAACTACAACACATTTAATTGACTCCTATTACTTCTTATGTATTCAACTTTAATCATTCAAAACCTATTTTCTGATTACTAATTATTGTGCCAGACTCAGCAGGGGAAATAGCAAGGGAAAATAATGATCCTAGGGCTTGGCGAGTTTACAGTGTAGTTAGAATGGGGAGGCTTTAAAATAAGAAATATTTAAATATTGAAAGTCCACCAATATTAGTGAATGGTTCAAAATATTACAAGATGTAAGAGAGGGGTAAGCATAGCCGGAAATGATGAGGGAGAGATGTCACGGAGAACTTGAATTGGCCTGGGCTCTCAAAGGTGTGTGGAACGTGATTTTATTGTTATGGAACAATCTAATGTGTTGCTGCTGGGAATATAAAATAGTGCAGCCAATCTAGAAAAGAGTAGCGAAGTTTCTTATAAAACTAAATAAGCGTTTACCATAAAATTCAACAATTGCACTCCTGGGCATTTATCCCAGAGAAATGAAACTTACGTTCCCCCCAAAACCTATACACAGATGTTCATATTTGTAATAGGCCAAAATTGGGGGAAGAAAAAGCACAGGTTTTTTGACCATTTAGCCTTGAATGGAGTGAATGACTAAATAAACTGTGGTACATTTATGTTATGAACAACTTGGATAGATCTCAGGGGGATTATTCGGAGTTAAAAAGCCAATCTCAAAAGGTTACATACTGTATGATTCCATTTATATAGAATTCTTGAAATGACATGTGTAGAAGGATGGAGAACAGATTAGTGGTTAGAAGGGGTTAGGGAGAGGACAACGGAGGGAGGTGGCTATGGCCACAAAAGAATAGTACAAGGGATCCTCATGACAGAATTGTTTTGTATCTTGACTGTGGTGTCGGTCACATGAATCTACACGTGTGACAAAACTGCATAGAATTAAATGCATAAACACAGGTGCATGCACAAAAATGAGTACATTTAGAACTGGAATCTGAATAAGGCCCGAATTATATCAATGTTAATTTCTTGTTTGTGACATTGTACTATAGTTGTTTCAAGATTTTACTGCTAGGAGAAACTAGGTGAAGGGTACACAGAAAACCCTCTATATTGTTTCTTTCAACTGCATGTGAATTTATAATTACCTCAAAATAAATGTTATTAAAAATTATAATAGTAAAGAGAGAAGGGAACATAATCTCCATAATACCAATTCACTATTCTAACAATAATGGCAATTTCTTTTATTCTTGGGGGTAGCGGCTGGATAAACACAAAGAATAGGATGAGGTTTATTAGACTATCTCAAATAACAATTCATGATTTTAACAAAGCAAAAATGTCAGTCTTACTTATTCTTTGTACATCTGAGCGATGAGAAGAAAATGGTACTGAACTGCTTTGCTGTTTCCTCTCTCAATTCATGCTATTTCACCATTGATAAGGGGAGGTATCCACACCACCAACATCATCCTTGGCTCTCCTGTGAGGACTGATGTTAAGAGTCATAGATACCACATCAGATTACCATTTGGAGCAGAATGCTATAGAAACAGAGTGCTTCTTTCCCCACTTTTTTAAGATACAGAGACAGTCAGTCACTATATTATAGCAGAGTGGGTCCCAGAGTCTTGGCAGGCTATTGTGTCAGAATGTAAAACTTCAGGTTCAGAATGGCAGTGAAGCACATTTTTCATTTGATAAGGCAAAACAAAACAAAACAAAAACCCTACGCAGTAATTGGCTTTGTCGAAAATCAGAATTGTAGGGTTTGGATCTGTAGGTACAATATCCCCCAACACACACACACTCGAAAGATACACATTTTAAGTTCTTCTTACAAATGAATGTAGAAAATTATGTAGAACTTACTGATGAAACCAAGCCATAAATTTGACATTTGAATCTGCTTTCTGTTGAGTAGCCCCAGGTAAGATCCAAAAGCCACAATTTAATTTTAGACCCAGAGTGAAAGGTTTATGACCATGTTATTCAAACAAACACATGTTGCTGTGAAATACCACCGTGGCCAGGCCATCTGTTTATCTGGGCCATTTCATTTAGTACACAGATCTCACGGATAAATCAGCTGCTTTTTGGCATAACGGGAGCCTGCAGAAAAGGCCAAAGTCTGTAATTCAGTTTCTACTCATTACTGGTCAAGCAAGAAGCCCTAATCAGAGTAGAATGGCAAATGGCGGATTTCACACAGCAGCTCTGATCTCTATTTCTGACACCTACCTCTCTTTCTAGAAGGTCCTTCAAGTTAGATTGGACATACAATTATATGCACATCTCCAGTGCACCTGGTTGAATGACTCAAACAGGTATTGTCCTGAAAATGCTAATTACATCATTTCTCCTTTCAGCTCTTTTTCATGCTTTCACTTTCAAAGCAAAGGTGTTTTAAGATATTAGGTCAAAATAGAGTCATTAGTGTTAACTGGCCATTGTAATATTGTTCAATAAAGATCTCGTGTGGAAAATTTAATAACTATATATATTTTTAAACTAAAACTCTATGGGGCGCCTGGCTGGCTCCGTCGGTTGGTCATCTGACTTCGGCTCAGGTCATGATCTTGCGGGTTCATGAGTTCGAGCCCCACAAGGGCTCTGTGCTGACAGCTCAGAACCTGGAGCCTGCTTCTGATTCTGTCTCCCTCTCTCTCTGCTCCTCCCCTGCTCGTGCTCTGTCTCTCTCTGTCTCAAAAATAAATAAACACTAAAAAAAAAACAAAACTAAAATTCTAGACCACAGAACAAGTTCAAGTATCAGATTACTTATTTGCCTGTACTTCTTAGTGCAGGATGGTGGGATAAATACAAATTTGAGATCAAACAAATACATGTCCAGATACCTGCTCTCTTTCTCGACCGGCTGTGACTTGAGCAAATTAACTACACCTCTCTGAACCTCACTCTCTGAATCTAGTCCTTCATTTGACATCAGGAAAACTACCAGAGAGTTTTCTGAGAGTTGATCCAATAACTAGCACACAGTTTCAGGATAAATGCTCATTCAGATCTGTTTCTTTTCTTTCCCTAATGTCCATTTATTTTTGAGAAAGAGTGCATGGGGCAGGGGCAGAGAGAGGGGGACAGAGGATCCGAAGTGGGCTCTGAGCCCACTGTGCAGATGCCAATGCGGGGCTCTAACTCACGAACCGTGAGGTCATGACCTGAGCCAAAGTCAGACGCTTAACCAACCGAGCCACCCAGGTGCCCCTCACTCAGATCTTTGAGATTTTCTCAGATAACAGATCTCCTTGGGGTGTTGTGAGAATTGGCCCAATAATTGGCATGCAGTAGGCACACCGTAAATGCTTGTTCTAGTCCCTCACTGAGATTTTCTCAGTAACGGAGTGGAACCGTTGAACGGGAACAACCGTTGATTCAAGGCACAGTGTGTTTAGTGGTTCAGAGTGTAGGTCCTCAGGCCAAACTGCCAACCTACAAATACCAGCTCTAGCACTTTCTATTCATGTGACTTGGGGCAAGTTATTTCATCTCTTTCAGCAGTATTCTCATCTGTGCAGTGTGAATACTGATAGTATACCTACCTCGTAAGGATTAAATGAGTTCATAGAAGTATGAACCACTCAGAGCAACACCTGGCATGCAGCAAGTGATGGATAAGGGTCGGTTCTGACTAGTATTATTACTATGTGTTGTTTGGAAACTCACATTTCATGGCTTGTATCTATTATTTCCAATAACCTTTTTTTAATCAGTCATTTAATAAAACTATTTCTTTTCCCATTGTTTTATATTAAAAATACTTGAGTAAATCTGGGCCTTCCCCCCCCCCCCCCCACCAAATCAAGTGAAATTATGCTTCAAATGAGGGAATCGATGACCTTTGCGAGCTTCTCTCGGGAGAGGAAGCTGGCTCTAAAGTTCTTTTGAATATCTGAAAAAAAGGTGGGATTTTTCTGCTAAATCTACCCTCAGGCTTGACATTCTCTAGGGTTCCTTCCTGCTTTAAAATTCTGTGAGGAAATCCTTTTCCACTCTTGGAGATGATTAGGGACAAAGACAAGTTTATCTAAATCTCTACGGGAAAGAAATGAATAATAAAAATGGAACTAAGACATCCTTACTCCCTTCTCTTCTTCAATGATGAGTCCATTAATACATTTCAAGGCCATTCTATCACAATAGCTTTTAAAAAGCTTCCCGTTTTGCTTTCCATTTTTAGGAAACAGCAGATTTAATTATATTAAAGAAAAACTTCTACAACCCAGAGTAATAGCAGGGGTGTCCTTTGCAGAGAGAAAGGTGGCACTGTTGGGCATGTATCGTTGAGTGAATTTATGGATTTGCACTCTTCCTGAATACTCTTAGGCTCTGCTTCTCTTTGAGCAAGGTAACATGTTTTGGAGATGGCTACCTCAGGCTAGACACGTGGGTGTTCTCTGTAGCCGTGTCACAAAGCACAGGTGTTGGTCCCCGACCATCAAGCTCCTGAGGTGGTGGTTACAGTTCCGTGTTGTACTGACCAGCCACAGATTCAAAGGGGGCATAAGCCGCCAATGGGGGGAGGGGCGGGGTAGGAGCTCATCTCATTCAGCTCTGCCATCTTCTGAAGTAAGGGGACCAAGACGGGGAACCGCCTTTAAAAGAGCATCTGGATTGGGGCGCCTGGGTGGCTCAGTCGGTTCCGGTCATGATCGCACGGATCTTGAGTTCGAGCCCCGTGTCAGGCTCTGTGCTGACAGCTCAGAGCCTGGAGCCTGCTTTGGATTCTGTGTCTCCCTCTCTCTCTGCCCCTAACCCACTCACATTCTGTCTCTGTCTCTCTCAAAAATAAATAAACATTAAAAAAAATTTTTTTAAAGAACATCTGGAGACTTTTCTCTTTCTTCCCTAAGAAAAATTCCTGTGCTTTTATCCTATTTCCTGTCCTGGGTCACATACAACATTTATGAGGCACTGAACCCTCCTGGAACTCATGAAACAGAGTTTTTAAAAAAAAAAGTGTTTTTTTTAATGTTTATTTATTTCCGAGAGAGAGAAAGAGTGTGACCAGAGGAGGGGCAGAGAGAGAAAGAGAGAGAGAGAGAGAGAGGGAGACAACAGAATCCAAAGCAGGCTCCAGGCTCTGAGCTGTCAGCACAGACCCCGACGCGGGGCTCAAACCCACAAGACCACGAGATCATGACCTGGGCTGAAGTCAGATGCTTAACCAACTGAGCCCCCCGGGGGATCCTCATGAAGCACAGTTTAAAGAGCAAGTTCTTGGTGGTAAAGCTAACCTTCCACAGAGGCGGAGCTTACGTACCACATGTGGCTCTAGAGACTGTGAGAAGCTCCCTGAAGTTTCTCGCTCCCCACCTATGCCCCCATCAGAGCTGACTGTTCAGGTATTCACTGCAAATAACTTGCAATTTGAGATAAATTGTTTCTGTCTTTAGTTGACCTTTGAAGAAAATGAAGACTATCATTGAAAAATAGGAGAGGACAGATGTAATTTTTCCTTTCTTTTCTTTTCTTTTTTTTACTGTTTATCAAATACATAGACTGTGCAAAAGCTTAGCAGTGTAAACACTAAAGCTCCTTTAGGAATAAGCTTGGAGTGGCTGAAAACTGCTAGCCTATTAGTTCAGAGGTGACTAAGTAATTCTGCCCAAAGTTCTCCCAGGAGCAGCAGCATTAGAGAGAAGCAGCCATGGCTGCCCATTTAGGTTGGAGTCACCTGACCTGGGTGGGGAGGGGGCCCGAGGGCAGACCCCACTGATGCTCCAGGGTTTCCTCAGGACAGTCAGCCAGAAGTACAGTGACCACAAGAGCCAGATATGCTGGGACAGTTCTGTTTCGTGCATTTGTTTTTCCTCAAAAGAAGCATTTTGCTAAATATAACTACGTATGACCTAATTTCTATATTGAAAAGACTTTTCCAAGGCAAATTGGGAAAAAGTGTCCTGTCCCCACATGTTCGGGTTTGAGGTTAGGAAAATATAGCCTTTATAGTAAGGAATGCATAAGTCAGAGCTGGGAAACTTTGTGCCACCAAGGGAAGAGAAGCTGCTGACAGCTACGGAGCTCAGACGAGGGCAGGAGTCGGGGCAGAGCCGTCCTTCACCTGCCCAGAACCTGTGGGGGCAAAAAGGCGAGAAGTTCAAAATGTCCACCAGCAAGGCCTTCCCACTGGAGCCAGTCCGTGGCACCAGGAGAAAAGGGGTGTCCTGAAGCATTGGCTTACACCACAGCTGCCTGTGCCTCGAAAAACCAAAACCACATGTGGGCCCAGCCCAGGAAGGCGTCTGAGGTTTCCTCCCCTGGCTCCCCGGCTGGCTCCACTGTCCGTTTGCCTCCTCCTCTAACAGAAGACAGAAGGGCAGTTTCTCCAGGAAGTCACTCAAAGAAAGTTCGTTTCAGGGACAGGGTTCCAGCAGCGTGAGCCCGGTCAGCACTCTCTGCCGGGGATGTCCGGCAAGAGTCACAGGGACACGGTGGTCAAAGGTGGCCGATCAGTTAGAGTTCCAGCATCTTCCTTGCGTGGAGTTTATCTCAACAAACACAATTTTAAAACTGTTTGTTTGTTTGTTTAATGTTTAGAGCGCACGTGGGGAAGGGACACAGAGAGAAGGGAACAGAAGATCTGAAGCAGGCTCTGCGCTGACAGCAGTGAGCCTGCTGCGGGGCTCAAACTCACGAACTGTGAGATCATGACCTGAGCCAAGTCAGATACTCAACCCACTGAGCCCCCCAGGTGCCCCTCAACAAACACAATTTTACACCATTATGATTGTTATGCTCAACCCATTGAATGTTCCTCTTGAACGTGAGAACATATGTTATACTCGTAAGCCAAGAAGCTGAAGGCACGTGATTTCTCCAGCGATGAAGCAGGAAAACTCACGGATAGAAGCACTATTTTGTGTGGACGTCCCTCCTGTCCACACGGAGGTGCTCCCTGCATCCACAGCTCCCGCCGCTAAAAATGTTTACTTTGGGGCACCTGGGTGGCTCAGCATCCGATTTCCGCTCAGGTCACGGTCTCTCCGTTTGTGAGTCTCGGTTCATGAGTTCGAGCCCCAGGTCGGGCTCTGTGCTGACAGCTCAGAGCCTGGAGCCTGCTTCGGATTCTGTGTCTCCCTCTCTCTGCCCTTCTCCTGCTCACGCTCTCTCTCTCTCTCAAAAATAAGTAAACGTTAAAAAAAATTTTTTTAACGTTTACCTTGAACTCAAGCCTAACCCCCTTTGTGCGCTTAATTCTGTTTTTGAGACTATAAAAGTAATACATGTTTGTTTATTATAGATAATTTGAGAAAAGACACAAACATAAATATAAAATAAAAATCATTTGTGATCCTATAAAGGAACGCTGTTAACATTTAGTGTATTTACCCAGCCTTATTTATACAATACACACATACACAATTTGTGATATGTCTGTATCACACCACACACGCCATACCACAGCATTTGTGACATAACGGAGATCACAGGATACAATATTTTCAATCTTACTGCTTCACTTAACAACATATCATTAGCATTTTCCTCTGATTTAAAATATTCTTGGGTCACCTGGGTGGCTTAGTCAGTTAAGCATCAGACTCTCGATCTTGGCTCAGGTCACCACCTCATGCTTTATCAGATGGAGCCCGCTGAAGAGTCTTTCCTTCTCCCCCTCTCTGCCCCTCCCCCACTCATGCTCTCACTCTCTGTCTCCCGTTCTGTCTTTCGAAGTAAATAAATAAGCTTTAAAAAAAATAAATAAAATATTCTTTGAAAACATTTCAATGAACGCTCAATGTTCCATAGTATAAATGTATGATTATATATTACCTTTTTCCAATTAATGTGTTTTTGTATTGTTTACAAATACTTGGTCTTTTAAATAATAATATAATAAAAATCTCAATACATAAATCTTTGTCTGATTGTTTTACTATATCCACAGGGCAGAGTGCTAAATGGGAAATTCTCACGTCAGAGAGTATGGGTTTCTTTTTATAAAGATGCATTAGTTTGTGTTGCTAGAAGCAGTGTATGAAAAAAGCATTACTTTCTTATCCTGCTTTCAATACTAAATATTATAATTTTAAAATTCCTCATTACTCTAAGGAGTGAAAAACGGCCACTTCATTGTTGTTTCAAGTCTCATCGTTTCTAAGAGGTTTCCTTTTCTGTTAGGAAAAAGGCGTGATTGCGTATATGGCTTATTTTCTTCAAAACATCTATAGTAGGTCTACCTAAAGAGCCTTCCTTAACTATCATAAAGAGAACCATCTGGTGGGAACTATAATGTTTTCAGGGTAGAGTTTCAAGAGACACTCCCTGGTCTGTGAGGCTCTGTGTTGACAGTGCGGTGCCTGCTTGGGATTCTCTCTCTCTCTCTCTCTCTCTGTTCCTCCCCCACTCATGCTCTCCCTCTTTCTCTTTCTTTCTCTCAAAAATAAATAACTAAACATTAGAAAAATTCAAAAGTTTAAAAGAAGGGGAGGGCGAAGGGGGCAGGTTTGAGGAAGGGGACAGCTCTCAAGCTGGGAGCAGGGGGGCCTATCCGAGCTGCCGGCAAGAGGGCTTTGGACACTGGGGAGGGAGGTGCTGGAGGATGGAAAAGAGTTTTTGAGGATTGACAGTGTTGAAACACACACTGTTTAATAGCTTGTCGTCCGGAGGATATTTCTATTGGGAGGAAAGCCTAGGGTGGACCCGGGGATGGACAGAAATCATTCAACCCTCGTATGGCAGTGAGCGTCAGATCAAGATGCATGCTAGAAACGAAGCAGGTCAGACCTACCCATGTGGGGGCAGATAGTGGAGAGACGTTCACACAGGAAGGCAGAGCACGCATTGGGAGGATGAGGTGCTGGCAGTCGCCCAAGCAGACAGCACTTGGCATTGAGCAGTTCCTTCAGTGATGCTTGGTGGGTGTCCCTGATCTCGATAGGGCATGAAGAACTAAGTATGTTGTCTACGCAAATGTGAGGCTATATCAGGGTGTTGCAGCAAGCAAAGGCAGACCCCTGGCCCCTTGCCTGTGGCTCAGGGGACAGACCGGCAAGGCTAAGGGGGACCCACCGGATGATCTGAGGATCTGGACAAGCTAGGTCAGATCCTTGGGCCCCAACATCCAAATAGGAGGCCGGTTACTAGAGTTTACATGCAAGGCGAGGGCTGGTTGGATGAGAATATCCTCAACGCCTAGGTACCAACTCCAAACATTCTCCAGGCAAGGCCTGGGAGCAAGCCCAGATCCTGCCACCAGTCGGGATTTGAGAGGTCTCAGCTGTGGGGACTGGCAGATGGAGGTGGCAAGGGGCTACGAACGTCATCAGAGAAAACAAGGAGAGAGCTCTTGAGGAGACCCTAAATGAAACTCAAGATAATGTATTTTCTTCAAGTTCTTGAACAACCAGAAACTTCAAAGAAGAAATTACAAGAGATTTATGGGTGAGGAAAAAGGTATGCATTAGAAAAGGCTCAATGGGGGAGGAAGAAAAACCGTAACTGGTCAAGCTGGCTAAAGAGAGTGGAAAGAGCAGTCAAGTGGAGTTTGTTTTGATGCCAGCAGGGGGTGGGGGAGGGGACTGAAAAGCCGGAGACGGATTTGTACGGACGTCTTTTTTTTTTAAAGCCAGATTGGAAATCAAGAGCAAGAGATTAATGATGACTTTAAAATGGCTAAGGTATTGAACTGATTTTCTTAATCTGTCTTTAATAAGAAGAATGGAACCAAGCAGCCATTTCAATTAGGTGGTAATGTGGAGTTTGCAAAAACGTCCACAGCTGGTAAGAAAAATGTGGAGACTGTGTAGATATGCGGCTCCACAGGTCTTGATGAAATTCATCCTTGAAGTAATGCCTGTGAATAATCCACACGACGTGGGGGAAAGGGTAGACAGGGTGGGGAGGGGCGGAAACAGGGGGGAAGCGGGAGAAGGCAGCCAGCTCTTGAATCCCTAGAAGAGCACCAGGCAGCAGTCTGCAGGGGGTAGGTGTTAGACAAGAGCCGTAGGAGAGATCTCAGCATGGTCCTGGAGAGGAGGCATTGAAGCCTGCTACCACTCCAGGGAGAGTCCTAGGGAAAAGCAGTTTGGAGCACGAGCAAGGAATTGCGGGTGGTGGGAACGTCGTCCTGTTTTCTCATGTGTCTTTAACTCGTTCAAGACAGTCTGCCAGATCACTCTGCAGGGCATTTTTGGAAAGAGCTATCTTAGTTTTGAAGAGCATGTATTGCATTTTGTTCAACCCAGCAAATGTTTCTCAAATATACATGACATGCCTCAGCTGTTCTGGAGGAGCGATGGAAGAGGCAAAAATATATTGTAACCAGTACCTGACATTTTGGAGCTTATGACTCTTGGAGGCACCGAAGACCAAGTGAGAAAACAGTGCAAAACGGTGTGAGCTAAACTGTCAGCACGGGAGGTTCAGCCCCTAAGGGCCCGGCCAGAGAACACAGGCACAAGGACTTTTGACTGCGGGAGACATCAAGAGGAGGGCACTTGGAATGGGCTTTAAGGATGAGAAGGAGGGCGCCGGGGTGGCTCAGTCATTAAGCATCTGATTTCAGCTCAGGTTATGATCTCATGGTTCCTTAGTTCGAGTCCCACATCAGGTGAGCTCCACTTTTCTCTCTCTTCCTCTCTCTTTCTCTCTCTCTCTGTCTGCCCCCTCACTCCCTTGCGGCCTCTGTTTCTCTCTCCCTCTCTCAAAAAGAAAGAAAGAAGAAGAAAGAAAGAAAGAAAGAAAGAAAGAAAGAAAGAAAAAAGAAAAAGGTGGAAAGGATCCCGGCAAGAAGAGAGTGTGGGCTCTCCCGGCAAAGGTTAGAACAGCAGGCATTCTATGTGGGGGGAACAGCACATTAGCTGGTGGGAATGGAAAACACGTGCTGGGAAGTGGGAAGGGATAAAGCAGAGAGGTAGAATGCCAGGTTGCAAAAGTTTAGAGAACTAGAAAACAGAACATGATTTGGTCAGCAAGGAGTTATTGTCACATTCTTGAGCAAGAGAGCGACATGAGGAGAGGACTCTTCGAAAGGGGTTCAGTCCTAGAGAACGTGGGCAGAATCAGAGCATGGACAGATGGTTAGGAGGGTATGCCCTCAGGATAAACACCAGCTTTCCTGTCACTGCCCTGATCTAAGCCACCACACCTCTCCATTAAATGCTTTAACTGGTCTCTAAACTAGACTCCCAATGCTGTCCTTGCTTCTCTTCGGTTGGTCTCAACACGGCAGCCAGAGTGATCCTGTTAAAGCATAAGCAGACTATATCTCTCCCCTGTTGGGGACCCCTCCCAATGGCTCCTACCTCATGCAAAGAGAAGTCCAAGTCCTTCCAACGCCCCACAAAGTAGTGCCTGATCCAGTGCCTACTTTCCATTCCCTCTCAGACCTCATCTACCTCTTTTGCCCTCACTCATTCATTGCTATTCCTTAAATGTGGTGGACAGCGTGCTGCCACAGGACCTTTGCACTTGCTGCTCCTATTGCCTGCAAGGATCTTTCCCCAGGCGCATGGCCCTCCTGGGGGAATACCTTTACTTGAATATCACCTTATCAGTGAGGCCTTCCCTGGCCGCTCTATCTAAATTGTAAACACTATGCCCCCAAAACTTTCTAACTCCCTCCCCTACTTTGTTTTTCATTTATATTTATCTTTCTCTTACAATTGTTTTAAAAATTAAGTTGTTTACTGTCTCTCCCCTCCTCTGTTTCTATTTGTTCTCTTCATTGCCCTGGTCTTAGCACCTAGAGCAGAACTTGGCAGGTGTGCAATCATATGTGCTGGAACAGTGAATGAATGAATGAGTAAATGAATGAGTGGGCGAATGAACAAATGAATATCACAGAAAGCTGAGAAAGGTTGAGATTGCACAATGGATGAGAGCTGTAAGAATGGAGGAAAAGAGGATAACTATAGAGAAGCTGTACAAAGATGTCAGAGTCTGAATTCCTGAAGGAAGAGTTAGGAAAACGCATATACTTTCAGTGGAAGCCTAGCTCACTGAAACATGGGCTGACAAGGCTGGGGGTTATAAAGGGGAATCATCTTTGAAGCATGATAAGCATCTGGATGAGACCCATTAAATGACCTTCTATGTGAACACATCTCAACTTTTTCTTTCCAGTATATCCCTTTTAAATAATTTCATGTATTTATTTTAAGGGAGACAGCAAGAGGGAGAGAGAAGAACCCTAAGCAGGCTCTGCACCGTCAGCACGGAGCCCGATGCGGGGCTCAAACCGGCAAACTGCGAGATCATGTAAGCTGCAATCAAGAGTCAGATGCTTAACCGCCTGAACCACCCAGCTACCCCTTTTCCAGGATATTCCTAATGGGATTTTGACACATGTACTACCCTCCTTCGGTCTTTGATTCTGCTTGATATTACTACCAAAAATTCTATTTTAATACTCCAAAGAATTCTAAAACCAGTATTCGCATGTTCATTTTTAGGGGCGCCTGGGTGGCTCAGTCGGTTGAGCGGCCGACTTCAGCTCAGGTCATGATCTCGCCGTCCGTGAGTTCGAGCCCCGCGTTGGGCTCTGTGCTGACCGCTCAGAGCCTGGAGCCTGTTTCAGATTCTGTGTCTCCCTCTCTCTGACCCTCCCCTGTTCATGCTCTGTCTCTCCCTGTCTCAAAAAGAAATAAAAAGGTTAAAAAAAAATTAAAAAAAAAAAAGAGTTCATTTTTAAAATAGCATTTCAGGATTTTTTATGACAAATACTACAATCCATTGTTCCACAGAACTCTCAGAGACCCTCGCATATGTGGAAATGGAAACGAAACAAGAAAAGAGATACAAGATGAGTGATACGAAGGAAAGGAACATGACTGTGCGGCTGAAAAAAACTGAGGATAAAAACAAGACATGGATGGAGTCAAGATTTTTCCAGACGTGCTATAAATAAATATTTGTGGGACTAGAGTCAAGGTGCAGTCAATGCAAGAACCAGCATGTGGGCGGGGGGGGGGGGCGGGGAGGTTGGGTCGTGGAGGTGGCAAGAGAGGATGTGGAGTGAGGCTTTGCATAGAGTGCTCCCCAGCCTCTCAGCATCTGGCTGGCAGTGTGCCTAAGCACACAGTAGGTACAGGTGGAAGAGCTGGGGGGCTGGGGACCTGAGCGGTTATGAGGGCAGAGGAGGACTGACGTGATGGGGTCCCTTCTTTACGTGAAGCAGGTCTGAATCAGTCCAGACACATAGGTGTGCAGGAAATATCACGTCTATTTTCTTCTAGTCCACTTCTTTTTTTTTATAGATTTTTTTAAGTTTATTTCTTTTGAGAGAGAGAGACCACAAGCTGGGGAGGAACAGAGACAGAGACAGAGACAGAGAGAATCCCGAGCAGGCTCCACACTGACAGTGCAGACCTCGACGCAGGGCTCAAACCCATGAACCATGAGATAATGACTCGAGCCCAAGTCAAGAGTCAGACGCTTAACTGACTGAGCCACCTAGGCGCCCCTCTTCTAGTCAACTTCTTCCAAAGCCATGCTGCCATCCCAACAGGTGAGTTGGAAATTCGAAGCTATTCCGGCAACACTCTTCCGCTTACCTTTTCTATTTCAAGGTTGTTTCAAAGTCCTGGGGTCCTACACAGTGCTGAGGTGGTGGTGGCAAAAGCGATGGGAAATTTCTGCTCAGTCCCTTGCTGTGTCAGCCCACGTGTCTCTCTGGGTCCACCACTGTGCTCTCGTTGGCCAGGACTAGGACACAGGACAGTCCAACCTCCCCACTGACTGGGTAACCATTCTCTCTAAGTCTTTATCGCTAATGCACAGAAATACCAAAAACAACGTGCAAATGGATATTTCTTGTGGGACCTACCATCCTAGAGCATCTTTTTTTTTTTTAATTTTTTAGTGTTTATTTTCAAGAGACAGAGAGACACAGTGTGAACGGGGAGGGGCAGAGAGGGAGAGACAGAATCTGAAGCAGGCTCCAGGCTCTGAGCTGTCAGCACAGAGCCCGACATGGGGCTCGAACTCACGAACTGTGAGATCATGACCTGAGCCGAAGTCAGACACCCAACCGACTGAGCCACCCAGGCGCCCCGAGCATCTTTTTTAGTTTGAGAGAAATTGCCTTCTCTTCAAACTCTATTCTCAGAATAATAGTTTTCGGCTGCTCGGGAAAAATTCAGAAAAGAAGAGAACAAACCTCCCCTGACATGAGGAAACTATCCCCTTGAATGGGGAAGGAGAGAAGGGGGGAAAAATACAGGCAGAAAACATCATAATTTACACATTATCTTACCATTTTCAGAGCTTTTGTAGTCAGTAAAGAAATAGCGACAATTCTAATGAAAGTAACTAGCTTCCTTCAAGTTCTCTCCTGGTGTGAGCAGTGGACATGGAGGAAGAACCCGTTGCCCTCGCTCTCAGCCTCTAAGGTCGACCCTGCTGCAGAGGGGCTTCCTCACCAAAGAGGCAGGACAGCCCACATCCGGTGACTGAGGGAGGGAGGGGTATGGAGACCTGGCTGTTTTACCCAATGTGGGGTAACTCTGATGGGCCAGCTGTACATACTCCAGAGATCCCTGTGGGGGTGGGCCGAGGCTTTCGGACCCTGCGTCACAGTTCTTCCATCTCTCTGCCCGATCTTGCCTCCACTCCCTCCCTCCATGGGCCATCATCTCTAAAAAAGTCCCTGATAGTTTCAAACAGAGAGGGAGGCAAACCATAAGAAACTCTTAAAATACAGAGAACAAACTGAGGTTTGATGGGGGGGGGTGCAAGGCGGGGGGAATGGGTGATGGGCATTGAGGAGGGCACTTGTTGGGATGAGCCCTGGGTGTTGTATGTAAGCGATGAATCATGGTAATCTACTCCTGAAGCCAAGAGCACACTGTATACACTGTATGTTAGCTAACTTGACAATAAATTATATTAAAAGAAATAAATAAATTGCATGTAAGATAGAGCATTTAAAAAAAAGTAAAAAAGTCCCTGCACAGGGCACCCAGGTGGCTCAGTCGGTTGAGCCTCGACTTTGGCTCAGGTCATGACCTCATGGTTCATGAGTTTGAGCCCCACATGGGGCTCTTAGCTGTCAGCACAGAGCCAGCATTGGATCCTCTGTCTCCCTGTCTGTCTCTCTCTGTCCCTCCCCTGCTTGGACTCTCTCTCTCTCTGTCTCTGTCTCTCTCTCTCTCTCTCTCTCTCTCAAAAAAAAAAAAATTCCCTGCACACCAAAACCCATCTTAGCATCTGCTTCCAGAGATCCCAACGTGCAAGAGTTCTAGAAGTGGTCCTAGGATGTAGTCAATAAGATGGGATTTGGGGGCCGAATCACTAGCCACCCAGCAGGCAATGAGGATCCAGTTGGTGGGAAATAGAACATGGCATCCCCTGGCCCATGGTGATAGTCCAACAGGTGGTTAAATTAAGAAATATATCTGTGGAAAAGAAATGAACTAGCAGGTGAGGTTTATTGGGTGTTGAGAAGGGAGAAACAGTGACTTTAATGATAATGGAATTGGATGAGTATTGCTAAAAGCCATTAATACACAAAAGATAATGAAAAGCTGCAGGCAATTAACAGGCAAATAGAAGCCAAATATGAAAGCCTGAAGATCTCCCTGATATTTACAAAGATCCTCTCACATCCTGCCGCTGAGGCCCAAGCCCAGAATTAAATCTAGTGCTGTTCTCCGGAGACCATTAAATACCCAACCAAGGTAGACCTGTAGGAGTTATGTGCCTCCTTCAAGATCTACCCCACCTCTCCTGCTGGCTACTAGGCTAGTGGTAGGGTTAAGTCACAGCGTGATCACCCAGGGACGGGCTGGGCCCAGGAAGGGAGAAAAGGGACTCTAGTCCAAAGGAGCTGCGAGCCCTAGCCAACATATACTCTCTGACGCCAGGGCAGCACGAGTGGGACTGGATTCGGAGGCTGCTTGAGCAAGAGGAGCTGGGGCATAGGACTGGTTAGGGGACTTCGCCGACTTGGGAGCCCTCTCTGGAGACACAGGATGCAGGCCTTGGCAAGACCCCCAGGAGATGGTGTCACCTTGCACTAGGATGGTTCCTAGGAGCATGGAGAAAGCAATGGCCTAAACGAAGCTGAAATGCAAGAATTTCCTTGGCAGATTGAGGAAGGAAGGGTTAAAAGGCTCAGGGACATGGACTTACTAGAATGTCTACACATGTATTATATACTAGATGAGACCCAGTAACCGGTCAAGGGATTACATTCTACAGAAAGGCCTGGAGGCCATACCATTTACCAATGGTACCATACCATGTTCCATTAGGAACATCCTGATGAGAAGGGCTCCAGCATCACTAAAGTGTTCAGCGATGATGAAAGGACCACAAATGGTAATAGGAGAGAACCCCAAATGATAAGACCCCCAACTAACAGAGATCAAGCGTGAAACTGCCTGAAGCCAGCCAGGTGGATGCTGTTGTCCCAGTGAGCAGCTGGGTGACAGTAGCAGCCAAGGGGGCCTGACCTGCAGAGTGTGTGTGTGTGTGTGTGTGTGTGTGTGTAGATTACGGGATCCTTGGGCCAGCAGCAGTACCTAGGAACTTCTTAGAAATGCGGTTTTCTCCACAACTCCACTTACTGAATCAGAAACTCTGGGATAAAAACCTAAGGTTCATCGATCTCTGCAGGTGATGCTAACACAAACTAAAGTTTGAGAACCTCAGGACAGAACACGGGTTTAACAGGACTGACTTTGGAAGGCAGGGCTATGCCAGGAAACCCAGGAAGTTGGCATGAATTACAGCAGGGGACACCTGTGCTGGGATGTCCTTTGCGTTTTAGAAAAGGCTTTGCTTTCTCTTCAGCTTTAGCCAACAGAAGCACAGGAGTTTACAAAAAGTCATAGATTCTTCAAGTCCCTTTGCCCCCACATTTCTACTTAGGAAATCTCATATTTGGGTAATCAACAACTGTGAGTTCTAATGAATAGCTCCACCCTTTGCTATACCGAGCAAGATAACATAATGCCCACTGCTGCTTTTCTTTGATTTGAGCTGACAAATCTAGGTCAAAAGCACCAATCCCACACTGTAACTTTGGGTTTTACCATCAGTAGGAAAGAAAGTGTTTAGAAAGGCAAAGGAAGACCCAGGAGACTGTGGACAAGGCTGGGGTATTCTTATACGCAGTTCATGAACTGATGACCATGTGGAAATGTGTTCAAAGCCTATTTAAAGTCTGACATGTGAACTAATAAATGTCTGGATGATTCGCCATCTAATTCCTCTAGCTCTTTCTTAAAGTAATTTCAGAGCGTTTAGATGGAACTCATTTCCCCTTATATTGTGCTTTTTGGTAAAAGGATAAATCTAAAGTTGAGGCTTTTCCCAGAACCTCTGGGAAGAAGAAACATGCAGGGAAAATATCTGATCACAGGAGTTCACAACTGCATATCTAACCACCAAGACAAAGCTTCTCCAAGTGTTCGTCCTACTCCCACGTTTGCACTCTTGCACAAACCAGCTATATGTGTGGAATATGTCTGCTCTTTTATTTACCAGGCCATTCCCTGTCTATTCAACAGCATTTTCTGGGAAGACTTCTGCATGGATCAGAAGGTGTTCCCCTTTCTTGCTTTGTCGTTTGTTGCACACTGAGGAGTGTGTATGTGTATGCACTTATCTGCCTTGTGGAAATGTGGCTGTGATCCCAGAGCAACGAAGGCGGGCATGAAGGCTATTTGGGAATCCAGTAACACAATGGGAGGGTAGAAATTCTCCCTCCTATGGGCTGGCTATAGGACTAGGAGTAGGAGACCAATGACAGCCTTGAGTGTCCAGTTAGAAATGGTTTATGTCAGTGATATGTTTGCAGGTGCCAATCCTGCATGTCCCTTCCAAACTTCAGTGATGTTTTGTCAGTAGCTTAAAATTGACCATGATGGGATGTTTACACCGTGGGTATCAGCAAATGTTGTAAACCAAGTTGTTGTTGTTTTAATCCACCCTTTTATCAGCGCCCTTACCACTTGTATTCTTTTTAACATTCCACATCTCCTTTTAAGAGGCTCATGCTTCCTCTACGTTCTTGAACATAAAGGATGTATTCATAATACCTATTTTTATGTGTGTATCTACTAATTCTATCTTCTAGATCAGAAAGATTGGCAAACTATGGGTCAAATCCAGCCTGCAGCCTGTTTCTACATGACCCATGAGCTAAGAATGGTTTCATATTTTTAAAGGGCTGTAGAAAACAGACAACATGAGCCATCAGGGAAATTCAAATAAAAAACACAATGAGGTAGCACTTCACACTGACTAGGAAAACTATAACCAAAAGACCAGATAACAAGTGTTGGCAAGGTTGTGGAAAAAGCAGAACCTGTACCTATGGTTGATGGGAATGTAAAACACGCAGCAGCTTCGGAAAAGCAGTCTGGCAATTCCTCAAAAGGTTAAGCCGCAGTGTTGCCATATAACCCAGCAATTCCACTCTTAAGTATACGTGTAAGAAAAATAAACACTTGTTAAAAAACTGGTACATGAATGTTCCTAGCAGCATTGTTCATATTTCGTAATTACTTCCTCAAAGTGGAAACAACCCAAATGTCTATCAACCAATGAATGTACAATGTGGTATATCCATAGAATGGAGTATTATCCAGCAATAAAAAGAAATGAGTGACAAATGCTACAGCATGGATGAACCCTGAAAACATGCCAAGTGAAAGAAGCCAGACACAAAGGGTCACATATTATATGACTCTATTTATATGAAATGCACAGAATAGGCAATCCCACAGAGACAGAACATAGCCTGGTGGTTGCTAGGGGCAAGAGGGGTGTGGGGGGTGTTGAGAGAAGGATGGGAGTGGGTTTCTTTTGGGGATGATGAAAATATTCTTTTTTTAAATTTTTATTTGTTTAAATTTTTTTTTTAACGTTTATTCATTTTTGAGACAGAGAGAGACAGAGCATGAACAGGGGAGGGTCAGAGAGAGGGAGACACAGAATCTGAAACAGGCTCCAGGCTCTGAGCTGTCAGCACAGAGCCCAACGCGGGGCTCGAACTCACGGACCGTGAGATCATGACCTGAGCCGAAGTCGGACGCTTAACCGACCGAGCCACCCAGGCGCCCCTGATGAAAATATTCTAAAATTGATTGATATATTCCCACAGCTCTGGAAGTATATGAAAAAAAAACCATTGAGTTTCATACTTTAAAAGGATAAATTTTATGGTATCTCAATTAAAAAAAAATTTAAGTGGTTCCTAGACTTTGACATTTTAGAGCCTCTAGTCCCAAAACAAAATTCAGGGATCTATCATAGATACCAACTTCTTTTTGGTAAATAATAATATTTTCAAGGTTACTAGCTAGTACTAATATCATTTCATAAAAGAAAGTATATGTTAATACCTCAACATTAATCAGGAATGAAGAATACTTGTTTAAGTGGAATAAATTTAGTTTCACTAAAAAAAGTATTAAGTAATCTTTACAAGTGTAACCTGTCACAGGTTCTAAAAAACATCCAATACTGCTTGAAGTATGAAAGTACTTCTGTTGCTATTTTTAAATTTTTAAAAAATTTTTATTAAATTTTTATTTATTTTTTATTTTAGAGAGAGAGAGCACACGAGTGGGGGAGAGGGGGAGAGGAAGTGAGAGAGAGAATCTTACGCACGTTCCATGCTCAGCATGGAGCCTGAAGTGGGGCTTGATCCCATAACCCTGGGATCATGACCTGAGCCGAAAACAGAGAGTCAGACACTCAACGGACTGAGCCACTCAGGTGCCCCTTCTGTTGCTATTTTTAAAATCTTTTTTTTTTAAATGGATTCCAGTACAGAAATTCATTATTTCTACAAAAGATGTTCTTCAAATCTTGAATTTTATAGTCATGTAATTAGGTTATCCATTTTTACATGCATTTCAGACATAACTGATTTGCCGATAATAAAGTAAATGAAAAACTTTAGTTGATAAAAACTTTATTCAAAACATGTCAAGAACCATAGAGTTCAAAAATAAAAGATAATTTCTGGTAACTTAAAAATAAAGAATATCTATAACAACCACATTAACCCTACTACTTATAATACAATCTTGAAAATCAAAGGTAATCTTTGTATTTCGATGTTTTGCCACATTTGAGCTAAAATCCTCCTCCTTACATCACTACACTGTTATGTAACCCTTTTAGTTTTAACACTTAAAAGACAATTTGAGCATTTTCTGACAAGCAAGAATATATACTATTGGTTCCTTCCTATACATAGTTCAAATGACTAGAAAACTAATTTTTACTAAAAATATTTTTAAAAAGAAAAAAAAGGGAAGAAACAGGTTAGTAAAATATTTTGAGAACAATGGGTGGATTAGTATTTTGAATTGAGCTGCACAAGAATACATTTCGACTTGAAGACTCTCCAGATTATTTGCTACACGTTTATATAGCACAGGACATTTACGAAATGCTTTCCACCATTTATTAGTCAGAATTCACAACACCCAGGTGCTGTGAAATAGAAGAATTAACCTCAGCTTAAGTGGGGAAGCCAAGGCACAAGGTCAAATCTTCTCAGGGCCAGAGTGAGTCTCATTAGCTTCTGATTTCTTGTGTGCAAGGCCAAGTGCTTGTTTATGGAGTAATTTGTTCAGTGATGGGAGGAAAAGTAGGTAGGATTTGCTGTGGGAAAATTAGCTTTGGCTCTATAAGTAAAATGTTCAGAGCACGGATCAGGTAGAGAGGACAATTTCAGTGTGAAAAGGGTTAATGGGAAGAAAGTTAAAACCAGAGTAAAGACTATTCAGACAGAGATCACTTTTCAGAAATAAAAATCGCAAAACAAGAATAGGAAAAGAATTAGAGCTCTAGAGTTTCTCATTTCTAAGCCAAGGGGCTTTTATAAAATCACTTTAAAAGTAGGACCTCTCTTGAAGACAACCCTTAAGCATCTTATTTTTGCCTCCACAAAGCCCCACGAGGTACAGAGTACTAATGTACAGAGTGAGACTGAGTACAGAAGTTAAGAGGTTAAGGCCACATGGAGACAGAATAGGCTGGAACAGATGTTATGTCTTAAAGCATTGGCTTAGAAATAGAAACAGAAGGTAGAGGATAAACAGGAACTTTTCTGGATGGACAAATGGAATAATCCAGGGATCCAGTAGCAACACCAGCTACTTAACATTTTTTTACAAAAGACTTGGAACTTCAAGTACACAACGAAACCTAAGAAGACAAATGCTCTTCTGGGTATTGAAATACGCAACGTCTCATAAGACCATGCGAGAAAGCAGAGGCATAAATGAGCCACAGTATGGGGAAGTGCAAACTAATGCATTTAGGACAAAATACTGCTGCCTCTAGTTAAAATATGATAAACACCGAGCCATCAACATGACTTGCGTGGGGAATTTAATTTAGCCTAATCAGTGTGTTAGGGTGGATTAAGAAAAAATACTGGTCATTATCGGCAGCAGTATTAAAGACCAAAACAGTGGTGCCCATTCGCTTGGAAAAGCATGTGGAACCCTGGGCTTCATAGGTCCACTGTGAGTTATTATGGGACATTAGGAATGTTTGAAGTATATTCCTAACCTTTGGGGGAGACACATGAAACATCTCTTCATGGCTGTCAGACAGATTTGTAGCAGAATGGGTCACAGTTCTAAGCCACTGTAGCAAATCTGATGTTCTGGAAGCCTCCCAGGGAGGCTTTCCCTCTGGGTGTCCCTCTAACCCTCTGTCACAGTCCAATCCCATGTCATGATGATAAATACAACCAGTTTAGGTCATGATACCAAGAATCCTCTGGGCCATAGGGGTCCTGATAGTGAAAACTGGAAATGACAAGTGCTGGAAAAGACCTCAAGAGGGCAACTTTTCGTAAAGAATCTAGAATATAGCCAGTTCTTTTTTGTGCAGGGAGGTATGTAACTTGATACATATATATCATGGCCATAGCCCCCAAACACTGATTAGAATATTCTTGGGAAGGGACCGAGGGAAGAGATTTATTCCCAAGCATTGGCATGAAGAGTCCTTTTATTTATCGGTGGTGGTTTCCCTCCTCCCTGAGATACAGAAAGAACTTCCACATCAGGGTCTCAGTGGATAATGTATGATAAAAAGATATTTAGTGTCATCTGAATTTTTGATATGCTCTTTTATCCTAGTGCACTCAGCTCCAAACTTCCAAAATCAAACTGAAACTTGAGAATAACTTAGTAATGAAAATGCAGTAGAAATCAACCTGATATTTTATGTATTTTGACTGTCAAGGTAAGTATGGCCTTTCTTTTCCCACCTCTAACCTTTTTGCAGAGATGATTTTAAAGTAAATATAACATAGGCCTGAAATAGTGAAGTGTTTGCAGACGTGAGGGTTCTTTTTGCATTTGTGAATGGAAAAATTTTTTTCAGCTGCAAATTTTAAGCGGACCCCTCTCCCCTCTGCCCATCTGTCTCTCACATACCACCTCCCCAGAATCCCCCCCACACCCCCCTGCAAGAAAGGAAAGATTGCCACTAAGGAGAAATGCCAACAGGTATGATAACATGAGGAATCCTTAACAAATCCTGTTACACTCTATGTAATTTACATTATTTAGGCATATGTTTATTAGCCTTACTATACACACTAGGAATGGTTAGTTAATATTTGAAGAATTTTACTTCAGGAACATCCTCCAAAGGTTTGTTAGCATTTGAAAAGCTCCAGTCTCTTCAGAGCCTTCTACCACAAGAGCTTTATCAGTAATTAAACACCAGAGACCTTGTTAATAAGTAATTCTTTTCAATGGTCAAATTAGTAGTGTTAATTAGTAGAGGCCAAATAGTGCAGTGAACTTCACCCAGCCTTTCCATTGGCAGGTGTGAGGCTCCAGCAGCCCACTGACCCTGGATTCCTAGATTACTAACCTGTTCTGTCACTAGCAGTTAAAACAGAATTGGGTCGCCTGACAGTAAATACACTGGAGTATTGCTGGATTTGCTTCTAGTAGAACCTTTGCATCAGATATTGTTGGGTTGCCCAAAAGAACAGAGTTGGGACATTTTCAAGCTTACAGCTTAACAGGCTGACTGGTACAGGATACCTGCTCGCTTATAAACATGAATGAGGCAGATATTGGTCTAAAAGCTGATTCCAGTGTAAAATATCATCTGGTGAGGTTGGGGGGCGGGTGGGGGAGAAGAGCTACAGGCCTCACCCACCTCTACCTACCGAAGGCTACTAAAACAACGTAACAATTGCAAGTGGCCAAACCGGCCAAGTCCAGTGGCCAACAATTTTCTTTAATGGAGGAGACACAAATACCCTTATGGGTACAGTAAAATTAACCCAGGCACAGTCTATAGTTGAATAGGCTTGTAAATAGCAGCTTCTAGTTTATCAGAAGAACTCAAAGTCCCTGGTCCTCCTCCAAGATCTACAAACAGTACAAGGATGAAGAACCTTGTCAGTTGAGCACAGAGCTGAGTCACTGCCAGCCTACTTGGCATTTCTACTTCATACCCTTCCTCCTCCTCCTCCTCTTCTTCTTCTTCTTCTTCTTCTTCTTCTTCTTCTTCTTCTCCTTCTTCTTCTCCTTCTTCTTTCTTCTTCGTCTTCGTCTTTTTTTTTTTTTTTTTTACCAAAGCTAGCTAGTTTTCCCTCTATCCACTGTAAGAGTGCCACTACTTCCTGGGAGTTCAATAAAGGCGGGACGCACTAAATAGAGCAATCAGTGTATCAAAGAACAAAGTTAAGGAAGAGTCGTTAAAGTTGGTGCCCACTAAAACCGAACCAGCTGGGATGGAGTGGCCTTAACTGCTTGGTTGATTGTTTTTGCAGCTATGGTTAATCTAATGGAGATGAGCCTTTCTGAGCATCTTGAGAACTTCAGAAACTAAGTAAAAATGAGCATAGTCACTTCCTTTCATCTTAATAAACATTTCTTATATATATTTTCCCCAGTGTATTTCCTTACACGTCTATTAAACAATCAAGAAAATGTATTCCCTAGCATCGCTCCCCCAAAGCAGATTTTAAAGAAGTAACAGCCGGCTGGTGGTTAGCATGACCTGTGGGTGTGCCTCATAGGAGTGTGAGCCTTTCCATCCCCTGGAAGGGGGACAAAACAAGGGTTTGGTCCTCATCTGTGAGGGGATTCATGTAAGATTCTTGTCCGGGAGCCCTGACCATGCTACAAACTCAATAATGTCACTGTTATGTGTAGTGATCTGTAAACCAAGAGCAGCCACCGGTTATACAGCAACATGCGCCTGCAATTTTAGACAAGGCCTAAAAGGTTAAGGCCCAGATATCAAGCTTTCCATAAGACAAAATAGTTATTATAGTAAAAGAAAGTACAAGTCCCACTTGCACTTGGCTATACTCAAATTGGGTCAAACTGAAATTTGCCTGTTACCACCTGGTTCTCCCCAGTGCTGGTGAGGGCACTAGAAGTTTAGGTTCAACATAGAAGAATAATAGAAGGCGTTTTCAGTTTGAAGGGAGCTTACGGTTTCCTATCTCACATTCCTGAGAGGCTGACAGGGAAGGTGTAACCTTTATGGATAGAGCAACTGATGCCCTAGAGAGATTAAGTGGCTTGTCTAAGTTTCCATGGCTAGAAAGGGTGAAGTTGGGAGAATCTGTTCTTTTGGTTCCTGGTGTAACAGTCTGTCCTCTACACCCCAGGGAATAAGAGCCTTGAAGGGGGGCTCTATTATATATAAAGAATAGTATGAGGAGACCAGCCCAGTGCAGGGCAAGACTGTACAATGAAAAATAAAAGTCAATTTTCGATGACTATGAAAGAGAATTTAGGAAATCATCCTCAGAAGACAAAGAAACTGTACTGTCCTTATGAGTAAGTAAGGCCATAAAAAATTAATGAGGTAACCAGTTCATTTAGTTTCTAGGACATGTCGTTAGTATCCACCGCCACAGGGCGGTCTATCACAGGTTAAGAGTTTTGTTACAAGTCCAAAGAGCATAGACTTCTTCAAACTTAGAAAACAGAAGGCCAGGAGAACCCTCATAGAAGAGAATTAATCTAAACTCACATCCCATTACGTCAGGCTGATCCTACATGGTACAGATGCTTTACTCTGGAGTGGTGTGCAAAGAACCTGGGGACCCACTCCTGTGGCCACAGTGCACACTCCCAGAGCTGGGCTGCCTACAAAACAGGCGGCAAAGGCTGCGTGTCTGAGATGCAGCACACGCCCCCCGTTGAAATGTTAAGCTGCGGCCCTAAGTGGATAAGCGCTCTGGGGATTTATTTCTGTTTCATTGTGTTTTAGTAAACCAGTTATGGGAAGAGTATCTCCTATCAGCTGTGGATTTTAACACTCACTGACCTTTAAGAGTCTAACTTCCAAATTTAAATGGGGATCAACAAGTAGTCTAAGCTCCAAATTGAGAGATCGACAGACTAATTTTGGATGGCGTTTTTTTGGTTGAGGGACTGGCTGATCCAACCCTTTTAAAGCTCCTTTCTGTTGCACTCAGTATTCAGAGAGGACAGACAGGAGACACCAGGACATGCAATTATACAGCTTATCTGACCCATGGAAAAGGCCAACAGCTATAGAATCTACCAGTTTGTTAAAAACTATTACAGCTGACAGAGAAGCAAAGAGGATACTGAACAAGCTGGCTGTAAGAGGGGTGTCTATACCCTGAAATTTCTTTTCTGGAACTGCACCAAGAATGTTAAAAATTATATAGGGGGTTCTTCTTGGTAGGGACGGCTCTGAAGACAGGCCAAATGGCTCCGAAAACCCAGCTCTTCCGTATCTAGTGCAAACAGACACCTTACTTTACTGCCTTCAAGGTTCAATATAAACTTCTGTGATGCTAATTCAACAAGCTGCTTCTCAGCAGGACCTTAGAAACCATCCCTAACGTGGAAGACATTTTTAAAGCTTTTTAAAGGAAGTACATCCCACTGAATCTCCTCCTCTGTAACATCTAGTATTTATAAAAACACTTCACTCTCCAGGAGAACTCTGACCAGAGTCATCTTTCTGTTGGAAAACAGTTGCAAGGATTCATGAACCTTCAGCCACACTAATTCACTGATGGGATTCCATGGAAATGAAGTCAAATATGTTTTGTGTCAGCTTGCTACAAAGGGCAGTAAACTCTAACTGAGGTAGGACAGTGATAGAGCAATGCGGTCCTTGGAATTTACCCTTTAATTCCATATAACTATGGCCTTTTAAATTGCCACAGCATTGAGTTAGAATTTAAGCGTCTTTACTGCCAGAATTGTCGCTCACCAAGACAACAGGGGCAGAATGTGTGACGACGGTAGAATGACCTGGATAAGTTGTCCGAAAAAGCACAGCAACTAAAAAAAGGAAACCAACATACAAACAAGAACGAGAGCCAGCACAACGTGAATCACAAGGTGTCTTTGGTATCTCATTAGAAATCTGTGTTAATATTCTCCCGTCCTCCTGAAACTTCGGTTGGAAATGTGTACTATTTTATTAGTCCTTATGTCATTCTTTCCTAATATGTGACAAGTCGGTAGTGTTTTTAATATCTGTGACATACCTCTCATCTTCCAGAACACACAGTAAAACAATGCTTTCCTTAAGATGTGAAAAGAGTGATTGACATTTGCGCATGTACCTGGGCGCCCCTCCTCTGCTCCCTCCATTATAATTACTACCTTCAATCTCAGTGAGGATACATTGGAAAAGGGAAGTGAGAAAACTCAAGACAGACATTTGCAGGCACCAAAGTGTTGCACTGGTAAGTCTGTCACTATATTATTTGCTTTTTAGCATCTCTTCACCCTTGTTGACTGGGTAAACTTGGGGCTGGGGGAGGATAAAGGATAACATGGGGGTTTAGCACATAGGCCATATTGCCCTTTTTTTTTTTTTTTTAATTTTCAAATTTTCTACCTGGCTCTTAAGAGCAGGAGTTATTTCACGGCGATTTTGTAGCAGGCTTTTCTGAGGTAGATAAAACATGGATGAGAAGTAGTCTGAAGAAGCAGAGGGTAGCTGAAGCCTGTGTGGAGAGGATTAGCTGGAAAGGAATTTCAGAAGTGAAAGCTGAGCTTGTCATATACAATACTACAGCAAAGAGGGACAGGGCTCAAGGCTGTCCACCATTTAGACGAGGCTTTTAGAATTTAATAGGTGGGAAATGGGCTAATCTGGCTAGGAAAGAACAGAACTGTGGGAACAACAACAGGGCAAGAGAAGAGTCTTAGCACACAGCTAATCGAGACTGGTCAGAGAACGGTGCGAAATATGTATCCCTCCGGACCTTAGTGATCAAGAAGGAACATATATTACAATTATCACAAGACTTTAAAAGCAACCAACAGGCTTGAAGGTTTAAACTGCTTTCTGTTGTTGTTTTTCGGAATAAAGAGCAAATTCTGCCTCTTTCCTCAGGCCTCCTGTTTGTACACAGGTATTGTAATTGCATTAAGCACATCAGGGAAAGCCAAATCCCAGTGAAATAATTAGTGAAATGGATTTTGAACTCCTTTTTTTTTTTTTTTTTTTTTTTTTCCCCTGCTCGCTTGAGTTACAGATAAATAGGTTGGCCTTCCTGAAACCCTGCAAGGTTAACACTCCCAGCTGGGGCCTTCCTTTCTGGAGAATCACTGTTGCCATCACAGGCAGATATTCTATGTTTCAATGAACGTGCCACTGTAGGCCAAATGTTAGTAGTTAAACACTATCATCACAGAAACACACAAAGCTAGAGTCAAGTTCACAAACACAGCTGGTGGCTAAGAAACTCTTAATGAAGGAAACCAAGTTGCTATTGGCTCGAAGCCATTCATCGCGACTTCTGATACACATAAACTGGGATTGTTTTACACGAGGGAGAATAAGATAAGAACCACTGTCCTCAGTTTCTCTCCCCAGTCGAAGATCGAACATTTCGTTAGGACGTCCACTGGGAAAAAAAGAGTGAAATCACACATAATGTTCTCGCGGGTTGATGTACACTCTCTCAGGGTCGTTGCTTTGACGATGCTTGCCCGGGCTCCGGTCTTTCTGGCATATCTGATTGTAAAGGGGGCACATCTGCTGGATCCCATCTTCCCCCACAGGATTCTCATCTTCATAGTCCACTCTCCTGCGACTTAGCCCATTCTAAAAATTCAAATATTGCTTATGTTAGCAGAGCAGATGTTTGCATCTTTCTAGCACTTTGGTCAAAACAGGCAAGAACTCGATTCATTAGAGTCTGTGTCTCTGATTCATTATCCCACAGGCTACTCAATGGCAAGGTCAAGTTCAACTTCTTTTCATTTTCCGGTCATTTGTTGCTTACAATACCTGGATAAGAGTCACAACATCTGCTAAATAGAAAATTATGACTAACGGGGATGATAGTCATTTTCAGGTTTCGAGATTTGGAACTGGTATCAGTTAAACTAGGGAAGAACAAGGTTGTAAACTCCTGGGAGTCCCTCAGCAAGGCTCAAGCTTGGAATGCATGCATGAAATATGCAGAGAATTAAATCAAACAGGCAAAACAAAACCAAATGAAGCCTCAAGATTCAGAGTTGGGGAATCAGGGAAAAGACATAGTGAAATGAACTGGTATTTGGCCACATGTCCAACATAACTGAGAGTCAGAAACGCTGTCACGGCTGACACCATAAAATGAACCCCCGTGATGCTCTGTGATGTCTCTGGTACTGACCCCTCCGCCCAGTTATTGGTTTCTTAAACCCTGACTACTGCTAAATGGCCAAGCAAGCTCAAGGACTTGACAAGATCATACTATAGATGCTCAGATGGCAGAGAGGTGAATACAATAAACTTTCGTGGAAATCAAATGATATTTCAGTCGGCATGGGAGACACCAGTTCCACCTGGGCAGACCCCCACGGCAGGACCCCGTTACTTACAGAGTGCTGGAGGCCGCCCACCTCTCTTTCTCGGAACTGAGTCTGCAGAGGCAAGTGTTCGGTCTGGAGGAAGAAGATAGAACAAGACACACGCTTTAAAGCTCCAAGCACATGGTGAAACACATCAACCCAGACCATGAAGAAGCCTATTTTTAAAAGAGCCAATCATGTCTCGTCACATGTGTGCCAGGTAAGCAAATGTTCCTTCGGAGGGGATGAGCAACGACATTTCCTGAGAGCTGTCTCTCTCCTGACTCTAGACTTCTTCTGGAAGGAAGAAAACATACAGAAGATCTGCTGCAAGAGGTCTCATGCAAAGTTACTCATACCTTACCCGAGGGAGGCCTCAGCACAGAAGAATCTGATACTTGGAATCGGCTTTAAAAGTGGTCTGGGGTGGTAAGGAAAGGTTATTTTTTGTCCTTCTCTATAGAGGTATATATACGGCCACCCTTCTGGTCCTGCCAGCTACTCTCTGCCCCCAACCCTGCCCAGATCATAAAGGGGATTCCTCATTTTCAAAACCCACCCTAGGAAGAATCTCTCTCTGCTTCCCCTTGGCCTATAAATGCATCCTTACCCTTGGCCTCCAGGTCATATATTACCTCTTCCAGGAAGCCTTGCCCAAAGTGTATATTATTGCCATTATTTGTTTATATTTGCTTGTCTCCTTCACTACACTGAGGTGCTAGTTGGAGTATTTTACAAACATTATCTCATTTATAATCTCTCTAAAACTTCTATAAAACTGATGCTTTTATTTTACAGAAGACTGAAACGGAGGCTCAGAGTGGTTCAGTAAGGTGTCTCCGGTCACACAGCTGGAAGTGGAGGATTGTGATTCACACGTGGCTCTGTCTGAATCCTAAGCCTATATTCCTATATCCCCTACTTCTAACCCAGTGTCTGGAAAATAGATGTTTCATAAATATAACAGAAGAATGCCTGAAAGTCCCAGCATGTGGGCGTATCTATCAAAATGCTCTCCCTTCACTGCCTTTCCTTATGCTGTCCTTTCGGCATGGAAGGTCCGTCCCTTTGCCTCTGACAGCTGAAATACTACCCATCCATCGTGGCCTGACTGAAGCCACCTTTTTTTCCCTATAGGGTCCATCAAAGTTCATTTCTTTGCTCCAATGTGCCTATTGTTCGTGTGTTTCATAGCACACATCACTGCTCTGATATCTGTACCTTTCAACCCCAGTAAAGAATGAGCCTTCCTGGCCATCCTCTTCCACCTCCACACCCTGGCCTGTGGTTCGACAACAGTAGGAAGTTAACAGTTAACTGATGAATTTACTAAACTCTAAACTATCAATTCTTGATATCCCATGTTAAGGTTATCCGAATTATAAATCATGTCCACCATGTATGTTCCTCCTGTCATATTCTGCTTGATTCTAGGGTGCTTCCCACATGTGTGACCATGTGATAATTGACCACACATCCTGGTAAATGTCCAGTTTCATGGATGTGTGACCAGTCACACAGGGCCTTGCGTTCAGGACCCATTTGGGGACTTAATGCTCTGTGGTTGCCATCTTAAGATTTCTTAATATTTTATTGTGAATCCATGTTTTATAAGTAGTCTAATGAAACAATGGAGCATGACTCAGTGACCTGTGGCATCAACTCAAGGTTGTCCTCTCCTGATGCTTGTGTTTGATTTGGTTCTCGGCTGCCACTTCCTTACCGTAATGTTCCAGATCCCCCTTGCTTTCCTCTCCCTGTCCCTGTCCAGTGACTCTGCCATTCTCTGATCTGGCAGGGGCCTGAGTGCTGGTCCAGGGAAGGCTGGGGTCAGGAGTGCATGCCCCCTGCCTGCATCACGGTACTTCTGGCAGGTGGCTGGAGGACCCGTCTCAGTAAGGGCAAGCCTCTGACCCCCTTGGTTATCACCATCTTGACATTGTATAGTTTTCAACAAGAGGCTCTGCATTTTCACTTTGCACTGTGCCTCATAAATTATGTACCTGGTCCTGGTCCAAGAAAAATAGATTTGGGGGGGAAGAAAAACCTCCTAAAATTAAAGCTAGCATCTTGTTTGTTTGTTGTTTTAGATGATCCCAGTTGCTATTCCCCTTGTATCAATACTGGTAATTGAGGGCGCCTGGGTGGCTCAGTCGGTTAGACACTTCAGCTCAGATCATGATCTCGCACTTTGTGGGTTCGAGCCCCATGTTGGGCTCTGTGCTGACACCTCAGAGACTGGATGGAGCCTGCTTCAGATTCTGTGTCTCCCTCCTTCTCTGCCCCTCCCATACTCGTGCTCTGTCTCTCTCTCAAATATAAAATAAACATCAAAAAACAGTACTGGTCATTGAGAAATTATTCTACATCAGTGCTGTATCTAATTGGAAAGAGACAGGGCAGTTAGAAGCTTCCCTATAGAAGGGGCGAGTGCCTTTCTTCCTGCTGGTGCAGGGTGTAGAAATCAAGGGTGCAGTCGATACTGAAGGAGTCCACAATCTAGAAATACAGAGATCAGAGCCTCAAGAGTTCAAGAAAGGTTTGGTTGGAATATGAGCTGTTCCATGTTTATGCTATAAAATTCCAACTGGCGAATTTAGTATGACCAGAAAATAAATAATCGTTCACATTTTCCTGAACACTCAGGGTATACTTGTATCTGATCGTTGTCGGTGAAACACAGTAACAAACTTTAAGTCCTTGGAAGCCAGTGTTCATGGAGGGCACAATGAACGATGCAGCATCAATAGTAACACTATAACCAGTGTTGATTAACAGTATTAGGGAATTACAGAGGCAAGAAAATCTGTTTTGTTTCAATATAAAGAGATTTCAAAGAGCCATGGCTTGCTTTAGGAGTTACAATAGCACTGTTAACATTTTTTTTTTTTAATAGTAGGAGACATAAAATTAGCTATTTGAAAATAAAAACAAGAGAGTTTCTAGACCTGAACAGGAAGAAATGGTGCCTGGACACTATACATAATCTTCACTTTTACAGAAGGGATGACAAGCATATGTGTAAGTTCCTTTTTTTTCTATCCAGTGCTGTAAACATTCACTACCGAACCACTATCCCTCCTGTGAGCCCATGAATTGTGTAATATAATATTTAACTAAATTCTATGAACAGAAGCCCCACACATTGTAGGGATCAGGGACCAGGGCTGTAGAGAGCATGCTACCCTTGCCTCTGCATGGTACAGCTGTCCAATTTCTGACAAGAGACATAAAGGATTTAATTTAATCTAATGGTGGGTGGGTACATGTGTTCTATTTCTGCTACTCCCTGAACTACCTGAAATGTTGAATATCTGACTTTAAAAAAAAAAAGGTTAATCACTAGTATATTGAAAACTGTCTTGCATAATACCTTACTTATGTTTGGTGCTTAATATACAGGTATAAATTAACTCATAATATTTTAACTAATGGAATCATAGCATATATCATTCTATTACTCTTCCAGTTTTTCCTAGAAAGCCTTGGGCTACTCCGAATCTCTAACAGGTATTTTGATTTCCCTACAGGCATGTACTACCTTGTAACAACTTCTATTGAGCTACAATCCATAGGCACTTTCCTCACTTACTAGTCAGGTAGACTTTCTGGCTCTAATGCTTCTTCCTTATAATGAAAAATGATACATTTTTACTTCTGCTTCCAGTCATGATGGAGAACTAATACCAGACTAGCCCTTCTGCCATAAGTCACTAGAAAACTGGGCAAAATGTATGAAACAACAGTTTTCAGACTTGGCAGTTTTCAGTTTACAGACCTGTTTGCAACTGTTTGAAAACAACAGTTTTCAGTTTGCAGACCAGATAACTGTGCTGCACAGGACTGGGAACTCAGATAATAGAAACACACACACACACACACACACACACACACACACACACACACACACGGTGATCCTCTAACAGTCCTGGAGACTATCTGATTTTTCTGCTCATTTGGGAAGAGAAAAACCCAAGAAAAGCACTGCTGAGCTGAGGGAACAGACTTCAGCACTCAGGCAAGCTGAGGTACTGTAATCTGTGGGACAGGGTACTGAAGAGAAGGAGAATCCTCATTGGGCATGTGAGACATTCAGTACAGAACCCAAGGTCATGCTTTAAAAGTAAGGCTAAAATAGCTCTAGGACACAGAGTGTTCCAGAACCACCCTAACAAAACTTAAAAACAAGCTTCCAGAAGATCAAGTTGATCTTAAAGTCAATTAACTGACTGCCAGAAAATAACCCAATTCTTATTAAGGAATGATAGCAAATTTCAAATAATTGATAATATAACATTCACAATGTCCAGCATCCAATTAAAACATACTGAACATGAAAAAAAAAGGAGACAAAATAAGTCAATAGAAACAAAACCCAGTATGACACATATGGATTTAATAGACTGTAACTTTTAAACACTTACTATAAATATGTGTAAGGAGGGATGCCTGGGTGACTCAATCGGTTAAGCATCTGACTTGAACTCAGGTCATGATCTCATGGTTCATGAGTTTAGGCCCTGCATTGGGCATGGGTCCCTGGGTCAAGCTCCACCCTGACAGTGCAGAGCCTGCTTGGGATTCTCTCTCCCACTCTGTCTGCCCCTCCCCTCTTCATGCTTTCTCTCTCTCTCTCTCTCTCTCTCTCAAAATAAATAAACATAAAAAAATAAATATGTATAAGGATATTTAAAAATATGAATATAATATGAGAATCAAAAACTATGAAAAGAACTGAAAAGAACTTCTAGAACTGAAAAAATACAGTATCTAAATTGAAAAAAGTCACTGCATGGCCTTAACAGACATTGCAAAAGAAAAGATTAATGCATTTGAAGACAGAAATTATCCATACAAGGAGATGGGGGAAACAGCTGAAAAAGAACATAGCTTTTGTGGATCTGTGGAATAATATCAAGAAATCTATCATTTGTGTAACTGGAATCACAGAAGGAAGGAAAGACAGGAAAACGGTATTTGAAGAGCTGTTAAAATGTTCTAAATTAGATGAAAAATACATCTATAGTTCTAAGAAGCTCAATGAATTCCAATAAAGGTAAACATAAAGAAAACTACTCTAATACATTTCAAACTCAAATTGCTGAAAACAATGACAAAGAAAATCTAAGATATTGTCGGAGGAAAAAGTAAGAAATAAAAGATAAGAATTATCACTGGCTATTCACCAGAAAAAGGTGAAGGTCAGAAGACATGAAGCTAAAATACTAAAGCACTGAGTAAAAAACCAAACAAACAAACAAAGTCAAACTACAATTCCATATCCCACAAAAATATTTTAAAACAAAGATTAAATAAAGAAATTTCCGGACAAGCAAAAGCTAAGAAAAGTTGTTATCAGCAGACCTGTACCATAAATAATGTTATGGGAAAGTACTTTGAGTTGAATAAAACCGATTCCAAAAAAAAACTTCATCAATTCTTAAATTTTTAAAAAAGATACATTATAGTTTAAAACAAAAATAGTAAGAATATATTGTCAGGTTCGTAACAAAAGGAGAAATAAAATATGCAAGAATACAAAGGAAGAGAAGGCGGAAATTGAAGTACAGGTTGTGTTCAAGTTCTTACAGGATACATGAGGTAGTATTTATATTAAGGTAGATAGTGACAGATTAAAAATGCATATGCTGGGGTGTCTGGGTGGCTCAGTCAGTTAAACATCCAACTGTGGCTTAGGTCATGATCTCATGATTCACGGGTTCGAGCCCTGTGTTGGGCTCTGTGCTGACAGCTCAGAGCCTGGAGCCTGCTTCAGATACTGTGTCTCCCTCTCTCTCTCTGCCCCTACCCCACTCATGCTCTGACACTCTCTCTCTCTCTCTCTCTCTCTCAAAAATAAAAACATTAAAAATTTTTTAAATAAAAAATTTTAAAAAAGGCATATGCCGAAACCCAGAGAGATCACTAAAAAAAAGTAAAACAAAGAGGTACAGCTAATAATTCAATAGAAGAGATAAAAAATGCTAAAAACTCTCAGTTAATTTAAAAGAAGATAGGAAAAGAAAGGAAAAGGAACAAAGAACTGATGGGACAAATAAAAAGCAAATAATAAGGTGGTAAACTTAAGCCCAACCATGGCAATAAATATATTCAATAAGAATAGACTAAAGATTGCTATCCAAGTCAGGGATTTTCAGACTAGGTAAAGCAGCAACTCAACTAGTTGTTAGCTTTGTGAAATGAATTTTAATTTTGTTTTTATTTATTTTCGAGAGACAGAGACAGAGCACAAGTTGGGGAGGGGCAGAGAGCAAATGGGGCACAGAATCCGAAGCAGCCTCCAGGCTCTGAGTGTCAGCACAGAACCTGATGTGGGGCTTGAACTCACAAACCGTGAGATCATCACCTGAGCCGAAGTTGGACCCTTAACTGACTGAGCCACCCAGGTCCCCCTGAAATGCATTTTAAATATAAAGACATAGTCAGGGTAAAGTAAGAGAATAGAAAAACACATACCATAAAAACATGATTCATTAAAGAAAAGTTTAAACTTCAGTGGCTATAATAATATCAAAGTGACTGCAATACAAAAATACCAAAGACAAAGAAGAATCTTTCATAATGATAACAGGATCAACTTATCAGGACAACATAGTATAATAATCTTAAATGTGTGTATACCCAATAAAAACACATGAATAACAGAACTGAAAGGGAAACAGACACATCCACAAATATAGTTGGAAATACCACTCCACTCTCAATAACTGATAAAAATGTAAACTGAAAATCATTACATATAAAGAATACTTGAATGACATGACCAGTCAGTGTGACTTAATTGACATTTTAAAATACTACACTCAACTACAGTAGAATATACATTTGTTTTAGTGCACGCGGAACATTCAGTAAGATAGACCATAGCTATGCAATAAAAGTCTCAAATATTTACAGGTTTTGAAATCCTACACACACACACACACACACATAATATATATATATGTTATGTATATATATATATGTTATATATATATATATATATATATATATATATATATATATATAAAATAACAGAACTTAGTGAGCAATCAGTAACAAAGACATAGTTGGAAAACTCAAAAATATTCAGAAACTAAACAACATGCTTCTAAATAACTCAATGGCCAAAAAAGAAATAATAAGGGAAGCTAGAAAGTATTTTCAATTGAATGAAAATAAAATTATAACATACCAAACTTCTGGGATTTTGAAAAAAGAATTGGTTAAAGGAAAGTTTACAGCTTTAAATCCTTGTATTAGAAAAGAAGAGAGGTCTTAAATTAATGATCTAAACTTCTTCAAGCAGCTGGGAAAAAAAAAGAGCAAATTAAATCCAATGGAAGTTGAAAGAAAGAAATAACAAATAGTGAAAAATCAATAAAAAATGGGCAAACATTGAACAAAATTAATGAAGCCCAAAAACTGGTTCTTTAAAAAGATTAAAAAAATTGGAAAACCCCTAGTAAGAAAAAAAGAGAAAACACAAACCAATATCCAGATGAAAAAAGATAACAGTACAAATTATCTCATATAAGTTAAAAGAATAAAAAAGATGTTACGAATAATTTGATGACAATTTCAAAAACCTAGATGAAATGGCTAAATGTTTTGAAAGACACAATTAAAATCCTTATCATAGAGAAACTCCAGGCCCAGATGGAATCACTGGTAAATTCTAGCAAACAATTAAAGGCATCTTAAATTCCTTCTACAAATGAGGGGGAAAAACCAACCCCCCCCCCAAAAAAAACCGAAACAACAACAACAAAAAACCCTGCTTTGTAACTCCTTTTATAAGATCAGCATAATCCTGGTACTGAAACCAAAATTATTATTTAAAAAAAACTGAAGATTTTTATTCATAAAATCCCAAAACCTGAAATGAAAATAGCCCTCGAAAGTTGAACGAATAAACAAATCAAGGTATATTTATAAAATGGGATACTACACAGCCATGAAAGGAAATTTATACATGCAACAACATGGATCTCAAGAATATTATGCTGAGCAAAAGAAATTGGGCACAGAAGGAGCACACTGTTATTCTCTTTATGTGAAGTTCTTTTTTATTTTTATTTTTTAAACCATAACTAACGTACTGTGATAGAAATCACAGTAATGGCTGGGGCGCCTGGGTGGCTCAGTCTGTTAAGCGTCCCACTTCGGCTGAGGTCATATCTCACGGTTCGTGGGTTCGAGCCCCGTGTCAGGCTCTGTGCTGACAGCTCAGAGCCTGGAGCCTGTTTCAGATTCTGTGTCTCCCTCTCTCTCTGCCCCTCCCCTGTTCGTACTCTGTCTCTGTCTCAAGAATAAATAAACATTAAAAAAAAAAAAAAAAGAAATCACAGTAATGGCTGCCTGAGGCAGGAGGCGTTAGGAGGATGGAGGTAGAGGGTGTGTATGACAAATTATTTGGGTCACAGAAATGTTCTTGATTGCGGTAGTGTTTACATGAATGTATACATTTGGCAAAGCATTCCAAACTGTATACTTAAAATGGAGCACAGTATTATATAAGTTATATCTTAGTGAAGTTGAATATTAAAAAAACAAACACTGTACCTTCCATTTTATCATAATTACTCTATTTTGGAGAAATGTGTAGGGAGGTAAAGTAGAATGAGAAGTCATTGACACAATCTGGAATCTGGCATGATACTAGTACCTAGTAAGTGCTCAATAAATACTTCATCACAGATGGCCGTCAATACCGGAGTTTCACGGCTATAATATCCAATTGCTTACTTTGTTCTAGTGACTGAGTCCAATTCCATAGAGATGATTTCCCTATACTAAAGGAGTAACACATGAAGAAATGGCTACCATACATAATTCACCAAATATGGATTCCTTAAGGCATAAAGTATATTACATTCCTATCTATTTAATACCTTTCTGAAAGAAATTATAAAATATTACTAAAACTGTGAACCAAAAGTCGATTTTCCCTTTCCCTTCATTTTTAATAACTCTGAGAGTGCTGACGTGCTACATGAACAACAACTCTAAAGACTGTGTTGTAATCAAGCGAAATTTACAACATTAATTAGGCACTTGTTTAATGAGATACATAATTGTTACTGTTCTCTGTGATAATTACCCATAAGGGTAAGCTACTCACATGAATGTCTCTTATTACAGTAGACCCTTGGCATTCACAGATTTAACATTGCTGGTTTTAACCATTCATGAGTGAATCTTAAAAGGTTATGATAGGTTGTAAGGTTGTAATTTGTAATTTTGTTGAGACACAAATTTGAATCAAGACCTGGGAGGTTTCTGTGATGGGATAATCATTTAGCTAGTTAATGAGCTTAGCAACCGCTCAATATCCACTTTTCAATGTGTCTTTGTTATTCTCAACTCATATATATGAGTTTTATAAAAGATAGAGGTATTTAAGAATGTAGGATTTTTCAAAAGCCTGTGAAGTATCCTGTGTGAATGTCAATGAGGAGTGCTGTGTTATTAATCCGACTTTTCCTTTTAAATTTAGAAATGTTTCCTCATTTTTTAGTTAATTCTTATTTCTGCTGTATCTACAATCAGTCATGACCAATACAGATTGCCACTACACATTATACAGGTTAAATGTATAAAGTCTGTCTGGATCTTAGTCCCCAAGACATGAGATTTATTTACTTATGACTCCTCTTTCCCAATGTCTGGGAAGTAAGGTTCATCTCTATGTTCTGTCTGAACATGCCATCCTATAAATCCTTTCCTGTTAACCCTGAGAGACAGCGAGGTTTTCACATGGTGCTATCACACAGTAGATGATCAATAAACACTTGTTGATGTATGATCCATGTACAGGACCTGCTGTGACTCCCACTCTTAGTGGTCCCCACAGAGGTCTTGGGTGCTGGCACATGTTGGGAAACCTGTGCCAGTTGGGATTGGAAACCCTGGAAACCCTAACTGCAAGGAACAGGGCAGAGTTATATCTGAATTGGTTCGTGAGAAGGGAGTGAACTCCATGGAATTAGGTTCTAGATCCTTTATACTCAGCAATCTATAAAGAAAGATAGAAGGAGAAGGTCTAGAAAGAAGTTGGCTCAATATTGCCAACATGATGAAAAACAGTTACCACTCCATTCAGCTTAGACAAAAGAACGATTATAACTTGTAAGGACTGACAAAAGATTCTTCCCCTACTCCCTGCTGCTTACAGGAGGTACTGTACGCGATGCTTTAGAGGTGCTCATATTCTTAGACTACCGCCTTGAAGTAATTCTATCATTGTTCCCATAATAGAGATGGGAGCTGAGGCTTAGAGGGAAGAAGCCATGTTTCCACGTTTGTAGAGCTAAGATTCAAATTCATCTTAATAGAATTCCAAAGTCTGTGTCTGAAACCATCATACAAAATTGCCCATTTTCCTATCTTGGGTATATCACGTTTCTTCCTAACTCGACTGGAGAAAGGGAGACGGAAAAGCAGGAAGACACTGAGCATCTGAAAGGGGAGAGGACATAAACTAGAGGAAAGAGTGGCGGTGCTCAGTACTTGCTAGCTCTGACACCGGCTCTGGGTTTTCTTCATCTCAATTGTTGAATAAAAGCTACAGCCTAAGTTATCTCACCTCCTGCTTGGGCTCCAGCCTCAAAGGAAAACAAAGACAAGGCTTTTCTTGAGACTCTCAGAGTTTTTTTTATCTGCTCCAGCCCAGGGCTGAACACAGAACAGTCATTCACTATTGGATAATACTCTTCAAAATTAATTCAGAGGGCATTTTCCCTCCGGTTTTATTGTTTGCCTATACTCTTCAGTAATATACTTAGCACCTTAAAATGCAACGTCCACTTTGTTAATATCTCAGATTAAAGACTTCAGTGAGGCAGGTACAAGAAGAAAGGACTACAGAATGTCCTTACCTCAAATGTCCTTACTCTCCAAATGTATGCTTCAATCACGAGGTTTATTTATAAGAGGGAAGAATATTAGATAATTTATCTCACAAGGTAACACTGGATTTTGCTCAAGTCACCAGAGAATTATCACAGCCTGGTGGCTGTTGAAAACGTTGTATTGTCCAGAAGGAAGACAGCGTTCCTTCTTATCATTGGCAAATAAATTTCATTACCTCTACTGAGTATACATTCTAGATTCTAATTTTTCAAAGTGAAATTTGATATGACACATTTTAATGAAAATTCTTATCTTGGCTTTGGTCTCACTTAATCCTTACATTAAAATATACAAGAAAGTGATACTTCACCTAAATTATAATATGTTTGCCCAGCCAAGTATCTAATTAAAGCAGACAGATGATAAAGGTGAGGGGAAATTATTTGTGGGCAAACTAGGCACCCACGTATAATGCTAACATGTCCCCAATCATAAATCCTACCCATTTTCAGGACACAAATCAAATGATTATGCATTCATGTGCACTACTTTCCGTAAGTAAATATTTTAACATCAGAATCCTATTCTGTCCTGATCACAATAAGCATCTTTGCTCTTCAGACCCTTGTCCTCGTGTTGTACCATATTACCCACTCATACCACTTCATTTCCAAATTTTCCCACAAGGTAATCCTTCTTCAATTTAGGGCTATTAGTGTAATTTCATCCACATACCCAAATACTCCCAAGAAGATATTAATCGTTTCTTCTGCATCAAAGTATGCACCCCAAGCCGTTCTGTGCAAAAATATTGTCCATCATCCTGTTATATGCTACCTTGTGAAAAGATGTATTCTCAGGGAAAACATGACAAAGATCATCCCATGTCTGGGTTAGTTGCTGTGACGGTCAAAATTTTACATGCTAAAATAAAAAACAAACTCTAATTCCTCTCTAGAAACTATTAATATGGCCCTCCCCAAATCTCATATTTAATCCAATATCTAAGTAGAACTGAAAAAAGATAACCAGTAAGATTTTCTTTGTAGTTAATAATTATGCTATTCTTAGCAAAAAAGGATTAAAAAAAACTAAGAGTCTCCTAAAATCTTCAATACTGAACTTATTTTAGATTGTGAAACAAAAGGCAACATACTAAATATAGAACATCACTATTCTCTTATCCCTTCCTATTGAAAGGTGAGCTAATATAGGAATCATTTCCCTTACCAATAATCTACTTTTGCCATTGAGAGTGTAATTAAAAACTAGAAAATAAAATATGGAAAGGTCTTATCTGTTTGTTTAATGGTTACTATCCCACAAACCATCTAAGGGATCTCTTAAACATATTTAGTTGAAAATTGCATGTATTTTTCTTTGGGGTATTAAATTTCATGGAATGGTATTTTGTACCATTTTCCTGAAAGGAAAATAGAAAATATAGATAGCGTGCCCTATTTCTTCTTCTGAAGGAAGATAACCTAATAACAGTAAAGAAGATGAGACAGAAAGAGAAATCATCTGCTACGGAAAACTAATATTAACCTTCAGGGACAGCAATTTTGTAAATATAAAACCCAGAGTAGGCAGTTTTGTTTGAATTAGAGAAGTAACTATAATCCCGGCTTGGCATTTCCCTGCACGCAGGCACTAAAGTCTTGAGCGAGCTGCACAAAGGCACCTTGGGCTAGAATTCAGCTCATGAATTAAGCACAACCAGAACTCATCAGTGACTGGGATGAAGGTTCACAGAGCCAGTGCTGTGAGAAGGAAAGTGAAGCGGGTGATACAGGAGGGGAATCCTTCCAGTGGAGATACGTTGCTTAGCTAATAAAATGCATCAAGGGTCTTTTTTAGGTCTTCAATTTACCCTACACTTGCAGTACTGAACGTTTACACAGTGATATGCTCTTATTAGATACTACTCTTCTTTGAGGCAAGAAACACTGCTTGTAACAGTGAACAATGGTTAAAGTAACATTTTGTCTTTGTGCACATGTAATTTAAATGGCCAGAGTTTGGATGTTTTCTATTAGCCCACTAGCAACCACAAGTAACAGGTCATCTACTTGGTTACTTGTCTATGGCATTGTGGAATTCATAGATGCCACTGCAAGGTGATGTTCCTTCACTTGAGAGTGAAAGGACTCAGTCACTCCTTTAAGACGTGAACATTTCCATTATTTAAGACTAAGAAATAACTGTGTACTTTTGGAGAAACAATGGAGGGAGTGAAACAAATTTTTAAAATATCGACTCAAAAAATATTGAAATTAACTAAATCTCAACAGTACTTAAGGTGGTATAAGTTATCTACTCCTTGCCCAAGCTTGATTGGCCCCAGACTGTGGATGGCCCTGGCTGGACCCTCTTCCTCAAGAGCCATCGGAAGGTGTCCCAAGCAGCAACAGCTCTTTCCCCAGTCCTGTGCAGTCAGTCAGCTCAGACACAGTGTTTACAAGGAGTGCCATTGTGTTTGCCATCTGCCCCGCAGTGTGATGGGAATTTTGGTTCCACTGGCGATGACAACTGAACTCTACAAAGGTGAACTCCAGCCTTCTCCTAGATGGACTGGAGACAGTCTGTCCTCTGAAACAACCTCGTCATTAGCAATACTCTACTAATAGGGGTGCAAAGCATTTATGGGCCACTGCCCTCCAGGAGTTTACAATCTTGCTTCATGCCGCTTGTCTTCCAGGTAAACAACAAACCAAGGCAATTTCAATGCAAGCACCTTAAAAATACAAAAACCTTTCTTATGCTATTACTTTTTCTTTTCTACCACAGGACCCAGTGCATGTAGGTATAAGACCACCTACTGATCCGATCTGATTTTAATCTCAAACAGCTACTGGTCCACAATTTCTTATCTGAAACTTTTAGGAACAGATATATTTAGGAATTCTGAATTTTTCAGATATTTAGAAAATTGACGGTTATTTATCCCATATTTATAAAACATCTCCACCAGGGTCTGGTACAGAACGCCATAAGCAAGCATATACATATTTTGTAGAGTGGAAATTATGAGTATTCACATTAAGCGAAGAAAGAAATGACTGTATTTAATTTCACGAGAGTCAGCAGGCCAGGTCAAATTTGGGTGCAAAATGAAGAAAAACTTTAGATGTTTAGAGATTTTTGGAAATGTAAGATAACAGTCTATACACCTGCAATACACATCACAGGAAAGACATGAGTTAAGAGGCCAGAAGTCAAGATAAGCTCTGCAGAGGTGGAGGTTAAACAGCATTAGGGAGGACCCAGACTTTACTGGTGGAGTGGGAGGACTCATGTGAAGGCACTGGGTCAGGTATGGTGGGTCCGATCACAGAGCACCAGACTGAGAGTCCCACGCGCCTGGAGCCAGCCAGATCCTGGGTTACGGAGCAACGTGGTGAAAGCGAGGCCTGAGAAACAGTGATGCGGCTCACAATAATGATCATGATGATGATGGGGAGTGTGGCTACGTCATTTAGGTTCTTCTTCCGGAGCACAGGAGAGCTTCAAGAGCACTAGGTTCTTCTAGAGCACAGGAGAATCCAGGATTTGGATACCAAGAGGAGGGAGCAGAGAAGGGCAAAAGAGAAGGCAGAGAACACCAACAGGCCTACAGAACTAAGTCAAGTCTGCAGATGCTACAAGCACGTACAGAAACAGAAAATAAGAGGAAAAGAATAAATGTAGGCCATATACTTCATTACAGGTTTATGGGACAGAGGGTGTATTTGTCTGTGAAAAGGATAACTGTGGATAACAGCAGAGATGACTGCCACAGATTGAGTCAAATTGTGAGAATGATCACATTTCATCCAGGAAAACAGAACATACATTTTTCAAAAGCACAGTGAAAGGAGAAAAATACCCCTTCAATTGTAGGACGGAGTATATCATAGGGGCAGGCTATGGGGACTAATGATAGTTTTTGAAGAGAAGACAAAGACTGTCAAATCCCCAGGGAGTGAGCAGCTCATGTTACAGACACTGAACCAATTGTGAGGCTGGGGCGGAGGAGAAAGGAGGAGGCTGCTGTGAACCCAAAGGGGTGGGTAAGGCTTTACAGGCTCCAGTGAAAGATTAAGGTGAGTCAGAGTTGAATCAAAGGATTCTGATTAAAAGGATCATGCATCATGCATGATTGCAGGGGAAAGATCTAGAAGAGGTGAAAGCCAATCAAGGCCTGAAAGTGACAAGATGCAACAAACGGGAGGGGCTAAATGTTCTCACCACGTGGAGGAAAACAGTGCTGTTCACATGAAGGTGAGGAGCAGATGTGGGTTCAGAAACAGGTCTCCCTCATGCAGAGATGAAGCGTGTGGTGTTAAGGAAGGGTGGCATGCGCTTGGAAGAGGGGTCGTGTTCTTCCAACAGGCCCAGAATGGGTAACACACCAAAGACTGTAAGCACATCTGTGTGTTAAAGGAAAAGGTGTCCTGTGTGCTTTTGACTGTAGCCTTTTTTTTTTTTTTTTTCCTTTGAGTTGCATTTTTCTATGCAAGTTGCTTGGAGGAGAGGAGGGAAAGAATATCCTCACTGGAAATAGCTTCAAAGCTGCACAAATATTTTATCACTTTTCCTCCAAAGCAGCTCACAGTGCTTTGCTAGAATTTCATTTTAGTTCCAAAGGATTTGGGGGAAACTCAGAGATGTAGGTAGAAATAGACAAAGGTTCTTAGAAAGACTTGTGTGAGATTTCACAGTAAGTCTAGGTGCTCTACTGTGTTCACAGAACAAATGAGCCTCCAGCCAGTGTGCATGGTCTGTGACAGATCACAGAAACAGCCAACAGGAAAAATAGCCCTCCGATAAGTTTGTGCGTGGAGAATTCTCTAACAGAAGTCATGGCCCCATTAAGGATGAAAGTTTTACTTCTGTGTTCAGTAATTGAACCTAAAGACCAACTTTATTTTTCTCCTGCTAAAATCAAGTTTGAATACTATTATCATATATTTAGTATGATCTGGGGAAATATAAAATTTTTAAAAATACTTACATGAAGAAGCTAGATAGAGTTGAAAGTTCTTTTCTGTGAAATAGAACCCAGGCTAACTTTAGACCTTTTAAATGTATCAAAGTGGATAGAAAGGATCTTGTTTTTATTTCCATCCTTCCTCTTTTATTTTTCATTTTTAAAATTTTATTTAAATCCAAGTTAGTTAACATATAGTGTAATAATGGGTTCAGAAGTAGAATTAGTGATTCATTGCTTACATGTAACACCCAGTGCTCATCCCAACAGGTGTCCTAATGCCCAGCACCCATTTAGCCCATCCCCTCCAGCAACCCTCAGCTTGTTCTCTGTATTTAAGAGTCTCTTATGGTTTGTCTCCCTGTTTTTAACTTATTTTTCCTTTCCTTCTCCTATGTTCATCTGTTTTGTTTCTTAAATTCCACATGAGTGAAATAATTTATCTTTCTCTGACTTATTTCGCTTAACATAATACATTCTAGTTCCATCCACATGTCTGTGGTAGTTCAAGTTCATTATAAATATATATTTTAGCTTAGCATCATTTTGGTTTCTGCACCAAGCAAAAGGGCCCATAAGGACATGTGACGTGTGTGCATTCTGAGTGTATGCGTGTCTGGGTGTGGGTGTGGAACATTAGAGAGGCAGGAAAGGAGGGGAAGGGAGGGGAAGGGAGGGGAGTGGAGGGAAGGGGAGAGAAAGGGAGAGGAGGGGAAGGAAGGCGCAAAGAAAGAAGCACTGCCACACGCATAGGCAAAAAGAAAAGCACCAAGGCCAGAGGACTTAAAATCTCCATATAGAACTCATGGAGGAAAGTCATAAAGTATGACACGTATCCAAAAGAAAAAGGGGTGCAACAGTACAAAACCTTCAAGTTATTTATTTTAGAATATCACTGCGGTTGAATCTGCATCCATTTCGAAACAAGAAAAGGCTCAGAATATTTAGATGAGTAATACCAGCGAGATGCCTGTGTTTCCCTATTTTGTGAACCATTAACAAAAAATACCTACCTTAAGTACCTGGCTACAATCTGCGCCACAGACTTTTAACAGAGCAAGCTGGATGACGAAGTGAGGGGTTCTAAGAAAATACATGCATTTTAGCGTCGCTAAACTTTTCTTTTTAACTTAACAGGACATGAGATAAATAAATAAACAAACAAATAAATAAATAAATAATTCATATTTTATTTAATGATATATTATACATCTATATTTCAATATATAATATAAATATACATTTATATTATTATATAATATAAATATACATTTATATTATTATATAATATAAAATATCAATATACATATAACAATATATATATTGATATATATATTTCAACTTTTTAATTTAAGATGGTATTTTCCTTATGAAGTTACACTCATCTATGCAGTGGGGTCATATGATACCTCCTTTTAAATAGCTTTCGAATGGCAATATGCACTGGAGTACAAAGCTCTGTCCCATACAGATGCAGTCACCTGATGCATAGGGAAAGGGTGACATATTCGATTGCAGGAGCTGAGCATCTTCTGGGTACAGTCCCAGAGGCTGTGGGATAACCTAGCTACTAAAGTCTGATCGTCCTTAATAACTGATGAATCAGAAGCAGCAGACTTGCTTGACCCTTCCCATCTGAGGATTTCTAAAATGTTAGTGCAAGAGCCTCAGGAATTATCCAGAAACAAATGCCCTCCTTTCACATATGAGGGAACAGAGTTCCAAGGAGGTAAAGGTATTTCTGCAAGGATTCACTCCTGGCAGAGATGGGACACAAATCTAGATCCATACTTCTTGACATCCAGGTCGGTGATCTTTCCAGTATCTGTTTGCAATCCAATGTGAACTCTCAAGCTAGACTGCCTGGGTTCTATTCTGGCTCTCATAGCTACACTGGTGAAGTTACTTAATGCTCTGAGCTTCAGTCTGCTCATGTGAAAGAGGAGAATAATCCTTGCATATGTCTCACAAGGTTGTTATGAGGACTACATGAGTTCATACATATAAAGCACTTAGGGGTGCCTGGGTGGCTTAGCCGGTTAAGTGTCCAACTTTGGCTCAGGTCATGATCTTATGGTTCGTGGGTTCGAGGCCTGCATCAGACTCTGTGCTGACAGCTCTGAGCCTGGAGCCTGCTTTGGATTCTGTGTCTCCCTCTCTCTCTGCCCCTCCCCTGCTTGCACTCAGGGTCTCTCTCTCTCAAAAAAAAAAAAAAAAAAAAAAAATTAAAAAAAATTAAAAAATTAAAAAAAAACACTTAGGGTAATGCTTTGCATTTAACAAATGCTAAATAAATGTAAGCTCTAGGGGCGCCTGGATGGCTCAGTCGGTTAAGTGTCTTGACTCTTGGTTTTGGCTCAGGTCATGATCTCACAGTTCTGTGGGTTCAAGCCCATTGCGCTGGCAGTGTGGAACCTGCTTGGGATCCTCTCTCTCCCTCCCTCTCTCTCTCCCCTCCTCCCTCCCACTTGCACTGTCTCTCTCTGAAAATAAACAAATAAACTTAAAGAAAATAAATGTAAACTCTATGTCGTGTTAACATATGTTCTCTCAAAATAGCCTAGGAGAGCTCAGGAGTCCATTTAATAAATTTCAGCAACAGTGGGACAGAAAACCTGAGAATAACCACAAATGGAAGAACAGCTTTAGTTTGCCTGCATCATCCCATCCCCTAGGCCAGCTCTGCTCATTCAGTGCTAGAAAGGAGGGGAACAACCAGCTCCCCCAGGGTTTTGGAGCACCACAGGAAAGATCTGCCTGAATTTCACCCCATCCAGAGACAGACAAAACTGAGAGGCAGAGCCGGCTAGGAACAAGGAAGAGGAAGGAGCAGGCGTTCAAACCGGCCACACAGTGGGAGCAACCACAGTTTTAGTGATCTGCTCTGTAGAGAACCCCAGCAGCTTTTGTCACTGAAAAAACTAATAGCATATTTGTATTAAGTTGTATACGTTCTTGATATATTTTGGATACTAACCCTTAATCAGTTTGTCATTTCCAAATATTTTTGCCCACTCAATAGGTTGCCTTTTAGTTTTGTTGGTTGTTTCCTTTGCTGTGCAGAAGAAGGTGTTTATTTTTATGTAGTCCCAATAGTTTATTTTTGCTTTAGTTTCCCTTGCCTCAGGAGAAGTATCTAGAAAGATATTGCTATGGCTGATGTCAGAGAAATTACTGCCTGTGATCTCTTCTAGGATTTTTATGGTTCCAGGACTCACAGTTAGGTCCTTAATCCACGTTGAGTTTATTTTTGTGTTTGGTGTAAGAAAGTGGTCCAGTTTCATTCTCAACACCCAAAAACCATGTAATACAATTAAAAATGGGCAGAAGACCCAAGCAGACGTTTCTTCAAAGAAAACATACAAACACATGAAAAGATGCTCCATATCACTTCAGTAGGGAAATGCAAATCAAAACCATACTGAGATTATCACCTTACATCTGTCATATTGGCTAAAATAAAAAACACAAGAAACAACAAGTGTTGGTGAGGATGTAGAAGAAAAAACCCTCATGCACTGTTGGTGGGAACACAAATTGGTGCAGTCACTGTTAAAAAGTATGAACTTTTTAACAAAAGTTAAAAACAGAACTATTCTAGGCGCCTGGGTGACTCAGTCGGTTAAACATTTGACTCTTGGGGCGCCTGGGTGGCTCAATTGGTTAAGCATCCGACTTTGGCTCAGGTCATGATCTCACAGTTCATGGTTCAAGCCCTGCGTTGGGCTCTGTGCTGACAGCATGGAACCTGCTTGGGATTCTTTCTCTTCCTCTCTCTGCCCCTCCCCTACTCTTGCACATGCTCTCTCACAAAATAAATAAATAAACTTTACAAAAAAAATAGAACTACCCTATGATCTAGTCATCGCACTACAAGTACATAAACACTAGTTCAAAGGGATATGTGCACCTGATGTTTACTGTAGCATCATGGACAACAGCCAAGACAAGGAAGCAGCCCAAGTATCTATCAATAGATGAATGTATAAAGAGGATGTGGTGTGTGTGTGTGTGTGTGTGTGTGTGTGTGTGTGTGTGTGTGTGTATACACAATAGAATATTATTCAGTCACAAAAAAAAAAGAAAATCTTGCCATTTGCAACAATATGGATGGAACTAGAGAGTATAATGCTAAGCAGGATAAGTTAGAGAAAAACAAATACCATATGATCTTGCTCATGTGGAATTTAAGACCCAAAACAAACAAAGGAAAAAAAAAAAGACTAACCAAAAAAAACCAAAACAAAAACCAGACTCTTAACCATAGACAAGAAACAGATGGTTACCAGATGGGAGGTAGGTAGGGGAATGGATGGGTGAAAGAGGTGAGGGGGCTTAAGAGTACACATATCATAATGAACACTGGGTAATGTATGGATTTGTTGAATCACTATATTGTACACGTGCAACTAACATAACATGTCATGTTAACCATACTGAAATTAAAATAAAAATCTAAAAATAAAAACAATGGCCCAAACAGCCACCTGCAGAACCCCTGCAGATGTTACCAGGTACCAAAGTATTTGCATTTGCAGACCACCAGGCCCCTGAGTCCTTCTCCATTCCCTCCCACGCCTGTCCCACTGCAGCCCAGACTCCTCACCAACAGCCAGCCCAGGCCTCTGTGGCTGCATAAGTGTAAGACATCAGTTTCAATCTCTGTGATCGACTCCCATCAATGCACATTTGCTTGGGGCTAGCCCCTCCAGCTGTGCACTTGCACTTTGTCAGCCTATACCCATCACTGGCCTCCGCTGTTGTGCGTTTGACTGTGGCAAGATCCCGCAGTCACGGAAGTACATACTGAGAGCCAAAGCCCCCACAGATGCTTGTAGGCCCAGATTCAGCTCTATCACTAGTCACTTGCCTGTATCACAGAGCTCACCTGCAGCTAGCTCCTAGCCTCTGCTAAGCACGTGAAACCCCCAACCTGACTCCAATCACTGACCTCCACTGCCATGCACATACCTGTGGGGATCCCTGCAACCAGAGCCATGTAAGATGACAGCCAGGGTCCCTGTGGACACAGGGGCTGAGCCCAGCCTTGTCTTCTGTCCCTGGCCTGTACTACTGGCTCACCTGCAGCTAGCCTCTTTAGCTGTGCACCTGCTCACCCCAGCTTAATCCCCATCGCGATGCCTCCACTGTCACGTACCTGTGGCGAGAGCCAGTGGCCACAGTAGTACCCACTGATGGCCAGGGCCCCCACAACTGCCACAGCACTCACAGTTGGCTTCCAACAGTAAGTGTCTGTCTCTAATTGGCTCCTAACCCTACATAGGCACCGCCAGCTGGCCACACAGGCTAGCGAGTGCATACTATTGTCTCTGGCCACCACTGCTGCCTGCCCTAGTCCCTGGATATTGGACCTGGAGGTGCCACTGAGTACCTGAACAATCCCTGCAGCCACTGCAGTCCCCCCATAGCACTTGCCAAGGATCACACAGTTGTCAATGCTGTAGACCTGAGTGGCCTGAGCCAAAGAGACATCATGCCCTGCCACATGCCCCCACACTTTGCACCCTGCACCAAAATATTCAGGGTACCCATGTTTACACCCATAGATGAAAACATTCTCTGACCAAAGTCATTCCATAAAGTATGGAAGAGGTGACTGCTTCTTCAAAGGTGCAGACACCCGGGGCACCTGGGTGGCGCAGTTGGTTAAGCGTCCGACTTCAGCCAGGTCATGATCTCGCGGTCCGTGAGTTCGAGCCCCGCGTCAGGCTCTGGGCTGATGGCTCAGAGCCTGGACACTGTTTCCGATTCTGTGTCTCCCTCTCTCTCTGCCCCTCCCCCGTTCATGCTCTTTCTCTGTCCCAAAAATAAATAAACGTTGAAAAAAAAAATTCAAAGGTGCAGACACCCATGCAAGGCTACAAGGATCACAAAGAATCAGGAAAACATGACTCCACCAAGAAATACATTAAACCTTCAGTAACCCCCCCCCAAAATGGAACTCCCTGACAAAGAATTCAAAATAATTTTTTCTAAAGATGCTCAGACAGCTAGAGAGAATACAGATAAACAATTTAACGATGTCAGAAAAACAACACAAGAACAAAGTGAAAAGTTTAATAAAGATATAGAAAACATAAAAAAGAACTAAAGTTTTGGAGCTGAAGACTACAATGACTTAAATGAAGAATTTAACAGAGACCTTTAGCAGACAGGGCCAAGCAGAAGAAAGAATCAATGATCTTGAAGGCAGATCATTTGAAATTATCTACTCAGAGGAGCAAGAAAAGAAATGGAGAAATCTTATAAAACTTATGGGACACTATTAAGAAAAATAATCTGTGCATCATTGGAGTCCCAGAAGGGAAAGAAAGGGAGGAAGAGGAAGAAAGCTTACTTAACGAAATAATGGCTGAGAACATCTAAAATCTAGGTAGAGATTTGGACATCCAAGTTCATGAAGGTGATAGGTCACCCCATGATTTCAATCAAAAACCATTTTCACCAAGGGGTGCCTGGGTGGCTCAGTCAGTTAAGTGGCCACCTCTTGATTTTGGCTCAGGTCGTGAATCACCATTGTGGGATCAAGCCCCACATTGGTCTCTGCACTGAGCATGGAGCCTGCTTGAGGTTCTTTCTCTCTCTCTCTCTCTCTTTCTCTCTGTCCTGCTCACACATACACTCTATCAAAATACATAAACAAAAAAATCCACAATTTTCTCCAAGACACATTATAATAAAACTACCTGGATCCAAAAAGAATTTTAAAAGCAGCAAAAGAAAAGAATTCTCTCATACAAGGGAGTCCCTTAACACGATAAGCAGATTTAAGTTATCCATCAGAAATGAAGGTGAGACAAAGACTTTCACAAACAAAACTTTGTGTCAATAGAAATACTGCCTGGGGCGCCTGGGTGGCTCAGTCGGTTGAGCGTCCGGCTTCGGCTCAGGTCATGATCTCACAGTTTGTGGGTTCAAGCCCTGCATCGGGCTCTGTGCTGACAGCTTAGAGCCTGGAGCCTGCTTCGAATTCTGTGTCTCCCTCTCTCTCTGCTCTGCCCCCGCTCATGCTCTCTCTCTCTCCTTCAAAAATAAATTAAAAAAAAAAAAAAAAAAAGAAATACTGCCTTACAAAAAAGACTGAAAGGAGTTCCTCAAGGCAAAATGAAGGATGCTAACTAGTAAAATGAAGACATGAAAATATACAACACTGGTAATGGTAAGTATATAGTCAGATTCAGAATACTCTGCTACTGAATATAGTGCTGTGTTAACTACTTAACTCCAGTACTAACGTTAAAGGACAAAAATATTAAAAACAGTTGAGCTAGGGACACCTGGGTGGCTCAGTCAGTTAAGTGTCCGACTTCAGCTCAGGTCATGATCTCACGGTTTGTGGGTTCGAGCCCCGCATCAGGCTCTGTGCTGAATGCTTGCTCAGAGCCTGGAGCCTGCTTCAGACTCTGTGTCTCCTCTCTCTGCCCCTACTCCACTCATGCTCTGTCTCATTCTGTCTCTCAAAAATAAATAAGTGTAAATTTAAAAATTAATGAAAAAATAAACACAGTTGAGGTGTAATAGTTTCTTTATGGATATATACCCTAAAAAGATGAATATTATGACATCAAAAACATAAAATCTTGTAACATCAGGAACAAGAGTAGGAACCCACTATCACCACTCCTACTGCTGTTATAATAAAGGAATTCAGTAAAGTTTCAGAATACAAAACCAAGAAATAACAGTAATTTGCATTTCTATACAATAATAATAAACTGAGAAAAAAATAAAACAGTTCCATATATATTCAAAATAATAAATCAATAAATATAATCAAAAATAATAAAATACTTAGGAATAAAATTAACTCAGGAAGTGGAAGATTTATACACTGAAAACTGTAGGATACTGATAAAAGAAACTGAAGAAAACACAAATTAATGGAAAACTATCCCATGTTCACACCTCCCAAATTGATCTACAGTCAATGCAATCCCTATCAAAATTTCAGTGGCATTTTTCACAAAAATAGAAAAGAACAATTCTAAAATGTTTATCAAACTAAAAAGACCCAACACAATCCTGAGAAACAACAAAGCTGGAGGCATCACACTTCTTGGTTTCACACTATGTTATAAAACTACAGTAATCAAAACAGTATGGTGTTAATATAAAAACAGACACATACATCAACGGAATAGAAGCGAGAGCGCAGGCATAAATCCATGAACATATGGTCAATTAATTTTGACAAAGAAGTCAAGAATATGAAACGGGACAAGGACAGTCTCTGCAATAAATGGTTTTGGAAAAACTGGATAATCACCTGCAAAAGAATGAAACTGGACAGCTCTCTTACACCACATACAAAAATCAACTCAAAATGGATTAAGGACTTGAATGTAAGACTTACAATCACAAAATTCCTAGAAGAAAACATAGGGTAGGCTCCTTGACATCGGTCTTGGCATTGATTTTTTAGATTTGACACCAAAAGCAAAGGAAACAAAAGCAAAACTCAACAACTAGAGTTTTACAGAAACTCTAGAAAGCTTCTACACCGTAAAGTGTAGAAACCAGAAAGCTTCTACACTGTAAAGGAAACCATCAACAGAATGAAGAGGCAACTCACAGAACGGAGGAAAATAGTGGCAAACGACATATCAGCTAAAAGGTAAATATCCAAAATCTACAAGGAATTCACATATTTCAAGAGCAGAAAACAGATAATACCTCTTAGGATGGCTACTATGAAAAAGACAAGAGATAGCAGGTGCTGATGAGGATATAGAGAAAAAAGAACTCTTTTTGTCCACTGTTGGGAGGGAATGTAAACTGGCATGAAAAACAGTATGGAGGGTCCTCAAGAAATTGAAAATAAAATGATTAGCATGTGATCCAGCAATCCCATTTCTGGGAAAACTGGATAATCACGTGCAAAAGAATGAAACTGGACTGCTCTCTTACACCACACACAAAAATCAACTCAAAATGGATTAAGGACTTGAATGTAAGTCATAACAAAGAGAAACGAAGGAAACAAAGTCATCTCAAAGGAAACAAAGTCATCTCAAAGAGATGTGTGCACTCCCAAGTTCACTGCAGCATTACTCACAATACCAAGATACAGAAGCAGTATAAGTGTCTGTCAACTGATTAGTGGACAAAAGCAAGTGTAGTACATTTATATACAGTGGAACATTATTCAGCCTTAAAAAAGGAAATCTTGCCATTTGCAACACAGATGATGCTAAAGGGCATCATGCTAAGTAAAATAAGCCAGACAGACAAATACTGCATGGTGTCACTTTTATGTGGAATTTAAAAATACGTAATTAAAAAAAAAAGTCAAATTCCTAAAAACACCCAGTAGAATGGTAGTGGTTGCCAGAGGCTGGGAAAAATAGAGAGAGGCTGGTAAAAAAGTACAAACTCAGAAGATCAATAAAATCTAAGGATCTAATGTATAACATGGTGACTATAGTTGGTAATATTGTATTGAAGAGTTCAAGTTTGCTAAAAGACTAGAACCTAATGTTCACACCAAAAAAGAGAAAAGGTAAATATGTGAGGTGATGGATATGTTAATCAACTCAATGGTGGTAACCCTTTCACAATGTATATCAAATCATCATGTTGTATACTCGAAATATACAATAATTTTGTCAATTATAGCTCATAAAGCTTTAAGTACAAATAAATTAAAGCCATGAAAGTAAAAAAAAAAAAAGACCACTTAGGAAATCATACCTGAAGATTAAATATATATTATATACTTATATATGACATAAAATTACATATACAGACATAAATGTAATTTCACTATCAGAAGAGCTTTTAAAATTATTTTATTTAACACATTTGTCTAGACCTCAGACCATGTAATTTCCCAAATATTGTTCTTGGAAATACAGTATCTAAATCATTACTGAATCATTACTTCATAATTTTAGTCTCTCATTATGAAGCTAATAAGCTTATGAGGTAGTGATGATTGTTCAAAGTAGCTAATTTACTTATTTGTGCAAGTGTTTTTATTTCATGAGCATGTACCAAGCACCCAAATTAGCCCTTTGGGAAAACCAGAATGTCAAAGGGCTTCTTCTGCTCTCTGCCAACAGCTAGTCAGTCAATTCTTCATAATAAATAGGCAGTATGGGACAGTTCCAAACATTTTATCCATTGGATGTTATTCTGGTTCTTTTAGGAAAACAATTCTGAAGAAATCCCTCCCATTATCTAAGAAGTAGAGATCTTTCAAATTATGTGAACAACTCCTTTCAGTGGAAAAACAAAATTGGCAGATAGCACAATGTCTACATTGTGGCATTTTTGCCAATGAATAATGATTTAAAAGAATTATATGCTTCCTGATTAAAGTTTTAGTCGTCAAAATTTTTGCCAATAATAGATGAAACAGGTAGGAAATGTCCTGTCATTTAAATATGCCTTTGCCATAACTCCAGTGCAGGAGCTACACGGTATTATAGGTTGAACTGTGTCTCCCAAAAAAGAGATGTTCAAGTCCCGGTTCCTAGTACCTCTGGATGTGACCTTATTTGGGAATAGGGCCTTTGCTGATGTCATCAAGATGAGGACAGATCGCATCAGGATGGACCCCGAATCTAATCGCAGAGAGGGAGAACATCATGTGAAGAAGACAACAAAGACTGCCAGCAACAACAGCAGCCAGAAGTGAGGTATGGGATGGATTGTCTTCAGAGCCTCCAGACACCTTACAGATACCTTGATTTGGTATTACCCAGTTTGTGGTAATTTGTTAGGGCAGCCCTAGGACACTAACATATATACGGTCAGATACTTACACTTCAGTCACAGTATTTGTCAATGTCGGGAATATGGGGTAAAACTCCCCTGGCCGACTGTGCAAAACTCAGGGAAGTACCTGACAGACAACTGCTCAGAAAAATATAGCCAAGGGATTCCACATGGGAGATGGTTTCAAGGCACAGCCTTTCAATGTTTAGTTAACATAGCCTTAGTTGTTTAAGTATTTAAATTTTACATAAATAATGTCATGGTAACCAGACTTTCAAAATTACAAATGACAAAAAAAAAAAATAATCCAATTAAAAATGGTCAGAAGACATGAACAGACATTTCTCCAAAAAAGACATACAGAGAGCCAACAGATATGTGAAAAGATACTCAACATCACTTATCATCAGGGAAATGCAAATCAAAACTGTAATGAGACCTCACCTTACACGTGTCAGAATGGCTGAAATCAAAAAGGCAAGGAATAACAAGTGCTGGTGAGGATATAGAGAAAAAGGAACCCTCATGCACTGTTCAGGGAATATAAACTGGTGCAGCCACTGTGGAAAACAGTATGCAGATTCCTCAAAAAATTAAAAATAGAACTACCCTATGATCCAGGAATCACACTACTAGGTATTTGCCTCAAAAACAAACAAAGGAAAAACAAACCACTAATTGAAAGGTCCATCACACCCAGGGTGTGGAGCTCAACACGGGGCTTGAAGTCATAATCCTGAGATACACACACCCCTATTTTTACTGAAGCATTATCTACAACAGCCAAGATATGGAAGCAGCCCAAGTATACATGGACTGATGAATGGATATGTATATACCACATCTTCTTATATACACACACACACACACACACACACACACACACACAGCCCCACACACATATGCATACAATGGAATATTATTCAGCCATAAAAAGAATGAAATCCTACCATCTGCAACAACATGGATAGAGTTAGAGAGTATAATATAATGCTAAGTGAAATAAGTTAGAGAAAGACATATACCGTATGACCTCACTCATGTGGAATTTAAGAAAGAAAACAAACGAGCAAAGGAAAAAAGAGAGAGAAAGACAAACCGAGAAACAGCTCGTAACTATAGAGAATAAACTGATGGTTACCAGAAGGGAGTTAGGTTGGGGAATGGGGGAAAAGAGAATGGGGATTAAGGAGTACACTCACCATGATGGAAAAAATAAATAAATAAAATGACTTTAAAAATTATAAATGAATACAAACTTCAGAGTTTTAAAAATAGGTAAAAGGGACAACAGATTTTCAGATGCCTTTTTGGAACTACAATACCTTGGTTATCTTCTAATACTCATTCTAGTTAAGTTTGACTAATCTTTGATATCAAGTACAATCACTTCTGAAATATAACTACTTTTCATATTTTATACTTTTGTAATTAACCTTCTTTTTTGTTTTACAGATAGTAATTCTTTATTCTTACCGGACTTTTTTTTAAAGATAACTTTGACAGCATTCCTAGCTCTTAATTGTTCCAATCTCTCCCATTGGGCAATCTTTTCCTCATTTTGAATTGTCCATTTACTTTATAGATCCTTTCTACCCATGATGTGAAAGAGAGGCAATCCTCTTTTTCAAAATATTATCCAAGTAACTGATCATGACATAGCACACAGGATTTGAAAAAGTCATTGTGACATGACAATATTCATTAATGAAACGACAACCTATAAAATGAAGTTGCACTCAAACATCTTTCCCTACTTAATTCCTTTTCATCAGAATTAAAATCTTTGCCTTTAGTCTTTCATTGGTCATGAAATGCTGTGACCATGCAAAAGTGTATGGCAAATACAATGCAAATATAATGTAAATAGACTATGGAGTGGTATTACAAGTCTTGCAAAGATTTACTTTCCTATATTGTTATCTACTTGACTTTTAAGTTACTACTCACCTGTTTCAAAAGGCTATGGATACAAGAAAACACATAGAGCACATTTTTATTTTCCAAAAATAGCTGCAACATTATTTCCAATCACACATGCTTTTCCAAAACAAAGCCACACCCCAGTAAGAAGTGGAGTCTGTGTCACCATCTTGTCTTGTATCCCTGAATCTTGAGCTGCCATGTAAGACGTGCTGCCCTGTATTTGCCATGCTGGAGAGCCCACACAGGGAAAATAAAGGAGAGGAGGAATCTCAGGAGACAAGACTGCAAACTGTTCCAGCCCCCATGAACCAGACAAGTGAATGAGCTTTCAGAGGTCTACAGTTCTAGCCACCACTGACTGAAGCTTAGTGAGAAAACCTGGGCAAGAATCACCTAATGGCACCTCATCAATCCCAGAACATGATAGTAATAAATGACTGCTGCTCATTTAAGCCATTAAGTTTGGGTGAGTTACTATGCAGCAATACAAAACCGATAGATTTTGGTACTTAGAAGTAGGGTGTTGCTATAACAAAATCTGGCATGGCAGTAGCTTTAGGAGCAAGACACAGGCAACTGCTGGGCTCTGTAGAGCTAATAAGGAAGCTTAATGGCCTTCAAGGCTTTTGGCACACATTTAAAGGAAGCTTAGGAAAATGCTACTGAAGCTGAAGGAAAGGGAATCCTATTATATAGTGGGATAAAGTTTAGCAGCACTGTTGCCTGTGATCATGTGGAAAAAATTATACACATAATGAAATGGTATATTTGCCTAAGGAGATTTCTAGGCAGAATGCTCTAAGTGTCTAAGAAGTTTTCTTTTAGCTGCATATGACAGAGAAAGAGGTTATTTTTTTAAAAGGAATTGTTTAATATTCTATATCAATGTACCCTAGGATAAACTACAAAGCGTGCCCCCTCCCCCAAATTTCAAGATTTTGCCAGTTTATAGAGACAAAAACCTGCAGAACCTACCTGGAAATAGACCCGAAGGGTTTGGGTCAGGTGGAAGGAATATAAGGAACCAAATAAAATTTGCCTGTACAGGTGTACTGAGTCAAAATTCTTGATTCAATATATTAATTTGAGTGGCCACTAGTAGCTCTAAGAGCTCAGTTAGATGACTGAAATCCAAGTCCAAAGGTGGACTTACACTAAATGAAGGTGAAATTCTAAAGTTCCTTGAGATACCAAAGAGGAAATAGTATCCAGAGGCTAAAGGAGACCAGTGTTAAAGTAGATTTATCACATAAGGCCTATTTAACCACCCCTCAACTGTACCTTCCAGGAGGGTCCTGAGAATGAATGAATACACACACACACACACACACACACACACACACACACACACACACACCCCACTTCATGGGCTTCACACCCAGTGTGGAGCCCAACACAGGGCTTGAACTCATGACCCTGAGATCGAGACCTTGCTGAAATCAAGAGTCAGACACTTAACCGACTGAGCCACCCAGGCGCCCCATGAGAACATTTTCTTGACCAATTTCTGCATGAAATGTATTCAAGAGGGGAGCTCTGGCATCCTTGAAGAGTTCCGTGGTGGCTATTCTCTGCAAGCCAAGAGTGACAGTGGATTTGGCTGCCAGTGAACTGGGCTCTCTGGGTTAAATGGAAGAAATGACATCCAAGTGACAGCACTTCACCACTAGAAAAAAGGTCGATGTGGTTCCAGACCAACAACCCTTGGACACCAATTTGGTTGGAAACTCTAATTACTTCATAAATATAACACATCCTATGTCACCAGATTGTGTTTGAAAAGCTTTAGAATCCATACATATTTTACATTTCTCCCTACTCCACTTTTTACTCCACACCCTTCCAAGGTTACTAGAGATACATGTTCATTCTTTCTCTACCTCTCTTCTCAATAACTGCTCCTCCCTGTAGCCCAATCTAATTTTTTTCTCTTAGTTCCAATTTCTTAATTAGAAATAACTTTTATAATATGTGCCCACTATCTGAAAATCTACACAGTGTAAAGTATATAAAGTAAAAATCACACACACACAAAAGTTGATGTGACACATAAGGAAAATAGGAGATTGTCTTCAATTATGGAAACATGGATGTTACAATCACTGATTTTGATAATCCACCTAAGTCTTGACATCTCCTTTTCCTTATTTTGAGCCATATCACTTTGACTACCTACTTCTCACATCAGTTCAGGGTATTAAGGAATCCCAATTTCTGAATTTTGACTGTATTCTCAGAGGAGAGGGATGAGGGAGGGAAGACAAACTATATCCTAAAAGGAACAGCTGAAAATACTGGGAAATATTCAAATCGGTTTTAGAAAAGAGAGAGAGCAAATCAGAGAACTTTAAATATTGGAAAAGCTATAAAACAATTCCTGGAAGGGCTGTTGTAAACATTTGAGGTACATATGAAAAGCATCTGGATTAAAAGAAATATGTTCTTAATAGATGTAGCTTTAAATGCTGACGAGTTTTAAGAATTATAGAAATCAGAATCAGGACCAATTAAGTTGAAAGGAGGCTAGATTTCTAATTTTCTAGCAATTTTAGCTATCAAAAGTGAACTATATAGTACCTTGTGAAGTAGTGAATTGTTAATCAAGTGTTTTAAGTTGAGGCTGGATGACTACCTTCTTAGATATTGTTAAAGGAAATTTTGTCTTGAGTGGGAGTTCCAGCTACGAGACCTCAAATGGTGTTTTCAACTCCAGGGCAATGACTCATAATTGCCTTATGATACCCTGACAACTCTCCTCCTTGGCAACTTAGGTAACGCTTAATGTCACATTCCTCGTTTTTGGTTTTTTTTTTTTTTTTTTTTAATTAAGTACCATGTAGATCATAGGCAGTTATGGGGAAAAAAAAAAAAAAACTACCTTAAGAATAGGATTACAGGGGCGCCTGGGTGGCGCAGTCGGTTAAGCGTCCGACTTCAGCCAGGTCACGATCTCGCGGTCCGTGAGTTCGAGCCCCGCGTCGGGCTCTGGGCTGATGGCTCAGAGCCTGGAGCCTGTTTCCGATTCTGTGCCTCCCTCTCTCTCTGCCCCTCCCCCGTTCATGCTCTGTCTCTCTCTGTCCCAAAAATAAATAAAAAAAGTTGAAAAAAAAATTAAAAAAAAAAAAAGAATAGGATTACTCAATTATGGAGAACTTTAAAATAAAAATATACACGTGAATCACTTCTTGTGGAGCTAAGAACCATATCACATATTCATTATAAATCCTTTGCATATAAGAATTTTAATGGGGATGGGGTGACAGAATATGGTCCAAGAACAATTTTGGGGATTTGGACTTTTAATTACATTTAGTACTTTGAGACATAAGAACAGAAAATAGTGAAAATTAACTAGCAGAGCAAAAATGGAAAATAATTTAAGTATAAATTGTTTTTATATAATTAAATATAAAAGACTTATAAAAGTAGGAATTATTAATTATAATGGCAACACTTAGTACAGTCTTTTTAATTTTGGCCAATCTAATGGGAGTATAATGACATTTTACTGTGTTTTAATCTGTATTTCTCTGAGTACTAATGATGCTGAGCATCTTTTCCTATGTTAATTGTCCATTAGCATATCTTTTTGATGAAAAGTCTATACAAATCTTCTGTCCATTTTTTGTTTTTTTTAAATTGGGTTGTTGTCTTCCTGTTATTGAATTGCAAGACTTCTTTATTCTGGATACAATTCCTTTGTCTCATATATGTGTCGTAAATATTTTCCCCCAGTCTGTGGTTTTCCTTTGTCTTCTTAATGGTATCTTTAGAAGACCAAACATTTTTAACTTTAATGAGTTTTAACTGATCACTTTTTATTCTTATATGTTCCATGTTTTTGTGTTCTAGTACAATTCATATGTTTGGTACGTGTGTGTGCACATGCACATATGGTTGATTATACAGTTTTATATGCAGTTCATATCTCAGCAGTATATAACCACAGTAAAATTTTCAACTTTGTAGCTACCTTTCCTTGAATAGAGCCTGCAGTTTCTAACATTCTACTTAAAAGTAAAGCCACTATTTTATATCACTTTTCTAAAGGGATATTTGTGGTTTCCATGGGAACACATACCTCAGTAATAAGGCATTTAAAATGTTTCAAACAAATACATTTACATGGCATTTCTTTTAATAAACAGGATTGATAACCTAAATAATTACTGCCAGCCAAACATTTGAAACTGAGATTATTACCTTTTGTAAGTGCCAATGAATTCAGAATAGGAATCATTATAAAGCTAAGTATTTCCTTTTAAAGACCTTTAACAATTCTCATTCTTCCAAAGTTACTTATATGCATGAAATATTCTGCAGTTAGCAAGTTTTAGATCTCATCTAATTTTCATTGTAGTTACAGCTGCTGTAGAGATATCATTCAAAGTATATTTCAAGCTTTAGTATCTATGCGAACAGTTATAATTATAAACCAACCATAAAACAATGTATAATTTGCATTTACAGAAGAAACACGTTTTTCTTCTTTAAAAAACAAAAGGTAAAAGAAACATTTTAAAGTAATTTTTGCTTGTGTCAAACTGCTTTTCACAAAGACTCAATAATATCTGGAAATACCAATAGACCTTGTAATTATACTCGAAAACATGTATAGAAGAGAGTTGGTTACCTCTAACATGTGTGCTTTTAATAACTCATTAGCTAACTAATCAATTATATAGTTAAATATCGTACTCAGAATCACATTAAGATACCTATGTCGAACATTGGTCCCAAGGAACAGCAATGTTAGTTTTTAATCTACCACCTGTATTATTTTTTTAGGTGTAAAAAGAGTAAAGAGAAAAGACTAGAAGAGGTGTTAAAATTAAACTTTATTCACAGTGCAGAAATGTATCTTATAACATAACAATGAAAGACAATAGCTGAGTCCTTTAGACAAGGCCAGTTAGGAAATATGTATGGCATCTTGAGGTATCAGCCCATTATCAGATAGACCTAATTATTGGAAAGATCTTCTTTACACTGAGTATTCAAATCTATGTTCCTATCACCTTCTGGTCCTAGCTCTGTTTTCTAAAACTACAAAGAGAAATTACACTCCCCAAATCAATTGAACAATAGGAGATAATCATGGAGGTTAGCTCTGTGGAAAAAAAAACACAAAACCAGAAAAGCAATATGCAATCATAGAAATGCTAAATGAACTTGGGGCCAAGGGTAGGCTTCCCAAAAATGTGCCATTTTGGATGCAGATTATTTTGAACTGAAAACAATCAAGGCCCAGAAGATGCAGGAAGAAAACTTTACTGTCCTAGTCACTCCCAGCTGCCTGAAAAGAACTGAGATAGAGAACCTACTCCTCCAATAGATAGGTAGAGAACCTACTTCTCCAATAGCAGCAAACAATATATTAAAAAAAAAAAAACAACCCAAAACATATGAAGTCAACAATAGGCTAATTGCTTGCCTTGCACATATTTCTAATTATGCAAAATCAGTAAAGCAAACAAAGGAAGATTATTGTATATGAAACTGAGGGAACAGATATCTTGGTTGAAAATATGTGCCAAAGAATCAACAAAAAAGAATTAGAATCATGCCACAACCAAACTAAACCAAACCAGTGGTGAAAACGTGTCTCTGGGGAAAGAAAGTGGTAATTCTGTTTATTATAATGCCTGGGAACAGGAAATTTGCACTATGGTAGCTTGTAACTATGGAAAGTTATCTGACAAGTTGCCAAGACAGACTGGGTGAAAGATTCCCATACTCATATATAAGAAAATAGAGTAATTTAGTGGCTGTAGGTCAAATGACTAAAGTTAACTCAATCAAGGATAAACTGTGGTCTTGACTACCCAAACAAACTCTTCTGAATGTTTTTCCACCAGGTTTTCTAAAATTTCTTAATTTTTGGCATTTTAAAGACGTCTAAAACAATAAGCATGTTGAACTGAATTTAGTGTTTCTGATTTCTAGCTTGTTGCATTTTTTAAAAAATTATGGCCTGTGTTTTATCCAGAAGTTCTTTTTTTTTTTTTTTTCAACGTTTATTTATTTTTGGGACAGAGAGAGACAGAGCATGAACGGGGGAGGGGCAGAGAGAGAGGGAGACACAGAATCGGAAACAGGCTCCAGGCTCTGAGCCATCAGCCCAGAGCCCGACGCGGGGCTCGAACTCACGGACCGCGAGATCGTGACCTGGCTGAAGTCGGACGCTTAACCGACTGCGCCACCCAGGCGCCCCTAGAAGTTCTTTTTTTTTAACCAATCAACTCTTTAGAAACATTTAGTTTGTCGAAACATGCATTCTTCAAATGTAAGAGGTTTCAAACATAAATTTATATTTTAATGAAAATTTTCTTTCTAATTGTATCTAAGATATCTGGCTAGATTCAAAAGCAATCAAAATTATGTTAAATATTCAGTAAACCTGTCATGAAATGAACTGGTTTTAAATGAAGTGATCAATTACTCATTTTTAGTTTTTCCTAAAAATATCTTATGCTGTTTTCTAGCGTAGGGGTGGAGAGGAGGCTGTCCTGAGATGGGCCATTTTGGCATGTGGGTTACTATGAGCTGAAGGCAATCATGACCCCGTGAGCTCACGAGAAACTTTTGCCCCTCCCTTAACTACATAAAAGAATCTAAATTGTACAGTTTTTCCAGAATAGGAGTTACTACCAGAGATAAATGTTATATGGTTAACCCATCTATATGGCAGGGCAAATATTTGTTTACCAAACATTAACTCTTTCTCATCTTCCTGTAAATTGCATTTCTTCCCTTTCAAGTCGCAGATCCCTATCCCCTTCTCTCCTTAGTTCAGATGACATATATACCTCATTTTGCCTATCTTTGGAATTTCCATGTCTGTGTAGACTCCTCACATGTATGCTATTAAATTTTATTTTCTCCTGTTAATCTGTCTCATGTCAATTTGATTCTTAGTCCAGCTACAAGGACCTTTGAGGGGACAGGAATTCTTGCTCCCTGCATGACACTACTCTACCATTTTATGAAACAGAATAAAAAAATATTAAATAAATAATTCATAGCAAATCACAAAATTAGAACCTGGGTTACCCTCCATTTCTTAGAGTTCTCCAAATAAGATTACTGTCTCCAATTATACTTTGGAAAGTAGCTATCACAATACAAGTACTTTTACTGTAGTTCACATTGGTATATTTTATTCTAAATTAAATATTCTTATTAGCTTAGGAAGAATTTTTAGAGGAGGTTAAGATGTAAGAGCCATTTTGATTATGGGAAGAAAGCACTTTGAATTGTAATGATCAGGAATGGAGAAGGAGGCTATTAAAGAACTGGAGAAAAGGCCGGGAATAACAGAGCTGTCACATGTACTAGGGAAATCTCTCAGACCAACGGCAGCCTCAAAATTGGAACAGGTGCACTTACATACTGACATTAGGGCACATATGTGTGAAATCAAGATCATCCTGGAAATTCTGGTATATACTGCTATGCCAATACATAGTTTTGATAATAATCAATAGCCTGAGAGAGTCTCCCCATAGTTTTTTCATGTCAAATGGGTAGTAACAGATATTAGTAAATTAGCCTCTATTGTTAATCTCCATTCTTATTCTCTGCTGGGAAGTCAAGAATGTGGCAGGCATCGAGGCCTCACTGGCATTGCACACATCACAATATGAAGGTAGCTGCCTAAAGCAACTTTCCATTTAAGTCAGCTTAATTTAACCAAGGACTCCCATAATTGAATCTACTTTAAAGGAAGAGTCTAAAAAACAGGAAAAAAAAAAAAATCACTCAGTAGTGCTTACCATAATTCACTGAATGAATGAATGAACATTGTAAGCTTAGGCATAGGGGTAACATTTAACTTAAATAATATAGCATTTACATTATTCTCTCCAAAGTCCATATGGAGCTTTTGCCAATTTTTTATGCGCAACGTATCAAAAGTACTTCAAAAAAAAATTGGGCAGGACTAAAATCAAGACTAAGTAGCCAAATTCAAAGTAAAATTAGATTGATAATGTCCATATAAAATTTAATTCACAAGTAATGAAAAAGTCTAGTCTCTGAAAATAACTTAGTTGCTTTGCTCTGAACATTTAAATAACACACTTCCGGGGTGCTTAGAAGGCTCAGCTGGTTGAACAACCACCTCTTGATTTGGGGTCAGGTTATGATCCCAGGGTCATGGGATGAGCCCTACATAATGCTCCATGCTGAGCACGGAGCCTGCTTGGGATTCTCTCTCCCTCTGCCCCTCTCCCCTGCTCCCTATTAGAAGTGCTTTTTCTTGCTCTCTTTAAAGAAAAAAAAAATGAGTGAATAAAAAACTAAACCAAGCTAAACTGAAATAACTTAGGTCTCTATCCTGACTTCTATATTTAAAAACGAATCACTTCCAATAAAGGAAATCATGAGCTTTTAAATAAAGGTAACTATTAGGTCCTCTAAAATTTGGGAGGAAATTTCACAGTACTCAGATTAATGCATTTAACTTCAACAGTTCTTTTACTTCTACTTAACTCATGAGTCAATCAAGAGTCACCCCTAATTAAGACTTATAGTTCCCTGATGGCAGGGTGAATTTAACACAGGTCTCAAATAAACCACTCAAGATTTCATGTTCTGATTATATCTCAAGTACGAATAGTCTAAATTTAATTCTTTATAAACCAAGAAAAAAAAATTAAGTAAATCAATGGTTAGGATAATACCTTTTTGCCTGAGTTCCCAAGTAGCATTGAGCCATTAAGAGTTTTTTCCCCCGAAGTTTAGTATTACATCTGAGTTAATGCTTCAGACTTCAACATGGTTTATTAGGTGTTTTAAAAATATTTTGGTGGTAACATTAAAAAGTTAAAGCTCATTTCTAATTACTATGAATTAATAGTGATACTTTTTTGGAAATGCTAAGATACTACAGATTGGTACCTTGTTACATATTTTGCTCAAAAATAATGATGAACTGGCTAAAAATTTTAAAGATGTTTAAAATAAATTTTCTAGGTGTTCTACAGGTGAAAGGATGAGGTGACACTGTATATAAATTATGGTATCTTCCCTGTTTCCCCCCAGATTTCTGCAATTGTCCTCAGCTAGCCTGGGAAACTGATTTCATAAACAATTTCACTACCACAACTCAACAATTACTGAATAGCCCCTGTACAGAGTTTATTAGATCTCAAGAAAGGTTACAAAGACAACAGTAATCATGGTTTTCAATTCTCAAGAGCTTATAATTAGGAAAGTAAAAAAATGGGAGAACCACAAATACACATATTTAAGCAAAGATAGTGATTATATAATTTTTATAAGGAATCAGTTCTTAAAACTCAGCGCTAAGGATTCAAAAGGAAGAAAGAAGATGAGATGTTTATAACATAGAAAGAACCAAGTGGAATTATACTATAAAGTTTTATGAAAAGGTGTGAATTAGATGTTCTCCCCTCTGGATTGCTCAGAATATCTTAAAAGGCCAACATTTTAATTCTTTTATTTTAACCATCTACTTTTTTTTTTTTTTTTTTTTTGGTATTGAATATTGGTGACTAGAATGAAGCCAGTTCTTTTTGATCGTTTAAACTGCATAAAGTGGGGCGCCTGGGTGGCGCAGTCGGTTAAGCGTCCGACTTCAGCCAGGTCACGATCTCGCGGTCCGTGAGTTCGAGCCCCGCGTCGGGCTCTGGGCTGATGGCTCAGAGCCTGGAGCCTGTTTCCGATTCTGTGTCTCCCTCTCTCTCTGCCCCTCCCCCGTTCATGCTCTGTCTCTCTCTGTCCCAAAAATAAATAAAAAAAAAAACCAAAAAAACAAAAAAAAAACCACGTTAAACTGCATAAAGTAATTCAGTCTGTATTAGAAATAGCTCTGAGGGTACTACTATATACCTCAATTTTTTGTTTTTGTTTTCCTTTCTTAAATACAGTCCTAACTCAGGCAGTTCAGCTACAAATCAGATACAGACAGCAATGAGAATCGAGGTCAGAAGTTTTCAAGTCCTTTCTGAAAAATCACATAATTAATACACTGATAGCTAGTGATGCCATTAAAAATGCCGAAATGTAATTAAACTCAGAATCTTTATCACTTCGAAATCCTCAATCCAGGTTTTCCAGATCAGTGCTGGTTTACATGTATATAGTAATTCTAAAATAAACAGATTATTTCTACAATTTACAGCAAGTCAAAGTAACTGCATCACAACCTTCTTAATTATAATATTGTTAGATCCCATTTGATTCTACTAAAAATAAGTTAACAGCAAGCATGACTCTAAAATATTTTTCTTTCATGGACCACTTATGCCCCATTTAAAAATGTTTATCAAGCATCTGTGATAATTACTGTTTAATACAGAGATGAAGAGAATATATAAAAAGATAATGGCTACTTAGGTGCTATGGGCCATGAAATACTATTAGAGGAGCCAAGTCTTCCTAGTTTCCACATTCCTGAGATGAGAATTGCTCATACTATGTATTTATCCTGAAGATACTAGCTACTGAAGGAACTCTAGTGACCAAGGAAAACTACTATCTTTAAATTAATTCAATAAATTTTCTAATTGATGATGAAGTTTATACAGGAAAAATAAAGTAATGTATCATAAAAATATTTTAACTATCTTAATAACAACTAAAAAAAAAAGGAAGTATTACCTCCTCTACCCCATTGCAGAGAGAAAGCATGGTATCACATTGTCATTGCATAAATATTGACTTGATCAAAATTAAGAACTTTTATCTTCAAAAATCAGTTAAGAGAATACCAAGTGAGAGAATGGTGGAAAATATTTCCAAATCACATATCTGACAAAAGATTTGTAAAACTGTCTTATGCCACTCAGGCTGCTACAACAACTTACCATGTTTACTAAGTGGTTTAAAGAACATTTCTTTCACACAGTTCTAGGCTGTGTGAGATTTTAGTTCTTGGTGAAGGCTCTCTTCCTAGTTTGCAGATGACTATCTTTTATCCTCACATACCAGAGAGCAGAGAAAGAAATAGGCTCTCCTCTTATCTCCTCCTATGAGGCACTAATCCCATCATGAGGGTTCTCATTACGTAAAACTTCCCCAAGGCCGCACCTCTAAATACCATCACACTGGGGGTTAGGGTTTCAACATATGAATTTTAGGGGGACAAAAACATGCAGTCTGTAATACAAAATATAGAAAGAACTCTCAAAATTCAACAATAAGAAAATGATCCAATAAAAAAATGAGCAAATATTTGAAGAGAGATTTCACCACAGAAGCTAAATGGATGACAAGTCAGCAATTAAAAAAAAAAAAAAAGTTCCACATATGAGTAACTAGGGAGAAAATACAAATTAAAATCAGAATGAAATACACCACACACCTATTAGAACATCTAACATTTTTAAAGTCTGATCATAACATATGGTGGTGAGGGTATGGAGGAACTCATACACTGCTTGTGGGAACACAAATGGTAAAGCTACTCAGGATGACAATTTGGCACTTTCTTAAATTATACTTTTTAAGCTACAATTACCACATGACCCATCTGTTTCACACCTAGATGTTTACTCAAGAGAAATGAGAATGTGTATTTACACAAAGACTTATACGTAAGTATTCATAGCAGCATTCCTTATAATAGTCAAAAAATGGAAACAATGCAAATGCCCATCAATAGGTAAATGTAAATAAAATGTAGTATGCCTACAAGGTTTAAAAGGAATGTTTAAAAGGAATAAACTGTTTAAAAGGAATAAACTACTGATCAACACAAGAAGGAACCAGAGATCAGAATCATTGTGGGGAGTGAAAGAAGTGACACCAAACAAACAAACATACCATATGATTCTATTACATAAAATTCAAGAACATGTAAATTAATACATAGAGACAGAAAGTAGATGAGTGGTTGGGTCCTTGGGGAGGTGGAAAGGCAACAGGGGAATGAAGAAAGGGAAAGATTATAAAGGGGCATCAGGAAACTTTTGAAAATGATGGATAAATCCATTTTCTTGATTGTGGTGATGTTTTCCCAGTCTGTGTATATGTATGCATATTTGTGTACTGTGTTTATGTATTATATGTAAAATGTATCAAACTCACACTAAATATATGCAGTCTGTTTTATACCAATTATTAAGCTAATAAATTTTAATAAAGTTCTTTTGAAAAAAGGGAAAAAAGAAGGGTGCCTGGGTGGCTCAGTCAGTTAAGCCTCTGACTTCAGCTCAGGTCATGATCTCGCGATTCGTAAGTTCGAGCCCTGCATGGGGCTCTGTGCTGACAGCTCAGAGCCTGGAACTTGCTTAGGATTCTGCGTCTCCCTTTCTCTGCCTCTCCCCTGCTCACAGTCTGTCTCTACCTCAAAAATAAATAAACATTAAAAAAATTTTTTTTAATAAATAAATAAGGGAAAAAATATGTCATCATAGGTTTTGTCTATTTGTCACTAAAATATAAGCTCTATAAAGGCAATAATTGTTTCATCTGTCTTATTAACTAGTATTCCCAGTACTGGCACATAAGAAGTACTCAAGAAATACTGGTTTGATAAATGAGTGACAGAGAAAAAATAAAATAGAACTATGAATCAAAACACATAGACACCATACTTTTTAATTTCACTTTAAGCCTACTAAATTTATAATAAAAGTATAATAATTTCCAAAAGAAAAATATGCTGAATTTTCATGAATCAGGTACTATTAGTTTTATTCTTCTTCTGAAATAATTTCACTGCTTGATCTCTTTAATATTTTTACACTTGATCTTAGCCAAAAGGCTGAGAAGCAATATCTCTTTAATATTTTTATTAAGAATTACAGTTTCCTTCTTTGGGGGCGCCTGGGTGGCTCAGTCAATTAAGTGGCCGACTTCAGCTCAGGTCATGATCTCGTGGCTCATGAGTTCAAGCCCTGCATTAGGCTCTGTGCTGACAGCTCAGAGCCTGGAGCCTGCTTCGGATTCTGTGTCTCCCTCTCTCTCTCTGCCCCTCCCCTACTCCTGCTCTGTCTCTCCCTCTCTCTCAAAATTAAATAAACATTAAAAAAATTAAAAAAAAAGAATTACGGTTTCTTTTTTAATAACAGCAAACACATAGTACCTACTATGTGTCAGGCATGTTCTAAGGTTCTATGGTCTAAGGATGCAACATATGGTAATTTATTAATCCCCATAAAATCTTAAAAGTAGGTTTATCTTTTTCTCATTTATAAGAGTGATTAGTAAGAGTTTTTAGTAAAAATATCAATCCTTTATACTTCAGATGTTGCACCTATATTTCCTTTGAATATATTATTTCAATATGATTAGTTTACGTCATTATTTCATCTGAGCTTTGTTGATCACAAAACTTTGTCCCTTCACAGACGAGAACACGGCCCTACAATTCTTTGACTACTTGTCTCAATAATTGCCACTATCTATTAACTGGAGGCAATATGCAAGATGTAAACATTTTGCTACTCAAGGGCAAAACAATGCTAGGAAATACTCAGTATTCATTTACCTGAAGCAGTCCACTGCATTATATAGTTTTCTCTAATTTGGATGAAAAATGTTAATTCTTCTGTCATCTTTCTCCCTTCCTTCTCCCTGACTCCAAAGCCTATAGCTATTGGTAGCATCTGAATATATGTTAAAATATTGAGATCCCGGGAGAAAATCAGACCATCGATGATAATTAACAAAAGCAGCTTATTAAAAAATATTATTGCAAAATGGCAGTTATGTATCAGAAAGATGAGGTTTGAAAGGAAGTAATGAAAATGTCTAAAACTATACAGTAGTAGTAGGTGGACAGGTTCAAAAAAAAAGCCTTAAATGAAATGTGGCATGATTGGTAGCAATTAAGATACCTGGAGGACATATCCAACTCTAGAACTTGCTAACAAGTAGGACCACCATGTTTCTAAAACCACAGTTTGATAACATTTGCTCTAGTCGGAACAACTTTTCATTTTTATCCCATTTTATAATATAAACCAATGGAAATATAAGATTCATCTTCCTAAACTTTCTGTACCACAAATTTAGATATCAAGAAGCAATGTATATATACTACTCATCCTGGAATTAAAAGAAAAAAGTTTCATATCTACTTATAAAATGTTTAAATGGTCATAATTTTGTTCAATAAGCACACAAAAGAATGAGAGTTGCAGGAAAAAAATGGCTTTTTTGACACTTGAAAAGATGATAAAACTCACTAATAATGAGAGTGCAAAATTATAATTTTACATACACACACATTTTTTTACCTATCAGATCACCAATACTCAAGTGGAATACATATGCTGTTGGTAAGGATGTGGAGAAACAGGCACTTTCAAGCATTACTGATTGGAGTACAAAATAGTATAATATTTATAGAGGATAATTTGACAGTATCTATCAAAAGTATAAACACATTTACTATTTGATACAGCAAGACCAATTCTAAAAAATCTATACTGAAGATTATACTTGGGTAGATACAAATATCATATATATAAAGCTATTCATTGCAGCATTATTGGTTTATTAAAATATTTTGACACTACAAACTGTGTAATATATGCAAATTAGAATCTTCTGTAGACATAAAAAAGAATGAGAATGCTCTGCATCCCAATAAAAAAGATCTTCAGTATATCTTAGGAGGAATGGCAAAATATTTAACAGTACATACAGCTACCTTTTATAAAAGAAAAAAAAATGTGTGCATGTATGTTTCCCTGTCTATACTTAAACAAACCTTATTAAGTCAAACAAGAAATGTATAAAAGTGATTTTCTGTAGGAGGTATAGGGTAAACAGGAATGGGAATGGGAGGGAGACTTTAGAAAATACCCTTTTACATTTTTTTGTATGCATTATGTACTCAAAAAATAAATAGGAACACTCTTTCCTACCAACACTCTGCCATGAGCATTTATAAAAATTTACTAAAGAATGTGATATATCATAGTGAATTATTGGGGGGAAAATCTTAATTTCCCAAGACAGTAAATTCTGCTGAAGTATTACCATAACTGGTTTGACTGATTAACAATATTCCAGGTTAGTAATTCAGGTTTCAACAGATCTCTATTTTCTTATGCTAAAAGGTCACTGACAGAGGGGAGAAAAAGCACTGCAGAAAAATTAGAAACTACAGAAAAATATAACATAAGACATAATATTCATGGAGAAGTCTACTACATAATCATTGCTAATGTTTTAGAATATTGCTATAGAGTCTCTTGTTCCTCTGTTATTTTTCATACATGCTATATTGATATCTGGTACACTGATATTAGATATACTGACATTAAATATACTGGAACATAATTATGTCTCTGGGATAGGGTTATTCTAGAATTTGTAACACAAACATGGTCACAGACTGAGAAGAATATAAAGAGGTGTTTGATTCTTCCATTTATTCATTCAAAAAGATTTTGTTCAGTAACTACAACGTGCCAAGCAAGGTGTTATGCACTGGGACTATAGTACTAAGCAAGGGAGACATGATCCCTGCCTTTATATCGCTTAAGGTCTACAGTAGAGGTTCTCAAATTTGGGGCCTCAGGATCCCTCTATACTTTAAAATTTTGAGAACCCAAAGTACTTTCATTTACATGGGTAAGAGCTAACTATATTTATCATCTTAAACATTAAAACTATGAAATTAAAAAAAAAACATTTTAATGTTTACTTATGTTTGAGAGAGAAAGAGAGAGAGAGACAAAGAATGCATGGGAGGGGCAGAAAGAGAGGGAGACACAGAGTCCAAAGCAGGCTCCAGGCTCCGAGCTGTCAGCACAGAGCCTGACATGGAGCTCGAACTCACGAACTGTGAGATCATGACCTGAGCTGAAGTCGGCTGCTTAACCCACTGAGCCACCCAGGTGCCCCAAACTATGAATTTAAAAAAAAAAAATTTTTTTATTAACATTTATTTATTTTTGAGACAGAGAGAGACACAGCATGAACGGGGGAGGGTCAGAGAGAGAGGGAGAGACAGAATCTGAAACAGGCTCCAGGCTCTGAGCTGTCAGCACAGAGCCCGACGCGGGGCTCGAACTCACGGACCGCGAGATCATGACCTGAGCCGAATTTGGACGCTCAACCAACTGAGCCACCTAGGGGTCCCCCAAACTATGAAATTTTTAAAAATATTTAATTCATTTAAACAGAATAATAGTATGATACAAATAGCATCTTTTACGTGAGCAAATAACCATGTTTTCCAGAACAAAGATAAGCAAGAAGAGTGGCATTTTATTATACTTTTTTACATTTTGCAAATCTTTTTCATATCTGAGTCAAAAGAAGAAAGCTTGATTTTCATATCTGCTATAGCATTTAATCTGTTCCAATAGGTTGTTTGGTTGAAATGCATGAAGAAAAAATGGCCTCACACAGATACACTGCTAGAAAGGGGAGACACATTTCAATACTTCTTTAAGATAATTGAGAAAATTCTCCTTTGATACTATACCAAAACTCAACAACTGGAAGTTTCTTAAGGTTAGTTGCTAGTTGCTATCTGAAACTTTTCATACTCTCCTATATGAAAATCCATACGTTTATCTTATACTTTGGATATTTTATGCATGCATGATTATAACAGCATACATTGGTCATTTGGAAACTATTAGTTCACTAAGTTACACAGATATTCCAAACATTGGTACTTTTCACTATTCAGTATAAAAACAACATTCATTAATTTCCCCACTAATATCAATCCCATGGTTACAGATATAAGTTTTATAAAAATTATAATTTTTACTTGGAACCTCAAATTTTTCATTGGCAACAAATACTGTGAGTTGTTTGCCTTGAGCGACAGGTTCAGTTCATTGATTTGTGAGAAAATATCTGCAAAATTACTCAAGCTTAAATGACCATGGTTTGTTAGCCATTCTTTTAAGTCAAAATGGTGTTCCACAATAAAGGCAGCTAAGTTCAGCCTAAAATTCAGTTACACAAGTACTTATGCATATATACCATTTAATAACACAGAATATTAAGACACATGCACACATATTTATATGTGTATATAAGACGAATTTCTTAAATCATGAAAATTGATCTGTGTATTCCAACACCTGAAATACTGTTCATAAAACATTTTCAAGGTTGCTAAAATTAAAAATTTACCAAAGTAATCTGACAGATGGTTAGTTCTGCAAATGTGGCTATCAAGGGGTAAAAGAAAATCTCGTGATATTTCAAGAGATTAAAAGCTTTCAATAATATGTCAGCATTGTGAAAATAACTTCAAGAGCCACATTCCCTATAATATTCTTGCTTGAATGAAATCCTGTTATGATCCTCAGTAAAGTCAAGTAATAGTATCTATTTCACACAATCTACTAGACCTAACTTTCCAAGAATAAATGTTATTTTAGGCTGAACCACAGAGCATTCTAAAAGATTTACATTTACATCCAGATTTTTTCCATGTCAGAAATCAAACTGTATTAGTTACATATTTCTTCCTGAAAATGATCCCTTGATCATTTTCGTTGGTTTGGGAAATATTTTTTCACATCAGAGTATACAACTCTCCCAAAACAAGGCTAAAATACAGCATTATTCATAGAACACTAAGTGTTGTCCAAAATTGTTTAATACAAAGAAATTTTATATCAGAGTTCAGTGTTTCATGCTGGATTTGAAGCTGAATGAGATAAAGGAGCCCCCTACAACTATAAACAACACTGGCCACTCTGAAAAATACTGGTCTATAATAGAGTGGGAAAGCAATTTCTAGACCACTATGTATTCTATGATCACATTTGTGTTTTAAAAAAAAGGCAAAACAAACCTAGCTATAGATGTAAATATGCATGATACACCCATGAAAATAAATTCATGGAAAAAAGTCTGGGAGAATATTTAAATTCGTAACAATGGTGACAGCTGGAGAAGGAAATTATATACTTGGTGATGGAGTAATAAAAAAGAACTTTCACAGCGGACTATAAATTTCTGTAGTATTTGTTTTTGTTGTTCTAAGAACATACTTATGGATTACCTATATAATGTTCATAAAACATAATGAAAAGGTAAAATATACTTTAAAGCCATTAATTAATATTTCTTTCCCAAATGAAGACTCAACTTCTGCAGGATTATTACCTAATACATGACAAGCTGGGGATATTTCTCAATTACTCCTTGCTTCAGGTAAGATATTCTTTTTTATTTCCCTCATACTTATGCATGCCTCCATGCATCTTCTCTGCAGTAATGGTTCCCACCCAAGGACACTGACTCTTCACAATACCAGGCCTCATTCTCCTAACATACATTGAAAGGAAACCTTCCCCAGGATGAGTGTTGGTACTATTACCACAAAAGCAACACAAGGTGTACAAATGTGGGTACTGAGGAGGTGTCTCTTTCTGTGGTTTCCCAAGAGTAGAACACTGATGGGTAGAATAAATGACACTGTCTTCCTTAAAGCCATGGAGGCATTCGGGAGCCTGGCCTAGGTGACTAGGTCACTAGGCCTGTTTGGGAAGGCTGAGGGCTAATGACTTCAAGCAGGAATTACCTCATCACTTTAAAGCAGACAAGACACCCAGAGAAGTGGAACAATCCCAAGGCATTTAGTATTGCAACATGCTATCACTGTATGAAACTGATCAGATAGTAATTACACACTTACAGATTTCTTGGTAACCAGGACACGGCTCTGTGTATTTTACATTTTGATATCACAGCATTAATTAAAACACAAACAGCCACATAATTAACATATAGACATTATAATGCGTGAATCATAACAAGTTATCTGATGGATAATGATTTTAGCCTAAATTATTTTTTTTTTAAAGATTTTTGTTTTGTTTTGTTCTTGAGAGAGAGCGCATGCGCATGAGTGGGGTAAGGGCAGAGAGAGAGAGAGAGGGAGAGAGAATCTTTTAAGCAGGCTCCACACTTAGCTCAGAGCTCGATGCAGGTCTCAGTCTCATGACTGTGAGATCATGGCCTACGCCCAAATCAAGAGTCAGATGCTTAATGACTGAGCCACTCAGGTGCCCCAGCCTAAATTATTCTTAAAAGCTTTATAGAATTGGGGAGTTATTTCATCTCCAATTCAAGTTCTAACTCTCTTAAGCAAAATTACAGCAACTAGTTCACCCTCGGCAATAGTTTGTAGAATCAGTTTTATAGCTAGAAGATGGAAACAAACAGTCACATTTTTTACCTGCTCAATTTCACAGATGAGGAAAAAGTCACAATGTTACCACATAGTCTTTGACTCCCAAAGTCCAATGTTTGTTATTCATTGCAGGTGCTTTCCCTTCAATCTTCTTTCTAAACTTCCCGTTACTTTTCCACTATAACTTCATTTCCACCTAGGTTTATGCTTTTGAGTATGCAATTTACTACAAATCAAATTATTCTAATCACCAAGTGAGTAATTTCATCACCTGCTTCATAACTTCTACCTCAAAAAGCCAGGAAGCATTCCCTAATTCCAAGGACACTAAAAACTATAGTTTCTAGCACTGTCAACTCAAATCATCCAAGAAAAATCTTCCTTTTGTGTTTATTTGGAAACAACTACAGATATAAAAGTCATATTTTTTAAACTAAAACCCGGGACCCATGATGACCTAAACCCAATATTTTTTTCCAATTTATAAGCTTTTGTAAATATTTAATTTGAAGATATTAAATAATAACAACTTATATAATCAACTGGTTTTATAGACAAGAACTAAATTATGCGTAGTTAGCGTTGTCCTAGAAAATTACTAACCATGTTCTTAAAAAATTCCCAAAACCTAATCTGGAAATCTTCTGGTTAATTACTAGGTTTGTGAACGGAAGAAGAGAGCTGCCTTTCTGTAGCAGTTAGCAAGAGCTCTAGCTAAATATTTTGTTGACATTTCACAGTACTTGTCAAGTTCATTTCTTTGCCAAAAGAGATGTGAGCTTACACTCTACATGGAAACAAGAGGTCTGGCAAGATAGCATGCCTTCACCCAGAGACCCCAAACTTGTGTGTGACAACAAACCTGGTGCCCACTGGCAATGAGTGCACATGCCAGGGAATGCTCCCCCCTGCCCCCATGCTCAGGCAGTAGACTGAACATGTGGTCGACTAAGACACAGAAGATAAGAACATCTTAGTACCTGCGCTGAACTGAGCACAGAAAGCTGAGAACGTCTTAAAAGATACATTCCCTTGGAATTTTTCCACCAAATTAAATTAATTGGTGGGCAAACAATTTGCTTTATTCCAGCTGAAGACAGAAACATATTTTAGGGGAAAAATATTATAGAATGTTCCCACAGGGAATAAAACCCCAATATAGGGTCAGGGTCCCAATCGGTTACTTGGATGCTAGATAGAAAAAAACAAAACCAGAACAACTAACACTAAGAATAAAAATATTCAAATACCCGATGATTTCAACTTTCCCAAGGACAGCCTATTAATCTACGTAGAGAATACGAGATAGACGCATTTAATTGATACTTTCACATGAATTATTGTAAACTGATCCCAAAAGAAAATTTAAAATGATCATAAACTTAATGTGGGGACCAATATTCATATCCAGAACTTTAAACTGGAATATAAACCTTTTGTTGCTAAATAAAGGAACGCTAAAATTTAGATTCTGAGTATACTGAAACAAAAGTTAAATACATACTCCAAGGATTAAAAGCTCTTCATCATATCCTAGCAAAGACATTCGATTTTTCTTTTATTTTATATAAAGATGCATACTTTACAATGAATATGCATGTCAATAAACTATTAACAATAAATCTTTGGGCATAAGCTTTTAGTAAAAATCTGTACTCCTAATAAAGTGTTGATTTGTCTTATCTACACTGGCTATACCATCGTTTCTTACCAATTTGTAGGCAAAATTTGATGCTTTAAATGTTGCAGAGACATGATTATGTATTACTATGCTACATTTAACGTATAATGACTAAATAATATCAAATAATATACATTGCTGAGTGTTTTTTATTTCATTTTATTTTAAGTGTAATCAGGAACACATACCTGATATAGAAGGTCTTTTTGAGGCAAAGGGGGAGATCGTTCTTCATACATAGGAGGTGGTTTATGTGTGGGTGGAAGGTCGATCCTGCATTAAAAATGTTAAAACATGTGATTGCAACATTTAGCAAAAACAAAACAAACAAACAAAAACAAGGGAGGGGAGGAGGCTATCAAGGTTCTCTTAATTTTTGAGGATATTTTCCTCACACTAATATTTATATTAGTGTATATGCTTATTTCAGTTGTTATATTTTATCATACAGGGAGGAAAAAACCAGGTTTTAAAGGTTCTAATGTTTAAAACTCATCTAATTGATTCATTTGAAGAAGGAAACTCAAATGGAAGCATTTTTTGAAAATTATTACTAAGCAAGTGACCTAATCCATGACCAATTTACTTAAGTATTGCATGTTTTTCCATCTCACTATATTATTATATTACTACACCTACCATCGTATTAAACATAGTCAAACATGTGCAATGGAAGGCAAAATGTCATAAAATTAAAAAAATTGTATCTTAAAATGATAATGAAAACACTTTTACATTTTTTAAATACTTTCAAAACTAATTTTTTAAGTGTGTGTCTGTTGGTTGATTTTAGAGAGAAAGAGAGAGAGTAAGGGAGGGGCAGAGAGAATCCCAGGCAGGCTCCACACAGTCAGTGCAGAGCCCAACACGGGGCTCGAACCCACAAACTGTGAGATCACAATCACAGCTGAAATCAAAAGTTGGTCACTTAACTGACTGAGCCACCAAGGTTCCCCATCAAAACTAATTTTCAAAAGCCATGGTCACTCTTAGAATATTCATCATGTAAATTAGGATTCTGAATCTAAAGACCATTATAAATCTTGTCACCTGAAATAAACCAAGGTGCCATTACATCCTTAGGGAATGTATTTTTGCCAAAATAACCCATTTTTAAAAACCTGTATTTTCATGTATTTAAGCATTGTTGTCACAATACAAATAGAATATATCTTGTGGCTCTCTGCATTTTAGGAAATAATTTTTTTATCTATTCTCATACTTTTGAAGTTCACAGATAACTAATTTACAGTAATTATGATTATTAAATCAAACAAAAATGTTACCTATAGTAAAAAATAAAGAGAATGAAATCCATAGAGGCCAAAGTAATTACAAATTCTCTGTGGTCTAATAGCTTCTCAATGTGGACATGAAATAACATTTTAAATGAACAGAATTCAAACAACAAATAAAGATTATGTTTTGAAATTACACAAAAGCCTGAGATAATTTGGGAGCTAAAATAAAGTTAACCAAATGCTACTCTTGAAATATTAAAGAACTATAAAAGTTATTGGAACTATAAATTATTATAACTATGAACATTAAAGAACCAGTGATATAGGTGTTCACTAAAAAGGTACTTTACAGTCCTTTAAAAGTAATTATTTCTTTTCATGTCATGAAAATCACAGCAAAGTCATAGCTCCAAGGAACCATCAATCATTTGGGTGAGAAAACTGAGGCTCATGGAGGTGATGTGACTTGTCCTTGATCATACCACTACTTTAATCATGACAGAGCTGAGACTAACACTCAGATGTCTTTAATCCAAGAAGATCTATGCTATAACTGTGCCAGATTAGAAAGGCGCGCACACACACACACACACACACACACACACACACACACAGCATTTATGAAGACAGAAGAAATATATTCTTTGAGAGACAGACTTATTTCCTAATATAAAAATATTAATAACCACATAATACTACCATTTATATAAAACATCATGATTCATAAACAACATTATTATATTCTACTCATCACAACTATAGGTAAGTAGGAAAAATATGAAAATATTATTCACATTCCATAGATAAAGCAACAATTGCTTTATGGAATTGTTGATGGAATTAAATGAATTGGGACATTTGTCTTTTGATTCTACAGCAAAGTGTAATATCTGCTTTATAATTCTATCTTAATGATTGGCCCAAAACATTGCTTATTCTTTAAGTGAACAAACTGCACACTTTGTAATTCACCAAAACCAAAATTGTTTAAGAAAAAAAACCTTTAAAACTCAATGTATTTGATAGCTTTGGGGCGCCTGGGTGGCGCAGTCGGTTAAGCGTCCGACTTCAGCCAGGTCACGATCTCGCGGTCCGTGAGTTCGAGCCCCGCGTCAGGCTCTGGGCTGATGGCTTGGAGCCTGGAGCCTGTTTCCGATTCTGTGTCTCCCTCTCTCTCTGCCCCTTGCCCGTTCATGCTCTGTCTCTCTCTGTCCCAAAAATAAATAAACGTTGAAAAAAAAATTTAAAAAAAAAATAAATAAAACTCAATGTATTTGATAGCTCTTGGCGGCTGAAGGTTAAGATCTATCCATACATAAGACTGGCATATACAATCTGGAGATGCAATTAAACGTCTAAGATTTTTTTGAATCTCTCTTTCAAGCACAGTTCTTCAAAGACCTGCATTTTTAATTCAGAAGACAGGACAACATAATTTATCATTGTTATCATTTGGAATGATGTCTAATATATTTGTCTCCAACAGCCCCTTGACACTATACACCAAGATAGTACATTCTGATTAAACCATGGTCAGCTCACAAAGATCTAACAGTGTCTTTACTCTCATCCCTCAGACATTTTACATACGAGTAGCCGTAAAGATAGATACAAAGACTGACTCATACTGAATGTTGAACACAAGCAAAAAAGTTACCTACACTTTGTCAAGATAGGATGGTCTCTTTTTTCGAGGAGTCAGCAGCACAGTCACAAAGATAGCAATGATGAAAAGGGCAAGGACGGCTCCAATTACGGCGCCAGCTACGGCTATGGAGGAGGTCTGCTTAAGTGGAACATCTGTAAAGTAACAAAAATCAGGCTTTTCAAACAATTTTAAAAAGAGTTCTTGAATTTGCACACCCTAATTTCTATAATGTGCAAAGACTGATTGAAGTTTGTTAGAGGACCTCAAATTTGATTCAGTACTTTTTGTAGGATTATGCTAACACCCTCCTTCCTTATGTCACCTTAGCACTCCAGCTTTCCTTTTTTTCAAGTTATGAAAATAATATCCCCAGTCAGATAGCAACGAGTGAATCTATTTTCTATGGTCAAAGAATGTCTGGAGAAGAAACGATAGAGAAAAGGATGAAAGCTATTTTAAGTTCTTACTCTAAGAGATAAAACATTTTTTCATTATTCTTTGAGTTAACCAACAATATATACATTTACCATTTTTTATTTGAGTGAAATATAAAAGAAGTTCTACTAAAGAAACTAAAACCTTCAAGGAGGGGCAAACCAAAGACACACAAAAAAAATCCCAGATCTAATAAATATGGCAAAGAATGACACTGTATAAGTTTTTAAATAGAGGTATTATAAAAACAGCACTTGTTGCAGATAATTTCCCTTAATTCATGAACATTTAATACAAAGTACACTTAAGACAGTGTCTCTACCACAAAATTAAATGGAAAATCTTCCCTATCCCCTGGATATAAACACACTACATAATTTCTAAATACCAGTTTCTCTTTCCCAGTCTGCACCATAAATTTTATAAAAAAGGATTTTAAAAACATATTTAGTAATTATCATGTCATACAATACTGAAAAATTAAGTCACCCTATTTTATGAACATCCAAATAAGGGAATGTATTAAAACTATTGCAACTATATATTTTCAAATGTAAGTACTATGGATATGACAAAACAATCCTTATGTGCATTATTTTGACAATTTCAGCAACATTAATTTTGAGCAATTACAAAGTACCTTCAATATACACAATTTTGTCTTATCTTTCTAACCAGTAAGAAAGATGTTTAAGATAAACTTCTATATTGCAGTTCTAAAGTTAAATATTCTGCCCAAGGTCATTCCATCAACTAGTAGTAGAGAACAGAAAGTGAAATAAAGCTAGCTGGGTTAGGCTAGATGCCCTCATTATGCCCTTGTTGGGAGAAAACGTTTTTATACAATTGCACATCTAATGTAGACTCTCCTTTCGGGTCCCCTATGAAGAACTCTTAGCTTTCACTTAAATAGGCGTTCACATAGAGTTCTAAATAATTGCAATTACCATTGGGACCAGACATGGCAAGTTTAGAAGACATTAAAGCAGTTATCAGTTTTGAAATATGTTTCACGGACTTACCATCATAGTATTTCCATTTAAATACATATTTAGAAGTATTTTCCAACTCTGTTTCTATTAAAATGTGAGTTGCATGTTGTTTTAGATTCTTAAAAACTATATTTCCTTTCTTCCCAATTATAAAAATTTCTTTAGCAAACTACCAATTCTTTATTAATGAGTCATTTTATTAGTCTCATTCTAGACTAAAAACTTTACATCAATGAGTAGCAAGTAACTCATTTCAATAACTTTCAAACTTTCAATTAGGATTTAAAAATAGTAAAATATACAATTATTTTAAACAATATAACCAGTTTAGTCATTCAGGATCTTACTCTCATTTGCTAATACACCCAGTTTATCTTCCTATTGTTGCTCATTTCTCTAATCCCTACTACCTCCATTTGAATACGTGCTACGTGAGAAAAAGTTTGAAATCCAAGCCAGTCAAATAATACTCTGCTCTTGTCAATGTTTAAAGATTTGGAATGACCTAGGAGTAATTTCTACTCTACACGATCACTTTTCCAACCATATACATTATAGCTTTGTATTCAGTCTTTAAAAGTCCAACTGAAATCTATTAAGATTACATACCCACCGTCATGTGACCAAGGTCATATATATTTTCAGTGGCATAAATAAAAAATCCTTAAGTGTCAAATACGCTACCTATTCCACTAGTTTTCTAAAGGTTTTTCTTCAAAGGAAATCTTTCTTTTGTTGAGGGATCAAAAGCATCCCTATCAGTTTTGCCCAAGTGTACTGAATTCAAATTTGAGTGTTCTTATCTTGATGGTAAGACAAAGTTAATACCATATTTATAAAAATACTTTTAAATACTTCTGAAGTTATTTTTGAAAAACTCAGGTTACTCTTTGAATGTAAGATTTTCAATGTACAGATCATTATACATTCATCAAACCTCACACCTCCAAGAAAACCTCTCATTTAATCTTAATAAAGATATTAAATTTGGTAGTGTTTTGTAATAAGATATAATAATCACAGACTTTTCACATCCTAAGGTAATTTCCAACTCTGTACTATTTTTAATATCCTTAAGTAATTCTCAAGTCCAAATAGACACTATTTTCTGAACATTTAAATTATGGTCTATTTATCCACTTCTGTCCCATTAGTCTTATAAATCCTAGCTCTGGGACTCTGAGTTGACTTTGTATAGACTATGATGACTCTTCCTTCTATCTTAAATTGGGCATATTTATTTCACCCAGTTCCATTCATTCTTTATTCATATTTTTCCTTTCTTTTTTGTACACCTCTTCTTAGTATCAAACCAGGCTAGTAAGTACTGAAAAGAGCAAATCAAAGAAAAACTACATATGAATCCGTTTACCAACTGGATATTCTACAGAAGCAAATTGATTATGTTAAATACATAAATGGGATAGGTTTCATGTTTCCTTTTCTGATTCTTCTACTAACTGAGAAAAAACAAAGAAGAATATATTTACGATATTAACCGGTGATGAACACTAGTATGAAAAGCAAAGAGCAAGCTGAAATTTCTTGTATTGAAGTCAAAGAATTTTAATGAAAATTGGGAATTTAGCTACAACACTGCCTCCTCCACATCTCTGCCCACATAATCTATTCTATATTACAATCAAACTACAAGGAGGAAATAAGCAAATGTATAAAAATTTGGCATTTTTTAAACATTCAGCTAATTTACTGAATGAATGACATGACATTACCATCACCTAAGGAGACAGACTACTAAATCTTAACTATCTGCTTACAATCAGCAGAAAACAAAAGTGCTTTCCCCAATACAACAAAAGCTTACTGCCCATAATAGATATCATGCATATGTCTTCTAGGGAAAATGTTCAAAAATCTAACACATCATACCAAAAGAAACCTAATACAGACATAAAAATTTTCATTATTTTTGAAAAAAAATATACATATAACTACTAAACTGAATTTAAGTTTGTCTTTATTACTCTGATACATACGAATAAAAAATATGTTGAAGCTACTCAAATATGCTTACCTAATTCACATCTGACAAGATTTGAAAAAAATAAATACTATTCTACACAGCAAAACATAGCAACTTGCTAAAAACCACTTGAAACGGGTGAGTATAGAAATCTACAGGCCCTTTTCACACACTCAAACACCAAGACCTAACAATTAATGGAAATATTTTCCTTTATTAACTATTTTCCTTTATTACCTTCACCAAAACTTCAGTGGTTCTACTACCTGATTCACACATTAATGTGATACCCTACAAATTTATCTTCTCAACTTTTATTTGCCCTTATAATACATATCACTGTATCACCAATTTTTCCCCATAAATATATCTCACTTTTATTTTTCAATAGCCACTTAAAAATTTTTTTTTTATTTTTTATATTTATGTATTTTTGAGAGACAGAGAGACAGAGCACAAGTAGGGGAGGGGCGGAGAGAGAAGGAGACACAGAATCTGAAGTAGGCTCCAGGTTCTGAGCTGTCGGCACAGAGCCTGAGTGGGGCTCGAACTCACAAACTCTGAGATCATGACCTGAGCTGAAGTCGGAAGCTTAACCCTCTGAGACACCCAGGTGCCCCTCAATTGCCACTTTTAATGTTTACTTTTCCAATACACCTTCTACTTCATTATATCCATCGAAATATTTATCTCACTACTTTTTTAATAAATGTCCTTTCTTTGGGTCGGGATGGTGTTGTCACCTCTCATTCAACAAATTACCAATAGTAACCTAACGTGTCAGGCACATGCTAAGTGCCAAGAATGTAAGGATGAATTTTACATAGTCCCTATCTTCACAGTAGAGAGCAAAATCCCTAAAGTGGGATCACAGAATCCATAAAAATACTTTTTTCCAATGTAGAGATTATTATCACTTATCCCCTTTTTTTAGGATAAGTGATAATTACAAAATAAATGTGGTGCTAGTATATAATACACGGACTGGCACTGGTAGCTTCACTTAGTCCAAACGTCAGGTGTTCACTTGCTACACAAGGCATCTACAAGATCCCATGGATAGTACGGAATGAGATAGTTCCAGAATGAAATCAAACAATTACACATCCACTTTGTTGTCCCCTCTCAGCAGAGCCAGCATCTTGTGACACACTACGGATGTATGAGAGCTCAGCTGAGTGAAACAGCAACTACCCTAGATTTAACGAACAGTCAAGAATTTAAAGGAGGCCGACATGGACACCCCGGGTGACAGAGGAACATGAGAGGATCTGTGCTAATCCATGTTATATACTAGGAAGCATTGATTCTTTTTTTTTTTAATTTTTTTTTTCAACGTTTATTTATTTTTGGGACAGAGAGAGACAGAGCATGAACGGGGGAGGGGCAGAGAGAGAGGGAGACACAGAATCGGAAACAGGCTCCAGGCTCTGAGCCATCAGCCCAGAGCCCGACGCGGGGCTCGAACTCACGGACCGCGAGATCGTGACCTGGCTGAAGTCGGACGCTTAACCGACTGCGCCACCCAGGCGCCCCTAGGAAGCATTGATTCTTAATAGATGCATTCCTGCAAAGAATTGGCAGAATGAAGAGAACACCAACTATGAAGGCACAAATAATGACAAAACCCCTTAAAACAGCAATGCAATTATCTTACTCTTAATACACAAATTTTATCAGTTACATTATGAAGCAAAACCATGGCCATATAGTCAGTGATGAGTCAACCAAAAAACTGAAACACATTAGGAGGCCAAATAAAATAAAGATTTACATTCACTCTTATTAGCCATAAACCTCACACTAAACCCATACTGTGCTGAAATAATAGCTAATATGAGGGGTGAAGTTATTGTGATTAGCAAGACATCGAAAAAGCAAACATTCTGAACAGGAGACTAGCTCTAAAAACAGTAGTTGGGATGAAAACTGTTAAGGCTCCCAACAATGTCCTTCTTCCATTTAAATCTACTTGTTTTTGAGAAGTTGCATTTTAGCTACCAAATATCAAAATAAAAACCAAGTCTCAAAATATCTGAACATGGAATCAAACCTTTGAATCACTGAATCAAAAATACAAAATCATGATTAAAAAAACAAATGAAGCACATTCCCATCACATGGTTTGAGCTGGATCTTGAATGCAGTGAAGTGTAGAAAGGAAATTTCAGGTAAAAGCAGTATGGTCATAATTATTCAGACATCAAAGCACACGGTATGGTAAAAGAAGAGAGCTAATAAACCTAGACATCAAGTAGGTTCCCTGTGAGATCTAGGCTTTGAGCATCTAATGACTGCTAATATCAAAAGAAAAGCAGGCATTACATGCCTTCTGATAGAAGATACCACCACTTAGGAAGTAATTTTGCCCCCCCCCCCAAATTACACCTTAATCTTATCAAGGTTCTAGATCTGACAATTTACAGAAATTACAGAGGTACAACTGGCACAATCCAAACTGGGAAGCTGCAGGACACAAATGAAGCCATTTCTTCAACAAATAAATTGCAAGGGAAAAATCAAGGGAGTGGGGAATGCCTCATGGAGAACACATAGATTAAAAATATTAAAAATGTCACAATGTATGGGTCACATTTAGAAACTAAAACTACAAAAAAAGTGATTAGAATTTGAACACTCATTGGATTCTTAATATTAAAGCATTTTTAATTTTTGGTACAAGAAATCTGTGGTTACTTTTCCTAAATGTTTCTACTCTTAGAGCTGTATGCTGATACATTTACAGATGAACTAAAGGCAGGAGGGATTATGTGAATAGGAATTTAAATGGAACAAGACTGACCATGAATTGATAATAAACAGAAGCAGGTACACTGAGGTTCATTTCATTATTCTGTCCTATTTTCATATAATTTCTCATAAGAAAATGTTTTTTAAAAAGAGAGCCCAGGGGCGCCTGGGTGGCGCAGTCGGTTAAGCGTCCGACTTCAGCCAGGTCACGATCTCGCGGTCCGTGAGTTCGAGCCCCGCGTCGGGCTCTGGGCTGATGGCTCAGAGCCTGGAGCCTGTTTCCGATTCTGTGTCTCCCTCTCTCTCTGCCCCTTCCCCGTTCATGCTATGTCTCTCTCTGTCCCAAAAATAAATAAACGTTGAAAAAAAAAAAATTAAAAAAAAAAAAAAAAAAAAAAGAGAGCCCAGTCTTCTAGATCTAGTTAACTCTGGCTTTTAGACCAAACTGTCCCTTCAAGACTAGGTGTTTCCTGAGATATTTCTCATAACTGAGACTGTGAAATTAGATATCATGTCTATGTAGAAATATCATACATGTAAGGAAATAGGCCTTGAATTATTTTCTCAAGTTTTAAAGATATTTTAAAGTTATCTTACTAAACTCACTTTCACTCTGCTTCACCCACAGTACCTAGCCAGAACAGCAGCAAAAAAGGTAAGTAATCTAGGATAAATCAAAATTGAATCAAGTTTTATCCTCATAAATTGAAATGAAAATGATAAAACAACTATTATCAAGGTTCAAGAAATGACCCCAAAGGATATATACATCAAAGGCAAACCTATCCCTACTCAACTCAAAGTAGATAGGTACAAAAATCAAAACAAAAATAAAAAAAATAAAACTGCAGCTAACTGGAATAGAGAAAACAAATACTAAACAGAAAGCATTTTTAAAAACATAGAATAGTTGATACCCTGCGTACACTATTACAGAGATTCTTTCATGCATAAGTTTTTATTAGAATAACAAGAGGGAAACCAAACTTAATCCACACTGTATGCTATTTAAAAATAAAAACAAAACAACTGCTGCTTGCCTTAAATAATTTAAAGTTTAGGAAAACAAGTATTATTTTAAACATAAGAGATATGAGACAGGGAGGTGATTACAATCAGAAACAATGGCATTTACAATGAAAGCAGTAATAAGTGAAAAGCCCTAAATGCCAACTTACAAAACACCTCATGAAATGTTCATTCCAAATAAAAAGCCAGTATGTAAAATTTAATTTATGTTAAAGTTGCAGCAAAAATATTCAAAATTTGTTTTAACTGCTAAGCCTGGAGAAACAGATAATTCATGATTGTGGAGAATGTTATTCACAATGTGTATAGGAAATAGGAATTAAGTAGTCAATTAAAAATAAATCCTATAATGGCTAACCTACCAACTTAGATGCTCCCTCAAATTTTAACTGTGTCCTTTAACCTTATATAATCTTGTTTGGGAAGAGAAATAAAAATAGGTTTTGAATTCCCACAAAAACTTCATTAGTTAAATATAAGAAACTGGGTTATACACACAACACACACACACACACACACGCACACACTCTTCAGCAGATAATATAACAAGGAGAAAGGTAATACAGAGATATAGGCTTGTTATAGAAATATGCCTCTATAAAGAATTTTTTAAAAACTTTTATTTAAAGATTTGTTGCATGGCTATTAGGGGCTACCACCTGATAAATAACTTGGTAAAAAAACAAAAACAAAAACAAAAAAACCACTGATACAAATCAAATTAAAATTAAATCCAAACTCCATATACCAAAAATTTGAGAAAGGAGCATATTCTTATGGATGATACATTTCCAATTAACAAGCAAACAGAAAAGAACAATTAAATCTGTAAATCATTCCTCTATTTGAATTAAAAATTCAATATGCGTACCATTTCTTCCTTTCTTATATTTTACACAATACTCCCACACATTCACAACTTCTTATTCATATATCTTTAGTATTTACCAAAAGCAATTATCAAACTCAAATCAGATGTTTTCACATATGAAAGTGTTACATTTATCTCAATTTTTGCACTCGTACATTGTACTTCCTACAAGCCCTTCTGCTAAACATTTAGCTAGGGTTATCTCTAGAAAACGTTCCTATATATGGCTATCAGAAGTAATACTACTGAAAAACCTTAATGGTTTCTTTAATGTCAGACTTATCAAATAGAAACCTTTTAGGCACATGGTAAAATACTAAATATTTCAACTATAATGTACTTCTCAAATGTAACTTTTAAAGTTAACCCCTAGCCTATTAAAGTTTTAATATATTTTAATAAAAATGGCAGGACAAAATAAAAGTTGCATTCATCATCCCTGCATTACTGAAATATTTTAACCAGTGTGAAGGAAAACCCTAAAGTGAATACAAAAATGAAAAGCCAGTTCAAAGAATAAAAAAAAGAAACATAAACATCGTCAAAATAAAACATTCTATCTTTTCCAAAAAAAATAAAAGGATTTTCCTATGTACCTATCAATTAGCTGTGTACATCACTGATATCCAAAAATTAATTTAACAAAAGTTTATTTGATATGACTATTCATGTTCACAAATAAGTCTCTATGTACAGTAAATAAACATAAAGTTCTAATAAACAGCAGTGCAATGCTTCAGAAAGTCTTAACTAGTACCAGCTTCTTAAAATCTTGAAATCTTACTTTGTCAAATGATTTATATTAAGGATACAGAAGGTATCAAACATTCACTTGCCGTTTTCCATGTCATCCTCTCCCATCATAAAATAAAACAGAAAAAAATAACAACCCTAAACACACAATGGCCACAATATAAAAGGAAGGTCATAATCACTAAGCGGATATTTGCATTTTTGTAATACAGTTCTTAAAATATAATATTTCCTTCAGATTATACTCAAGAACCACTGAGATTTATACAGTGATTATTCTGCTCAGATTCATATAGCATTTCAAACCATTGTTCTAAAGATGAAATTGTGAACAAAAAGCCACAAATTCCTACCTTCTATGGCAAGAAATTTTAGATCCATCTTTCTTGTGGCCATATGAGTGCTGGCATTTATTATTAAAAAATAAAGTCCACTTTAATCACAGGGTATTATCAATAAAATTTTGCTTCCAATGACTTGGACCAAAGAGTCTTAGTATTTGTATATCAGTGGTTAATTCTATTAAAACCACATATTTTTTAACAAGATACCAGTGAGCTTACCTGTGTCCTTTGCTGATATTATAGTCTTATACTACGTGTGTAAGTGGGAAGAGAAATAAAAGAGGTTTCTAATTTCCACAAAATACTGATAGTCAAAAGAGAGGAAATTATGTTACAATTGTTTAGAATAAGGCCTTGACTACTCGGAAAATTCTATGAACATGTTAGAATTTTGTCTTATAAAACATTCCTTTAGATTCGACAAGGATCATCAGGAGTGGAGTGGTTGGGGGATTAAAAAAAAAAAGTACCTACTTTGCCTTTTTATTAACAAAGTAATTTATTTATGATTCTCCTACTAACCACTTCGATTCCTGGCAAAATACCTAAGGCAATTCTACACAGTCCTTTTTTTCAAATGAATCATCAACAGAAAACAACATCTTCTTTGGGCTTCAAAATAGTTGTCATCATTACAATTTTATAGGACTCCACTGTAGAAGCAATTTAATTACCTCACAAAGAAGATCCACATTTGAAGATTTAGGTAACATTTCGTTTTCAAAAGATACATGATTTTTGGAAAGAATAGACTTAATGAATTATGCAAAAAACAAAAACAAAACAAAAAACCTTATGATGTTTCCAGTTTTAATTGGAAAAACAAAAATCTTGAAACAAATACATACATTTAGGAGGAAGAGGGGGATGATTTGCCAATATACATCAGCAAGTGCTAGTGACTGGTTCTATAATTCATATTTTTCTCATTAAACCTCAAATTTACAAGTTTATTCTAATTTTTCTGTATATTTACCCGTTTGAACAACATTCACTATTAGATAACTAAAACAAGATGGGCTAGAAAATTCTCTGTATGGATTTTTGGCTGACGTATCTCATTTCTAAAAGCTGTACTCCAATACTAATTTACCCACATTTTTCCATATACTGAAATGCCCTTTCTGAACTATATTTAACTGCGTACCATCTTTTCATTATTATTCTTATATTTAGAACATAAAGCATTCAAACAGAACTACGTATGCCACTTAATGTACCCAAATCCATGTTCATATGACATTATAAGAACTGTCCTCCAGAAATGAAAAAAAAATGTAATAATTATGTTTAAAAGGCATGTTTTTATTATAACTCTTGTATGTATTTTGGACAAAAATACTGACCAGCTAATTAGGCTCTTCCACACAGCATGTTCACTGAGTTTACTACCACAGTTTTAGTGCAACAAAATATCTTTGAAAAGCCACTCTACAGTAATTATGGCAAGGCTCATTAAAATGCAGAGGTAAAGATTCCATTTATATAGAAACTTAGAAAACAATGTTTGAAAGGGAAAGATGTTTTATCAGGCTGAATATTTTGTTTTGTATACTAAAAATATATATAAACATTTCTTGAATTAGTTTTATAGTCAATTTTCATGTAGTATCATTTAGTGGTGATAAATTTTGAGAGGTATATGTTTAACAAACATTATACTTGAGATTATAGTCTTAGGTAAACATTTAATACACAATGCCAAGGTAGTTTCCTTTTTTTTTTTTCCTTTTTAATTTTTGTACCAAAAAAGGCATACATTTAATGTTGACATTTCTTCTTACCTGTGTGCCTCAGACCAATAAAGTACTCTGCATTAAAATTTAAATCTTGAGACAGTAGTACAGCATTGAAAAAAAATTGTAAAGCAGCTCAGATACATTGAACCCAGATTTTACATTTTCATTTGTCAAATTAGAATATAAAAAGTAAGCTTGAAAATCAAGTTGAAAAAGCTTATTCTTCCTCAAGAAAAAGTATGAACAATCTGAAAATGATCAACTAGTATGAATGAAACATTGTACATAGGTAAGTCACGTTTAGTGGTTGCTAAACATACCACTCCCTCCTGGAAATTACGGAACCGTCTACATGTGAAACTAAGTCATCTTCATTGTCGTCATAATGTTCATCGCTGACGAACTTCATTCCCATTTTTAGATCTTCATAATAATCCATTGGTCTTTCAAACCTACTGAGATTTTCTACATTGTTCCACTGCGTTTTTTCAGGCTCTTCTAAATAGTCTTTCCGTATTAGATTGTTCACTGGATTTTTGTTTTCTTTTTTCACACTGTCTGGGTAAGAATCAAGCTCATCTTGTTGGAGAACATCTATTTGTGATTCTTTTTGCATATCTGATGGTGGAATGTAGTTCTTGGCAAAGTAGTCTCCACGAAACGTCCGTCTTCTCCTATAGCAGAATATTCCAGCCAAAACACTCACAAGTACTATGAAGAGAGCCCCACCCACTACACTAGCAATGATTGTGCCAATTGTGTCATCCTTAATTGTTGCCAAAGTTGACAATGGGAAGGGCAATTTTTTTGGTTCTGTTGCTAGATCCTCGATGTCAGCAGTTGAGGGATGCCACTGAATTGTAGGCTGAAGGGTGGTAGTGGTAGGAGGATCTAATGGAAACAGTAAAGATAGACAAGACACAGAAAGGCAAAGAATGTCAATGCAGGCTGATTTGGCAGCAAGTTGAAAAGACAGCACAGTTAATGAATATATATTCATAGTAATAATAGTTTTTCATTCTTAAGATCAGAATGTGGTGGTACTTACATATTTTTAAAAAATAAGGAAACTGGCATTTAGTCAGTTACCAATGAGGTAAAAGGAATATAAAATGGTCTATGATGTAAATCCTGAATTATTCTATTCCAAGCTTTAGCATGATCTTGTACTCCAAGGAATACTTTTTTTTTTTTTAATAAAGAATATTACTTAAATGTCCTATATACAGCTGGCTTAAGAATTACGATAGCAAAAAATTAAGTAATCCAAATGTACATTTTCTTAGCCAGAAGAACAAAGAAATAAAATGAAAGAATAAAAAAAATTAAAGTATGTTTCTTAATATCCATATTTACCTAATTTTATTTTTGTAAGATCTGAACTTATCTTTAAAAGAATGAAAAACTATAGATTCTTGTTAAGTGGCCGTAGTATAAGCTGTTGGCTTAATAATTCTCTCAAAAATATTTTCCTTAAGTAAAGAGAACTTTTAATTTTTAGGAAGGACATATGTAGTACATATCATTCTTTAGTAATTTGAAAATAAAAAGCATACATTTAAACTGTGTTAGCCAAATGGGCTATATCATCAAATGAAACTAACAAAAACAAAGTAAAAACATGTTATAAAATGTTATAAAAATGTCATCGCCATGTCTATATCCCATGGGTAAGATATCTGAACATTTAGGAAATTGAAGAATTTCAACCGTATCTGTAAAATTTATTGTCACATCACTTAGAATGAAGTATCAAAGAGCAGCTAATATTTTAGAGAGAACATTCTAATAATACTTAAATATTAGATGCAAATGATCCTGTGTATTGCCATTAGATTATAGAGTAAATAGCCATTAATATTAAAAAGCAACTAAACATAAATAGTAAAAATTAAAGATTGGTTAATTCTCAATTAAGTGGTATTTGTAGGTCATGTTATATAAACTCTAGAGTTTGAAGAAAGGATGAGTTAAAAAATCTTGAATTTCTTCTTTGATAAAAAACAAATGACCCGAATGGTAATCTCCTACAATTAATTTTTAAATGAGTGGTACTGATAGAGCTTTTAAAAAAAATGATTGTTAGAAAAATACTAAATCTACATGGGTAAGTTATTCTAAAATTACAAGCTAAAGAAAAATACTTACTGAAACAGGTTTCATCACGGAATGCCATATGTATAGAATGTGGTAAAAATTTAGCAAGTACAATATAAAATTTAACAAGTACAGTATAACTAATTTCCTATGAGTTTAAACCAATATAACAGGCAATCCTGTCAAGTACTTTGAAGTGAGTATTAGTCATCATATTATATGTAAGTGAATCAAGAGGAGTTTAATTTGTAAGAACATATTATTCACTAGCTGAACAAACTGAATCCTAAAAAAAATTGTGGAATTGTAGAATCATTTGTAGTATAAAAGTAGTAAAAAGTAAAGCCTCCTATCATATAATGCGACCTCACAGAACCAGGATATTAAAAAATTAAATTAATTAATTAAAAATTAATCATTTGTAAGGCAACTCATGAGAAAAAGAAAAAAGTACAATAAACTGGCATCACCAGGTTTAAACAGAAGTACAAATCACTGAAATAATTATTTGTAATTCACACATTTTTGTGCACACAGATTTTAAGTTTTTGATAGGTCTTAATGAAATGCCACTTTTCTCAGAACAGTGCATATACCTGAGCTCTCACCAAGCACAAATATATATAACTCATTATTTTTACTAAGTATCCTTAAAAAAAAAAATCACTGACATTTATTTCTACTTGCAACATTCTTTGTGAAAACACAGATGGATGACTACTACTTAACTCAGATTTAACAAAATACAGCTTTCAGAAAATCTAACTACCAAAAAAAAAAAAAAAGTAACAACAACAACAACAGCAACCTATTTAAAAATTTTATTTAATTTTGTCAGTGGTTCTAAAAATTTTTTAACCTGCCATCCCCTCCTCAAACACTGCTAAAAATAGCATAGCCTCACTATTATGATTCCATGAAAGAGGGACTGTTGCTAATACTTATTTTGTATTTTAAGCAATGGACATATGACAATGTACCCAAAACATTTATTCATGCTTTCTAATTCTTGCCCTGCTCCAAGATAATTACAATGAGAGTTAGAATTTGCATAAAGAAACAAAAGGACTACTGTGTAATCATTAACAGCTACTTATTTATCGTAATTTAAAATCCCTTCCAACAGCATTCCTTATTTTTTCAAACATTGTTTTTTGATATTATTTGTAGAATGTGTGATAAATGAGCATGTAACAAAAGTAATCAACTAGTAGAGACTCAGTTCTCTACAGTCACATGAAGAAATTCGTTTTTCAAATTAATGAGTTCTGCCAAATAGGAAAACAAATAGTGCAGTAAGGCCTCTGTAGCTACAAAGCATATTTTAGCCTAATAATTACTGTGCTAAAATAATTAGTTGATTTCTTATTTCTTTTACACTTATATGAATTGTTTAAACAAAATCTAGGAATTTTAAAGTTTAAAGATTGCTAGTTAGGTGTGGATTCGAGGTCCTAAAATCAACAGGATTCAAAAGTCAAGATTTGTATACCAATATACTTTGAGTTTATGGCATGGGGGAATGTATGTGATACATAAAAATTTGCTTCTCTAACTATAGACGCTGGCGAGGATGTGGGGAAACGGGAACCCTCTTGCACTGTTGGTGGGAATGCAAACTGGTGCAGCCGCTCTGGAAAACAATATGGAGGTTCCTCAAAAAATTAAAAATAGAACTACCCTATGACCCAGCAATAGCACTACTAGCAATTTACCCAAGGGATACAGGAGTGCTGGTGCACAGGTGCACATGTACCCCAATGTTTATAGCAGCACTTTCAAGAATAGCCAAATTATGGAAAGAGCCTAAATGTCTATCAACTGACAAATGGATAAAGAAGATATGGTTTATATATGCAATGGAATACTACTTGGCAATGAGAAATAATGAAATCTGGCCATTCGCAACAACGTGGATGGAACTGGACGGTATTATACTAAGTGAAATAAGTCACTCAGAGAAAGACAGATACCATACGTTTTCACTCGTATGTGGACCTTGAGAAACTTAACAGAAGGCCATGGGGGAGAGGAAAGAGAAAAAAAAGTTACAAATAGAGAGGGAGGCAAACCATTAAGAGACTCTAAAATACAGAGAACAAACTAAGGTTTGATGGGGGGCAGGTGAGAGGGGAAAGTGGGTGATGGGCATTGAGGAGGGCACTTGTTGGGATGAACACTGGGTGTTGTATGGAAACCAATCTGACAATAAAGTATGTTAAAAAAAAAATTGCTCCTCTAGTCTCAAAGAGAAGTAAGAAGTATCAGGGAAAAACACACACCAAAAACAACTAGAAAAACACAATTTCCAGCAGTCATTTAGTACTGTATAAAGATTCACTGTACCTCCATGAGGAATAACTGAAGTTGAATATTGCAATCTTGGATCAATCACATCTTCCAAAATCTTACACTTAGCAATGTGGATGAACTGTATTGGAAAATTACAACTTCCCTCAAACAGAGTTGCTAACTCTACTCTGGTCTGACTAGACCTTTTAGTCTCCAGTCATAAGATATGTTCCTTTTATAAATATTTAAAAAAATCATTTCTGAAATTGTAAAATACCAATTTTAATACTGAGGTAAATATTTTTTTTTCCCTAGAGGGAAAAGGATTTATTTATGTAACTTACAATAAAAAAGATCAACAACTTGATTGTTTGCTCTTAGTGAATTATGGCTTTTTATTCTGATAAAAGTCTACTAGGCTTTATTAGTCATTTTGGAAAGGCAGTAGTATATCTAGGATACTTAATATCCTCCAAGAAGTTCTCAGCAAAATTAACTAAACTCAACATAGTATACTGTATTAAATATTAAAGACTCTGGATAGAAAGGCAAAGTCTAATTCTTGATGATGGCTTAAAGAAAAGCATCTTATAATGCTATCTTTCTGAAGTACTTAGCAATAATTAACTGATTTTTCATATTTACCCAATATTCTATTCCCCCTCTTATGAGACTTAGAAGAGGATGATCAAAAAATGTGCACAGTTTATCACCAGTGTTATGTTCTTTACCTTGTCAAAGAAAATAAAGATACATAAAAAGCACATTCTGGAGTTTTAATTTTTTCCTGATGGTTTTCTTCTCAAACAAATATTTTCATTCATGCAAGAAAAGTTGACTAAACACCTATCATATGCCAAAAATTATTGCAGATGGTGGGGATATAGTAGTGATTAAAACAGATGAAAGGACTTATGTTCTAATAGAAGTAAAAACAGCATATAAATAAAATATGAACATTTATGTGGCAATAAATACTGTAGAGAAAAATAAGGCAGAGAAGGAGACAGAAAGTAGTAAAGGGGTGAGAAAAAAGTTTCAATTTTCAGTTTTAAATATAGTTATGAAGGTGATACTTGAGCAAAGACCTAAAGGAAGTGAGGGAAAGAGGTGTAAGGATATCTAAAAAGCTTTCCAGCAAGAGCAACAGCATGTCAAAGACTCTTGAGGTAGCAATGTGCCTGTTATGGTCAAAGAATAGCAAGGAAGCTAGCAACAAGGCCAAGGGAGCAAGAGATATAATAAAATATGAAGTCAGAGAGATAATCTAGGACCAGAGCATGTACAGACCCTTGTAATATAGTCATTGAAAGATTTGGTTTAGTTGAGGGTAAAATGAGAAGTCCATGAAAGGTTTGCAGGAGAGAAATGACATGATCTGACATGCCCTTTGTAAGGATCATTCTGGCTGCTCTTCTAAGGATAAATTAAAAGTAGAAAGAATAAATGGCTGTTTTAATTGTGAAGTAAGGGTTGGGGCACCTGGGTGGCTCAGTAGGTTAAGTATCTGACTCTTGATTTCAGGTCAGGTCATGATCTCAGGGTTCATGGGAGCAAGCCCTTCATTGGGCTCTATACTGACTGCACAAAGCCTGCTTGGAATTCTCTCTCCCTCTCTCTTCCTCCCCTGCTCCACACACACACATTCTTTCTCTCTCCGTCTCTCTCAAAATAATAAACAAACAAAAAAAAACAAATAGTGAAGTAAGGGTTGCTGATGGCCTGGGTCAGAATACTCACAACAAAAGTGGAGACATAGTAAGGTTCTGCATACGACATAATGGAAGATCTGTTGATGGACTGGGTGAGATATGAGAGAACAACTGAAATCAAGAATAAGCATCAAGGTGCTGGTGAGGATGTGGAGAAACAGGAATCCTCTTGCACTGTTGGGACTGCAAACTGGTGCAGCTGCTCTGGAAAACAGTGTGGAGGTTCCTCAAAATACTAAAAATAAGAGCTACTCTATGGCCCAGCAATAGCACTACTAGGAATTTACCCAAGGAATTTACCGTATGCTGATGCATAGGGGCACATGTACCCCAATGTTTATAGCAGCACTATCAACAATAGTCAAATTATGGAAAGAGCCTAAATGTCCATCAACTGATGAATGCATAAAGAAGATATGGTTTATAGATTCAATGGAATACTACTTCGCAATGAAAAAGAATGAAATCATGCCATTTGTGGCAACGCACATGGAACTGGAAGGTATTATGCTGAGTGAAATAAGTCAGTCAGAGAAGGACAGATATTATATGTTTTTACTCATATGTGGATCTTGAGAAACTGAACAGAAGATCATGGGGAAAGGGAAGGGGGAAAAAACAGTTACAGAGAGGGAGGGAGGCAAACCACAAGAGACTCTTAAATACACAGAACAAAGTAAGGGTGGATGTGGGGCTGGAGGAGAGGGGAAAGTGGGTGATGGGCACTGAGGATGGCACTTGTTGGGATGAGCACTGGCTGTTGTATGTACGCTAATTTGACAACAAATTATATTTATAAAAAAAAAAGAATAAGCATCAAGGATTAAACCCTGAGTAAATGTAAGGATGGAGTTACCAATGACAGAAGAAAGGAGGGAGACTGTTAGAGGAAGAGGGCAAGGGGCAGAAGATCAGGACCTCAGTTTTGAATGTTAAGCCATAAATGCCTATTATATTTCTACAAAGAGTCAGTGATCTTTAATAGGTAGTTGGACACGTAAGTCAAAAGTACTGGGAAATGGACCCACAATGCCAAAAGATATAAATTTAGGATATCATCAACAGAATCAGTATATATAAGAATGCCCAAATTGAGCCTCAATATTTAAATGATTACATAATAATACACTGAGCCTGAGATTTACAAATAATATCCCATACCAAACTATACAACAGAAACACAAACAAAAAGTAAGCCTTCCTCGGGTAACTACGTTTTAAATATACATTCCCTGTGACATTAAGATCCTTTAAAAAAAACAAAAACAAAAACAAAAACCTTTAAGGAAAGAAAGGGAGACTAATAAACTAATATTTAATCTCAATCTGATTTCCACCAAAGCACTGCTGCTGGCAGAAAGGGCTAGCAAGGGATGTACACAGCTCTAAGCTTCCTGTGAGATTCATGCAAAAATATATTTGCATCATGCCTATCATGTGCCAGGCGCTAAGTGCTGAGTATTCAATGGTAAATGAAGTAAATGCAAAATGCTTAAATGTGAGGATGAATAATAAGTACACAAGTTAAGCATAAAACTAAAAATTGTGGGAAATGCTAACAGAAAATAATATGAGGGATTGTTCCTAGATTGAGGGATCAAAGATGGAGAATATAACATTGAAGTAAGTTTAAAATTTCTCTAAAAATCTAACTTACTTAGTTTTAGATCAGAACAGAGATAAAAACCTTAGCTATATCCACTACATAATTACCATACAAACCTGCTTTTCTCAGGGTTCTCTTCCTTTTTCCTTTAATTTTCCATTTTTTAGACATGAAGATTGCTATATTCTTATAGTCAATAAGGAGATGCTCGAAATATTTTATATAATTTTTACAATTGAGCATTCCATTAATAATTTGTTATAGCCACACCCATGAATAAATGTATTTTTAGCTCTAACAGTATTTTGTGAGTATCCAAATTTATATATTCAGTCAAATGAACAGAAATGTTCCTTGTAAAATAAATGGGATGTGAAAAATCTAAGTTCTTAGTTGCTTAAGGCCTGGTAATAAGAAACATCTTAAATTTTATTTCATTAGCACATTTTCAATAGCATTCCTACTTAACCTCTCAGTATTCCAATATGATAGAGTTCCATATTGAGTGACAAAGTATGTTCTTTAATAAGCCAGGTCATCAAAGTCAATATCCCATTTTATTTGAGACACTTGTGTTGAGAGTGACAACCAAAAACAAATAAACAAACCAACCCAGTGTAAAGATGCTCTCGGTGTAAAGATGAGAGAACCTACAAAGGTACACACTATCTATAAAAGGAATACTTAATACTATGTAACTGAAAAATTAACTATATGCAAAGGTCTTAAAATGTATATAAGCTTATTGCATAGACACTTTGACACTTCTTTAAGTAATGGCACTTTACATATGTGTTTCAGGCAGGGCTACTTTATTATATCTCTTTTAGATTATTTGGAAAACCTCACACTGAGGAATTTGTACCTTAGCAAATATAAATTGCCAATGAGAACATAGTGTTATTATTACTGCTGTTACAGGAATAATTTCATTAACTCATTTCACCAGTAGATAGTAACTTACCTGAAATGTAGATGACCTTTTGATCACTCCTTTGACCAAGGGAATTGGTCACTTTACAGACATAAACACCAGAATAATTGAAAGTCAATGGATGGACAAAATGAAGAGTATTGTCTGAAGCCAATAAACCATCAGGCCACTGTCCATCTAACCTAGATTTTAAAAAGCATGGAATTATTTTATGTATCGTCAGACTTTATTCACAGACAGCTATTTAAATAAGATACCACACTTTTGAGATATTAGTAAAAGAACTGGCATTCTTTAGGTAAAATTCACTATGAAATGAAAGTATATAAGATGTGAATTGTCAATAAAAATGAACAGACAAAAAACCACGAAGAATACCCACTCTTTCAGGAAAAAAAAAGTAAATAAATAACCATTCTTTCAAAATACTAAATGACAGAAGTGGAAGTAGGCCAACATATTAGAATGGGAAAGAAGGAGAGAAAAAATTATGTGATTTTAAGACTCAAATTCAGAAAATTGGAAAATTAGAAAAATGTATTATTTGAAGACATACAGTATCAAAGGAATTACAAATAATTCTCAGTGAATACATCAATTCATGATATATCTATAAATTCCTTAATGGAAAGCCAACTCATTTAAGTACATAGTAATGTTTTAGCACCTTCTGTAACATATTTAAACAGCATTATTTCATACTGAGCAAATTTATACTATGCCCCATCCAAAGAGGATTAGTTTCTAAAGCATCAAAAAGGGTCTTCTTATAAAATAATCTCAATTTTAAGGTGGGCATCTGGGACAGTAAAAACCAAGACACCATTTTGGCATCAATAAAAACTTTTTAAAAATAGATGTCTATACTAATTTGGCTCTAAGACATCCTGTTATACATTAGCATAAACCACAATAAGAATAAAATCCCACTGCAACTCTAAAGCCATTCACTGCAATGGAACTAAGTATACTGTTATACATCATATCGCCAAATTTAGGGTACCAAAAAATACACCAATTTATTTTGAAATTATTTCTAAAGTCCATGAGTAATTTTTTTAAGAGGACAAAAAGTCAAGTAAACCCAGGCACTCAAGTATTATGGTTTGAACTAAGATTTTCAAAAAGTCCATTCATTCATTCACTTGGCTATCCACTACTTAGTTACCAGTAGCTTACTACTAATCATACTCTACTCTGTTAGTGCTGCTGAGATTCACAAGTAAATAAGATCAGGTTCTTGCTTTCAATGATCTAAGTATATAGTAGAAGACCAACAACTAATTACAAAGGGAATAAGAATTAAAAAAAAAACAACAATAAAAAGGTAGAAAGAAACAAAACCAACACTGGACCATAAGAGGAATGATTTTGTTCTTCAAATCCCAGGGTAGTAGATAAAAGAACAATCAAAATCTTTTACAGTGCTGGAACTTCAATTTAGCACTGAAGAAAAAAGATAATATTCTTGCATGGCTTAAAAAACAGAAACACCCAGCCTTCTTCTAAGAAGACTTTGAAAAGAACACTAGTACAAGCACACGCTTTCAAAAGGTGAACATTTTCTAGGAGGGTGAGAATGAATATGGAGTGTATAAATCTTATCAATTATCTCTCTGCACTTTGAGGCCCAAATTCGAATCCCTTTAATTCTGAGAAATAGAAAAATGGCTTATAATCCTTTAAAGTTGCTTATTCAAATAAGCCATAGTCACAAAAATCTAAATATCACATTAAACTCACAGCAAATGACATGCTAAGCACTTTCTATGCTATTTCACTTATGCTACTTCGTTTATATTCATTGTCTCTACTCTCACAACTCTATGACATACTTTTATCAGTGAGGAAACAAAATTAGAGAGATTAGGCATCATACTCAAAAAGACATCTAGGAATGGAACTCAGAATTGTATAACTTTTAAAAATAACCTATCACACATCTTAACCAAAGACTGTTTCTCACTTTTAGGAAAATGTAAATGAAAAAAACCTTCTCTACTTTAAAAACTGTATCTTTGCTTAAAGACAACAGATGTATCAAATATACGGTTTCCTTGCTCCCACAAAATCCCACCTAAAACAAGGGTAAAGGAATTGAAAGCTATTAAAAAACCCACAAAGAAAAACAAAACAGGAGACACAAGTCATCAGACAAGATGTTTCAACAAACTTTCAGAAGATGGAAAAGAGATGGCAAAAACAATACATGCTTTAAGCTATTCAATCAAGATTGATTTTTATCTCCAGGGGACAACTGGCATGTCTGGAGACTACAGGGTTGGGGGAGGGGGGGCATGGTTTGAGGCCAGGGATGCTGCTAAACATACTGCAATTCACAGGACTGCTTCCCACAACAAAGATTTATCCAGCCCCAAATGTCAATAGTTCCAAGGCTGAAAAACTCCACTCTGGGCTGAAGAAGTGCTTCCAGAAGGCATATGAATGGGAAGACAGCCAATGTGCTCCAAAGAACCCAAGATTTGGAGTTTGACTCACTGTACTACAGAAAGCCAGAGTGAAGCAGAGGGCTAAGAATTAATGAGATTAGTTGAAAGTTGAAAAAAAATAATGGACTCCTCTCAACTCTGTACAGATACTAGACACTTTTGATTTAGAAATAAGAATGAATTAAAAAAAAAAAAAGAAAGAAGAATGAATTAATATATACTCAATAAAAAAAAAAAAAACTGAATGGCCATGAAAAAAAAGACTTTCACTCTTCCTAAGTGACATCTGAAGCTTCTCCAGGCAAAGAATCCTCTCTACCTGATCACTCTAAATGGAATCTACTAATGAGTAATTCCCACTCTAAAGACAGAGTTTCCACTCAGCATTTTATTTTAATACATCACTGTGAAACGACTGGACAACTGAGAAAATTAAGGAATATCTACAAAATGAAAGACCAAACAAAAAACAAAAGAACTTGAAGCAGAAAAAAACTCTCTGAGGAAATAACATTAGTACTGTATTCTTGGGAAAAAACAAAAAGACATTATATCCATAAAATAAGAAAAAAATGCTATGAAAAGAACAGGGAAATAAGAAAATGCTCTTAGAAATTAAATACACCCCCAAAATGTTTTAAATCAATAAGTCAGTTAGGGAAAAAAAAAATCAAGGAAATCTAGGAGAAACAAAAAATTGTTTGAAAAATAAGAAAGGATATTTAGTATACAAAAAATAGGTCTGATAAACCAAAAAAAAAAAAAAAAAAAAAAAGAGGGAAATGACCAAAAAGATGAGAAAATTATACACAGTTGACAGATACAAGTCTCAAGACTAAAGGGGGGCCCTAAATACTGACAAAAATGAGTGAAAATCTTAGTATAACAGTTTGAAATTTCCCAGATAAAGAGAATTAAGGATATTCTTTGAGGCTAAGAATTCTTAGCCTCAGGGAAAACAAAGATCTTAGACAAAAGAAAACAGAATTCCAGTATACTACTTAGTTCTCAGTAAATAGTATTTACTTGTCATAGGGAGGCAAACGATGACTACAGAGTTTAACTAAAAGTAGCTGAATTTCACTGGGACTCATAAAGGTAGGAATATGTGTATGGGTATGTTTGTTGTGTGAAGGGGTAGATATAAAATTAAATTTTCATCTGCCACAACAGTCAATAAATAGTATTAAGAAGTAGCAATTTAAGACCTATGATGGTAACTACCAGAAGGAACTGCTAAAAAGGAGCCTCTGAGAAACAGAACTGCAGGGATAGAAAGGTAGGGGAGAGGTGGGACAGGAGAACACTCAGAAATGCTTAATTTAATTTTCAACTGTTACTATGATCATGTATTACACAGATTAAAAAAAAATTAATTATGCATTTAAGAATACTTTTCACTTTATATAACTTCTCTTTAGAAGTATCTGACATTATTACCTGCTCCACACAGATTTGAAGGGTGGTGGATTTGCATCAGCATTACACTTGAGATTAACACCTTTTCTTCCTACAAACCAATTCCCATCATAGCCTGTTACTGAAACCTCAGGAGCATCTATAAAATAAATGCATAACAGGACAAATTATCTTTTGTTAGTGATAAATGCAATATATAATGACAAAGCATTAAGATAATAGAAGAAAGAAATAGAAGAAAGAAAACAGTAGTTAATATATTAGTTGACTGAAACCGCACGAATGTACAATGAGTACCCAAACCCTAGGCAGCTGTAAGCATGTACAGTTCTAGTTATTATGGGCACTGAATGTAACAATATTCACAAACCTATAATCACCAAGAACAAAATATAAGAGTTCTATTATGAGAAACACAGATATATAAACAAAGGAAATACATTACACCGCTTACTTGGATGAGACGTGGCATTTAAATACCAAGTCGCCATATAAAACTGCCTTAAAAAATGTTTAATCTGAAAGAAAATATCCCCTAAGAGATACAAAATCAATTACAGAGATTAGACTCTCTGTATTATAATTAATATTCTACGGGTAAGTAGAGATGGAATGTGACATAAACTTTCTAAGGCTAAAATTAAAACTAAAGTACATTATCTATGGCCTCAACTGTTCTAAAACATGAAATTTTATCCATTGCACCCAAACATCCTTTGGTATATGTGCAACATAGCATAATTAGTTAAATGAGCAATTATCCATACCTACTAGCAATACAAATTTATGCCTTCCAACTACACAATCTAATACTAACCATTCATTCAACCATCATATTGTCTAACTCCTAATAAGTGGCAGGCACTATTGTAGGCATTTGGTATACATATAGACTCTGTATTCATAAAACGTATTTTCTAATAGCTTTTAATAAGGAAGGGAATAATTTAAAAGTATGTGATAAAAACCTATTACGAGAGCCAAGAAAGAAAAGAACAGGATGATACAGAGAAGATAAGAAGGGCCTAATTTAGATTGGGGATGGGGCTGAGGAAGGTCATGAAAGGCTTCCTAAGGGAATGTCACTTTATGCATGGTACAGGGGCCCTGCTGTGAGTTATACAGTAAACTAGATAAATAGTACATGACCAGGTGGGAAGTTACAGAGGGACCAGATCAGTTTAATTCTGGCAGGGAAGCTTGATCTACTGTCAAGCAAGGTTTACAAAACAGTGGTAACAAATTAAACTTTTACTAAGGAACAATTAACTACCTCAGTAATTTTAAGAAAGAAATGCCTGCCTCATAAATGCAAAAATTAACAATCATTTTTATAACTTAAAATTGGTACCATAAAATGTTACTGAAAGAACAGTACAGATACCTGTGTGTTTACCTTCTTTTACTAAGAGGAAGGAATAAGTACTAAGTAAGGTATTCCCAAAGAATACCTCCAAATTTTGATATGAATTTTGGATATAAGATTTTATCTCTTTAAACTTTGTTCACATGTTTTATAGGTGCCAATTAAAGAAAAAAAGTCATGAGTATTCTAACATTTAAAGAACAAGTCAATAAATCTAAGCCATAATTATATGTCTTACATTAAAAGAAATATTTTTATATATTTAGGATTGCATTCAAGCAAACACCAACCAAAAAAGAATAACATACATAATACAAATTGAAGAAAATGTCAGTCATTACTAAATACAAGGAAGGACAAAATATATATGAGGAAAATATTAATAGTACTTACAATTGAGATCTGAATTTTACAAGAAAAAGGAAAAAGTTAAGTCTGTGAAAGTAAGGTAGGAAAAGGAAAAAGAGAAATTTTAATTGGATTCTCCAAAGAAGTGAAAAGAAGGTATCTGCACTCCAGAATAAAATGGTAATAACATTCACATAAGATTAAGTTCCCAAGTTCAACCCTATAAATGTTGAAAAAGATTCTCAGAATTAGCTTTAGAAATCATTACACCAAGTGCAATGAATATGTGCAATTTAAAAATCCATGCATGTCATATCAAAAGAAAACACTAAGAATGAAAACTGTAACACCACCTATTCATTTTCATTATCCTTGTTATAAGCTAGCTGCATTACCACTTTTTCTTCTCAAAATTTTTAAGTGCTACATAAAGAACATATCAACAACTGAGAAAATGTACAGGAAAAAGTACACACACATACATATATACATATACAAACTTCACACACAAGGGAGCATCCCTTAACCAAAAAAAAAAAAATACAAGACGGGCCAAGCTTTGAACTTATCTACAATGGTTATGATCCCAATGATATCTTTAACATACTGTCTTACTCTATAACATGATCAAAATCAGATGAGAAACAATAATAAAAAACATGGGTTTTCACTCTAATTAAAATGCATCTAGGCAGTGAAAGATTTTTGCTGAAAACATCATGGGTAGTATCAATAAAACTGAGTAACAGCTATATTAATTGGATTAGAGAAGTTTGTCTCAAAGTATTGCACATTTTGAGGTATAAATATTTCCATAATTTGCTTAAGTCCAGTCTAAAAAGGATAAGATTAAATAATTTTAAGTTGGCACTCTCCATCTTTACAAACTAATAAAAAATGTTCTGGTTAAATGAAATTTCCATGAAAATATTTTTAAAAATTAAGAAAGAAAAGGTCAACAAGGAAAAGCTGTAAGAATATCTGAATACTAAATATTCAAATTAAAAAGTCTGACATAGAATTATGAAAGGAAGAAAATTAAAATAAAATGCATGATATGTTTCAAAAGCAGATGTTATCGTTTACTTACACTGTATATCTAATATGAAAGAATATCGGATGTCCTTTTCCAAGGCTGGATGTTTTACAACACAAGTAATTCGCCTTCCTCTAGCAAATCTGGTTGGAAACAGCTTATACTGACTGACAATTGTTGCCGTTTCATTTGGAAAAGAAGTTGTAGTGGATTCCATTTCACCAAGATCACCTTCCCAGTCAATGTGTGCAACTGGTTTTCCAGTGGCTGCGATACAAATGGCTGCTACCGTTTCATTTCCTCCATCAATTAAAGAATCTGGCCCTTTTATCAGGCTCACAGTGGGTTCAACTGTTTAAATTAAAAAAAAAAAAAAAAGTAGTTACATTTCAATTAAGAATATATTTACATGCTTCCAAGCCATATCTAACCATATTTCATAAACTTAGAAGCAAAGGCCTATAAAATCTACACACACACTTTTAAGTAATACCAACATCAACTGGATTCTTGGAACAAGAGAGGATCATAAGCCAAGGCAAACAAGAAGCTAAGCAAGACTTTATAATCTTGAAGACGGTTCTCCCTAGCAGAGATACATTTTTCTTTATAGGGACCGATGAGTTCTCCCCAGTTAGTATATGAAAATGTCCTGTAAGTTGGATCATAATTTCCATTATGAGATTGTAAGTAGTATCACTCTGCAAGGGGGAAAAATGTAGTTTTTAGACACACAGCTTCATTTTGCAGCAAAAATGTTTACAGAAAATATAAATTAAGTTACCAGTATGGAACCTACATTGTTAAAGTATAATGTCAATAATAGTTATGCTTAGAATGTAGATGACATTACCTTTTTCTAGTATAAGAAAGCTCCTCAGCAGGTGAAAACTAACCTTAATGCTTAGGCCCTTTCAATCTACCTTCCATTATACTAACTATCTCTTCACATTTTCCAGCAAATTTTATGTGCTTCTTTCTGTATAAATTCCTCATCTCACTTCAGGAATTATTTGGCGCAAGCCTATAGCTTATTCTGTACATTAAATTTTTATCCCAATAACTTTTATTCATTTCCAAAATTTCCAACTAGTTCTTTCAGTGCCATCTGTTCTTGATTTGTATCTATTTTTTTTGTTTCATAATTACCTCAAGGCGTATTGATATTTCCCTTACGTATTTCCCTATGTATTTTACAAGATGTACTGCTGTAAAATAGCAATGGGAAAAGTACATACAACACATGTAATGAACACTTTATAGTAAACATCTATGTAACCACCATACATCTTAATAAAAAAAAAAAAAAAAATAGCACCTCCCAAGTTCCTCAACATGCCTCTTCCTGACCTTGACACCTACTGGCCCAAGTATGAATCCATTATTGGAAATATATTTTTGCTTACTTTTCATGATAGGTCTACAAGCAACACATGCAAACCTAAAAACAGTTGCATTTTACCTATTTCTGAACTTTACACAAATAGTATTGGACTATATGCATTTTTGTAACAGTTTTTCTTTGACTCAACTTTGTGTTCCTGAGATTAATTTATTTGAGAACAATTAGCCTTAGTTTATTATTTTGGAATTCATTTTTTTAACTTTTAATTTTTAGATCATTTAAATTTACATGCAATAGTATAAATTATTAATTTTAACTGCTGTACGGTTTATTTACCATTGGACATTGGCACAGTTTCCTGTTTGGAGTAAACAATTTTATAAGAAACATTCTCATTCATGTACCTTGGCATATTTGTGCAGATGCCTCTCTAGTCTGTCCCTTATAGTGGAATTAGTACTATTTTTATTTTCAATTTTACCAGATAATGCCAAAAAAGCTTTTTAAGGTACCAAATTACTCCCAATATTAGAGCTCCTCTTGGTCCAAAGACTCACTACAAGTTGATACTGACTTCCCAATGTTTGTGAATCTTGTATGTATATATCATATTATCATCAAGACTGTATTTTTAATTTCTCACATTATGAATGAGGTTAAGGATCTTTTCATGTTATAGGCTATTTGGAATTTCTTCTGCAAAATGCCTATTAAAACCAATTGCTTTTACTTACTGATTTGGGAAAAGAGCCCTTTTTTGATGATATATGCTAAAAAAAAATACCCTCTACTGGTTTAGGATCTTTTTGCTCTACAATGTGTTTTGGTAAGCAGAAATTTTTAATTCAAATGTACCAAAATTTATCAGTTTTCAGTTACCTTTTATGGTTAACTGCTTTTATATGCTAAAAATTACTTCTCTACTTCAAGGCAAATTATTATGTATTTTTTTAAATAATTTCTTCTCATGGGGCGCCTGGGTGGCGAGTCGGTTAAGCGTCCGACTTCAGCCAGGTCATGATCTCACAGTCCGTGAGTTTGAGCCCCGCGTCGGGCTCTGGGCTGATGGCTCGGAGCCTGGAGCCTGTTTCCGATTCTGTGTCTCCCTCTCTCCCTGCCCCTCTCCCGTTCATGCTCTGTCTCTCTCTGTCCCAAAAATAAATAAACGTTGAAAAAAAAAATTTAAATAATTTCTTCTCTGCAGAAATTTTATAGACTGACTTATCTCTTCAAATGTTAAGTGATGCTGTTTCATAGTCTGTGTCTGATAACTCCAACATCTTGTATCTTTGCAGGTCTGTTTCTATTGTCTGATTTGTGCTGGCTGCTGCTTGTGGGGTTTTCTTTACTTGTATGCCTGCCTACTCAAGGAAACTATATGCCTGTGTCTGAATAATTGAGAGAGAAATAATCCGGGGTCTAAAATAAGGTAGTTTTCTTCCAGACCAGAAAAGATTGGACTTTTCTTCTACCGATCTCCTGAAATCTCTAAGCAGTCTAGGATCTCCTGAACTTATTAAGATCAGACCATTCAGGGGCGCCTGGGTGGCTCTGTCAGTTGAGTGTGGGTTCAAGCCCTGTGTCAAGGCTCCGTGTCAACAGCTTGGATTCTGTGTGTGTGTCTCTCTCTCTCTCTCTGCCCTTTCCCCGCTTGCATGCTCTCTCTCTCAAAAATAAAAACATTAAAAAAAATTTTTTTTAAAAATCAGACCACTCAGGTAATCATAAACCTAGAAGTCTGTAAGAAGGCTGGTTTACTTCTAGTTTACTACTATTCTGAAAAATGTAAGCTTTGGATACCAAGTGAATAAAAGAAGGGTTACTAGACATCCCATCTTGAGCAAAACTACACTTAGAAGTTTGTCTCTGTTTTCTCAAGGCTCTCAAAAATCTCAAAATCTCAGGTGTTTCTTCTGAATTCTCAGAAGCCCTCAGGTGGAATGCAGCTTTCAGTACTAGGCTTATTTCTGTTTTTACCTTCTCCTAGATTTTGGTCTAGGTAGATTTCTCACTATATTCTTACCTCTTTGAAGCTTTCGGTGGTATTTTATACTGCATCCCTCCTATGGGAGAGTTGGTCTGAATAACTTATGCCATCATTAATAGAAGCTTTTATCTTTGAGGAGCTTTAAAAAATTATTTTAAAGTCAATTTTAAACTGCTATTTTTGTCTCCTATGAAGGGAATAAATCTCCTAGTTGTAGATTGTATTGGCTTTCTGAAGTTACTTTTCTCATATACCTCAATATTTTAGTTAACTTCTCTGTACCCTTCCCTGTCTAGCACTTTTGCTGTTGCTTCCTCTTAAGATTCTACCAATGCCCTTCTGTACTCTGAATGGGGAGAATATGAAGTTTTCCCAGCCCTGTGTGAACACCAGAATTGTTGGTTAGACCTACTGCTTTCTGCTGGTTCTTTCCTCCACCTCAAAAGTTTCCTCTCACACATACACAGATCAGTACTAAACCAAAAAGACTTGAGAGTGCCCTTCTGTAGATCTCTAAAGCACGCTCTCTCTCTCTCTCTGATGCTCTCTGCTTTCCAGTATTCTCCTCCACAAATTCTAGTCACTTGTCCTCCCTGAACTCCAATGTCTCTTTTACTCTCCCTGAAACCATCATTCTCTGCTTCAAATCCTTGTCAGTGAGCTGTAGCCTGGAAACTGCCTAAAGAGGAAGCTAGAACACTGTAGGGACTCGCTTTGTTTTCCTTCTTTCAGGGATCATAATCCTACACTGCCTATTGTCCAATGACTAAAAACTTTCTTATTTGCCTGGTTTCTTGTTCTTAGAGAGAGGGTAAATCCAGTCCCTGTCATTCCATCATGCACAGCAATGGAATTTTTTTTACTGCAAAAGCAGTATTTCTAAAAATTGGAAAAACGAGAAAATTATCCACAACTACAATATCCTAATGCAGTCATTTTCACCTTCTTCCACTTCTCTTTATTTCTTTTTCTAGTTTCTATCTGGATATATATTTTTTGCTTCCCCCCCCCCCCCAAGCAGCAACACTTTTCTTAACCATAATTCCAACAACTATGTAATATCCCATCAAGACAAGTAATCAACTAGGTACATAGTAATCAACTATGGGACACTTGTTAAATTTTCCCAAAGGTTTTTTGTTATATCACATTCCCTTAATTTGGGTTCTATTACTACCACTGCACTGAGACTCTAAGGTCACCACATAAACTACAGGCTCAATATTTTTGCATGCCTATTTTCTTTGACTAACTTCACAGAATTTGATATTTTGGTGCAGTTCTTCACATTCATTTCCCAAAGAACTAAGTACTAATGCCTTAAAGTATCTGCTGTAAGTAATGAATTACTTTCTGGGCTATGCATTTAGAATGATACTAGCTGTGCACCATCCTTAGGAAAACTGAAAAAAATGGTTATTCATATCATGTCTGTAGGGCTTAATTCTCCCTGTGGTAAAAGCTGCTAGAGTAATCTTAAAAATTTTATCTTGTCATCATGTAAGTAGTATTACTTTGCCCGAGTTTTTCTCAAAGCTCTCTTTGTTTCTTCTAACCTCTGCCTTAATAAATACTGGGTCCTGGGGGCCTTCAGTTACTTTTTGCATCTGCCTTAATTAAAAACTTTCATCTGATATACACTATTATCCAGATGATCTCTAATTCAATTTTGATACAGGGCTTGACTCCACAGTTTCTAACTACCAACTAGTATTTTTTGCCTATATATCCTCAAACTCAATAAAACAAATGCTGAACTCATTATCTTAGCCTCCCAACCTCAACACCTGGTTTTCATTCAGACACGCCCACTGGAGTTAACAGTAACATAACTTATTCAATCATGAGGGTTCAAAACCTGTTATGCTCAAAGCTCCCTTGTTTCTTGTATCCAATCAGTTAGAAAGTCCTGACAGTTATTCCTATATAATAGCTTCCTTCTTTCCTCAAGTGGCAGAAATTAGAAAATTAATTTCAAGTCTTCATGTCCTCATGGCTGAAGGATTATGATTTTGGGACTTCTTCATTTCAATCCATCAAAAACACCAGACCGATCTTCATAAATCACAATTTTCACCACATTACTCCCTAAATCAAGTCTACTATGAATTAAGTATCCCTATAAGCACAGTGAAAGCTGTGCTTCTCAAACTTTACTCTGCATATGAATCATTTAGCTATTCTGCTAAAATGTAGACTTACCATTCATTAAGTCTGGGAGGGGCCTGAAATTCTGTATTTCTAACAAACTCCCAAGTGATACCAATGCTGCTGGTTCAGGAACCATACTTTACACAACAAGAGTCTGAGAGTAGAAAAAGGGAGGCAAGCACAGTACCTTACACTAACTTGGCATTTCCAGTAATACAAAGCTCAAATTTCCCATCCTAACCTTCAAGTTACTTTAATGCAATCCTACTCAACTCTCTAGTCTTTAATTCTTGTGCTTTATATAAATCCTATAAGCAATCAACAAATTATTCAGTGGTTCCACTAATGAGGGTTCTCAACAGTAAGTGATCTCTCCTCTCTTCTCTCCCAGAGGACACCCGGCAATGTCTAGAGACATTCTCAGTTGTCATAACTGAAGGACTGCTACTAGCCATCTGGTGCGCAGAGGTCATGGATGCTGCCAAACAGTCTACAATGGACAGGACAGCTCACTACAACAAAGAATTTCAGCCCAAAATGTCACCAATGTTGACACTAAAAAACTGCCCAAATGTGTATTGTTTTCTGCCTCCCTACACTGGCTCACTTGTTCTCCCTACACTTATTTCCCTTCTTCTTACCCAAAACCTACCCAAAATTCAAAGCTGACTCAACTATTTTTTTTTCTACACCACCTCTGTAGACTAAAAAGCTCACCAATCCATCCCTATCCTCTACTTAAATAACATTTAAAAGGGCATGACTGCTATATACTAGGAACCCTTGTAGGCTTTAGATAAAGTTAAATTTTAAGGTACATAGTTGCAGTCCACCATGTGTTTCTAGAGAAAACACATAGTAAACAGTGTGGAAACTGCTGCAATAGACAAGCTCAAGATACAATGGCAAAAGAGCCAAAAGAGAAAAACATCAAATTGCAAGGGGTTATATATTTCAACAATGGCTTCTAAAAGGATGTGGTCTGACGAATAGCAGTTAAATAGAAGAACGTAGGAGGAGAGAGACAGGAAGAAAAAGGCAATCCAACCAGAAAGAAAAACACATGTAAAACATAAACAGGTATTACCAGAACTGCAAATAGTTTATCATGATTATTAAATTTGGGTTGTAGGAAAAGTGAAGAAAGGGATGGAACAGAAGAAGCTAGAGATATAGGCATGGGTAAAATCGTGACTAGTCTTGTCATAAACAGTCTTGAGTTTTAAACCACTGAATATTGTATTAATTCAGGGGGAATTACTAAAATTTAAAGCAAAAAAAAGTTTATTCGCATGAGCTCCCTCTTCCACACATAAACTATTACTTTCTAGATACTGAACTTTTGTTGGGACCTTTTTTACCCTGATGGCCTGCACTTGATTTTTCAGATATTTATGCCTTGCCTTCTAATCAAACATTCCTCAAAAGTATCAATTTCATTAATGTGAGTTACATATCCCCACAGCTGTTAGGGCAGTATTACAAACATATCAAGTCTTCAAGAAGTTAGTTTCATTTCTATTTTTAAATAGTATCTCCAAACATGAAAAAATATCTACCAAAGTTGGAAAAAACTGCTTTCCTGCATTTCAGAGACCCTGAAATTATGCCTTTAAATACCAGGGGCTAGTTACTTTTTTTGTCTCTCTGAAAGCTGGAACTAAGACCAACTAAGGAGTACAAACAGTTTTTATGAGCATTTAACATCTGGAAGGAAAGTGAAGGAGGACTGAGGAGAGTTGCTATCAGCAGGTGGGCAAACAGGTAGATGCAGAGCAAAGACCTCCTGTTAAAGGAGTACTATTCTGGGTGGAAATGGCTCAGGTTGCTATTACTCTTTAATCCTTATTCTGTTATTCCAAAAGTATAAACCAGTATTTCCAAACTACTGTCCTTTCACTGTAAGTGGTTAATAAGCTCATTTTAAATTCCACCATAGATTCTAACAGTTATCAGAAAAAGGCAGAAGATTGTTCATTACAATCAACAGCCCAAGATTCCAACAGCTATGAAATCCACAGGAGCAGAAATAAAATTTGATTTCAGAAACAAACATGAGGTGTATCAATGAGCTCTAAGACAATGAACATTTAAATAAATGGAAAAGCTTATTTAAAGATGGTAATTTAAAGTTAGAAAATTTGAGAACACTGAAAATGTCAAAAACACTCAACACTTAGTATTATACATAAAAAATAATCTTTCATGAAGAAAGGAAAATAGCTAAGAACCACACAGAATCACATAAATGGGTAGGGTAGATACAGACAAAATTTTGTTTAAATTAAGAGAGGCTAGAATTACAGAATTGTAAGACAGAACTTGAAAAATCATATTTGAATCATTTAGAAACTATATATATATTTTTTCAATCATTTTAAATTCTTGAAATATTTGTATTATAATCCTTGCCACTACCACCAAAATATGTAATTCAAGCATACCTACCTAATACAGTTACGGTTGTAGAAGACTGAGCATTTCCAAGCGGGAATGTAACAGCTTTGCATATGTACTTTCCAGAATCAGAGAATCCTATGTTATGTAGAGTAATTGTAGCATCATTAAGTGAATAGTTTTTAAACAAGACTCTTCCCTGATATTCTCCTTGAACAGAGAATCCATACTGAGGATGATGAACTGCAACAGTCTGTGAACTTTTGCCATGGATCTTCTCCCATGAAATTTGTGTTATAGTTTCATTTACTTCAATTAAACACTTCAATGAAACATTCTTTCCCCATACTGCTGTGACATGTGGCTCCACAATAATTGGCCCAGCTAAGGCACCTATGGGGGAAAAAAATAGTTCTTAAAATGGAAATAAGTTATACTAACATCTGATCATTCTCCTCCCACCTCCTTCCTGTTTCCCTCTGTCTCTCCCACTTCCCCTTCTACAGGTGCTCACATGCCCATGAGCACGTGCACGTGCGCACACATGTTTATGAATAAGTAACAGGAAGGACTCAAAAGAGGTAGATGTTTTCAGGGCTGAATGTTAAATCCAAAGAGTGACTCTCAAATAAATCAAATACCTGCCAGTATGGCTGTAGTGGAAGGAAAAAGTGCTAGATTGGGCCAAGAATAAGTTTGGAAGATCAGTTCCCAGGCAAGCCTTTGGATGAGATCCCAGCCCTATTTGTTAGTTAGCAATAGATAACTACTACATGCAGGATCTGTTGAACCAAATATAATACCAAACTGTCTTCCTCTAGAGGGTCCCTCTATCAAAAATATCTATAGAAAACTTAAGATATTAACTAACTACCAGAAAACATTCATTAAAACAACATTTATATAAATATGAAATCAATTTTTTCCATTTCATGAGGAAAAAAAATTCCACAAGCAAAAGTTAAAAAAAAAGACATCAAACTTTTCCCCTATAATGCTGATTTCCTTCCTGAAAGCAATGAACCAAATCTAAATTATTTTAAGAGAAATAAGACTAATATTTATGAAAACGAAACTCAAGCAAGATGCTGCTTGTTGACAAGTATATTTGAACATATATACAAGCCCTTGGAGAGCTTATAACTCACATGTCTCCTGACAAAATAAATATTCAAATTCAGAAGTAAACCAACGTAAACACTCAAACATGGAAACTGGATAAACAATATATTATATAAATAGTATCTTTAAAATGTAGAGCTATGTCCAATTAATATTTTTAAATGAATCTAAAAATGTAGAGCGTATCACCTAAAACATAACCACAAAAAATGTGTTTTAAACATGTTCAAACAGTTCTAAACAACAACAAAAACTTTACACAATATTATTTCCATGAGCCCTTTTTGGGAGGAAAAAAAAACCATAAATAAATAAGTAAAATATAAGTAAAGAGACAGGCAAACTGTATCATCCAAACCTAAACGAATAAAAACAAATAATAAAGAAACAAGAGAGCAAACTGTGTCATCCAAGAGATGACTGAAGGTATTAAAAAAAAGGACTGACATTTCTCAGTGACTATACGTAACAGCTATGGAAGAAAAAGGTTTTATTTAACCACTGCCACCAAAAAGTATCAAGTCTCCCAAATTTATTGTGCTCTATCATGCTTTCAAGTATAGATAATTTCTAAGCTTTTAAAATTAAACCAAGACATATAAAGTATTATAATGTATTTCAGCAAGCTATCATAAGCCTGGTACTAAACCAGAAAATATATAAATAAAAGAGCAATTTATGAATATTAAAATTTTCACATATTATGAAATAATACCCATCTTTCTATGAAAAAAAAAAAAAGACACAATGGCCAAGTAGGATATTCCAAGAATGTAAGGATATTTTAAACTATTTACAACACTGAAAGCTCACATTGACTTTCTCATTTGATGCTGAAAAGGCATTCAATAAAATTTAATGTTCATTATCTGATTAAAAAAAAAAATCTAACAACCAAGAAAAGGATTCTTAATAATAAAATGGATTTTTCTTAAATCAGTGGCCATCATTACACTAAAATAGAAGAAGGCCTGCTACTAAAAAAAGATGAAGACAAAATGGCACAGTATCATTACCACTATTCATTGGAAATCCCAGTGCAATGAGGTAAAAAAAAAAAAAAAAAAAAGAAGAAGAAGAAGGCCAAATAAAGGGCTAGTAGAATCATATGGGTGCATATAAACATGCAAAATGTATAAATATTATTTTTAAAAAAAATTTTTTTTTTTTAACATTTATTTATTTTTGAGACAGAGAAAGACAGAGCATGAACGGGGGGAGGGCCAGAGAGAGAGGGAGACACAGAATCTGAAGCAGGCTCCAGGCTCTGAGCTGTCAGCACAGAGCCTGATGCGGGGCTCGAACTCACGGACCGTGAGATCATGACCTGAGCGAAGTCGGACGCTCAACCGACTGAGCCACCCAGGCGCCCCTAAAAATTATACAACATGGTATAAGAGGTGATAACCATTACAAATTTATTGTAGAAAATTACAATATTTGCAAACATTAACATTCCAAACACCCATGAATAAAGGTATAAAGAACCTATAAATCTGAGCAAATGATATGAATAAATGTAAGATATGCCATGTTCCTATAGGAAAACAATACTACTTGGACATCCTATCTCCCCATACTAACAAACAAATTCAATGCAATTACAGTGAAAACTAATAAAAATTCTTGAAACTGGACTAGGGAACAGCTAAGAAGTATTTCAAAAACAACAATGGCCCAGTAGGAGGGAGGAGAAATACTAAAGTAAAATAATAAACATACTAAATAAACACTAGATAAAAATACTAAAGTAAAAATAAAAAATACCATTAGTATCTGAAAATAATTTAAAGTACACAAATGCATATACATATATATATACTGAATATATATATACACATATATATACATATATACAACTTAAAATACAGAAACTGCATATATATACATACACACACACACACACACACACACATATATATATATAATGGTATTGGTATATAACAAAGTATTTTCTATGAGTAGATAAATAATGAGTCAAGATGCTAATAAGAGCTAATTACTAGGAAACAGAACCCTGCTTCACACTAAACACACAAACACACATGCACGTGCTACCACACACACACACACACACACACGGACTGAATATCTAAATGTAAGAAACAGCTACATATATCTTCATATATACTGACAATAACTTTGTATATTCTGGCGCATAATGTTAGTTATTCTTAGGAAGTGGGATACTGAGGATTAAGGAAAGAACTATCAGTTTTTACTTTTTGTTCCTCTGTGATGTCAAAATCATGTATAATAAGCAATGCTCATAACAAAAGCAAATTAAAAATAAAAATAAACAGAATTATATCCTCCTGAGGTAAAAGTAAAGAAGAGATAGGGTAAGGGAAATGTTACAGACTGAGTATTTGCACTTTTCAAAATCTTTATATTGCAGTCCTAATCTCTAAAGTGATAATATCTGTAGATGGGGCCCCTGTGTGGTAATCAAGTTTATAGGAGGTCATGAAGGTATAGCTCCTATGGTGACATTAATGTCCTTATAAGAAAAAGAAGCAAGCTCTCTCTCTTTCCACCATGTGAGCACAAATCAAGAAGGTGGCTGTCTACATACAAGTCAGGAAAGAGTCCTCACCAAGAACGGAATCTGCACCTTGATCTTGTACTTCTCAGCCTCCAAAACTGTGAAAAATAAGTATTTGCTGTTTAAGCCACCCAGTCCATAGTGTTTTCTTATAGCAATCTGATCTAAGACATTAAGTATCAGAACAACCTGGGAAGGACAGTGCTAATCATATCTCCTTACAACCCGTAAGAACTATAGCCTAATTGAGCCATCATTACTAAAGGGAGTATTTGGAGACAGGAAAAAGAAAAAATGAATCCACCGAATCAAAAACATACTTTCAATATTTAAGTATATTCTACAATATTTAAATAGGGAAAGCCACTCTCAGAATAAAAGAATGAAAAACCATCTAGAAAAAAAGGATGATAGATTTGATCAGAAAAACTAACCCCCTAGGGAACAAAGAGCTTGGTACATTAAAAAAAAACAAAAAACAAACAAAAAAACCCACTACAAATGGCTATTTTAGTAAGAGCTTAATTTTTTTAAGTTTGTTTGTTTGTTTGTTTGTTTGTTTGTTTAGAGAACACCAGCAGGGAAGGGCAGAGAGAGCAAGGCAGGCAGAGGATACAAAGCAGATTCCATGCTAACAGCAAAGAGCCTGTTGTGGGGCTTGAACTCATGAACCGTGAGATCATGAGCTGAGCTGAGGTCTTCAGATGCTTAACCAACAGAGCCACCCAGGAGCCCACAGTAAGTGTTTAATTTTACTCTAAGTATTAATATAACTACCAGGTTTTTATTTTTCACCTTTTGTTTTAATATCTAGGAGAAAATGACCAATTCTTACTTTCCAATTTTTCTGCAAAATTTTTCTGAGTAGTTTTTGCTTGCTATAAAAAAGTAAACTTTGGCACAGTTTTCTGTTGCTTCAACTCTTAAACCTCTGAGCAAGGCTTTATATTACCCTGTAAGTATTGGTAATTTGGCTCTCCCCTAGATTCCACAAGCTTCTAATGATATATCTCCTTTTTTGTGTTTGAGTTAGCCAGAGTTAGTTTCTATTGCCTGAAAACAAGTATCTAATATATTTCCAATCCTAGACTAAACCCAAAAGTTAAAAACCACTTCTAAGTAAGATTTTCCTCCATAGAATCTTAAAACTGTAGAGAAACAGATTCTCCACTATGGTTCTTATACCAAAGTCACTGAATGCCTCACTTCTCAAGGTCTCCGAAACATTAAACCTACCTCCTCCCCCACTTTCCCACATGAAGTGGAGTTTGACAAGAAAGCAGAGGTGTGTCCTAGAGATATACTAATGTTGATTTCTAAAGACCTAAATTATTTGAAGTTTTTTAATAAAGTTCTTTATTAAGAGTGATGTAAGTCTAGAATATAAAGAGGCTAAGGAACAGCAAAGAATTGAACCTTTCATATCTGGCAAGACCCTGCCTGACACTGTCGTACGGTGTTCCTGATTACTGCACACTCTAGAGGCCAAAGAAAAACAAAATACCATTTGTAGCATTGACTAATTAATTAAATTGGATTTATTGATCTTTCAGAGAGAAAAAGAGAGAAATAGGTGTTTTCCTCCTACCTGTAGCTCCCATGAAAACACTAGAACCATGAAAATAAAACTGGATTTTTCATGTATATTTGAATAGTCAGTCAAGATTTAGAGTGTAATGAGGATACAAATCATTTGGAAATATTTTTTAAAAAGTCTGTGACAGAAAAAGAAAGTATGATTCATGTCCTATAACTTCTATGGGTTATTTAAAAGCAAAAAGTGACTTGATGTTCATATTAGAGATCATATTAAAGTATCTGAAACAGAAGTATAAAGTGACCACAGTTCACTTTCCTACCTCTCCCACTCCCAACAATGAACCAAAAAGTAATAGAAGGATCTTCTAAATGTTACTTACCATCTACAAAATAGGTATATGCAAATATTCTCTAAATCAATTGTTTATTATACTCTATGTTCAACTACAAACAATACTTCCAAAAAGGTTTGGATCCTTTCAAACTCCTCAGAATTTAGAATAATTTTTTTAAAGCAACAACTGAAGTAAGTACACATTTTTAAGAAACTAACGGAGTTATTCTCAACAATTTCAGCATACTTAAAGTTTAGATGAATCAGATTTATCACTACTACATTCAATAATTAATCTGAATTGTTTTAAAGTAATAAATGTTTAAGCCACATCAGCCTTGAAAATGTAACAAAAAATTCTTTTCTATAAAATACCCAAACAACACTCAAAACAGTAATAAGCATAGAAAAATGAAGTCAAGTTAATTAAATAGAATGTAAAATCTATGAATAACTGCAAATTCTAATACTATTAGAATATGAAAGAATCTCTAGCTTCGTGTCATGTTTTAACTAGAAAGAGTAACTCTGGGATCACGGGATCAGTTTGTCCTAAGGACAAACCGGATGAGAAAACCCAGGACATTTATTTATCAGTATGAATTAGGTATGTACTTTTGTGCCAGGCACTGTTCTAAGTACTGGAAATAGTAGTGAAGAGATGTCCCTGTCTTTATGAAGTTTAAATTCTAATTGGAGAAAAAGAATTAAAATAAGATATCAGATAGTAAGAACCAAGGAGGAAAATAAAGGAAAGTAACAGCGATTACTTTAGGGTACCATCACTGCCTTTTCTTGATGCAGGACAGAAGATGGGGTTTGGATCAGGATAATCAAAGTGGTAGTGTTAAGCAGAGTTAAGCACAATTCTGGATATACTGTATTGTGAAAGAAAAACAAACAGGATTCCTGGTGGAACAAAACAATGGACCTAACAGAAATAGAAAGGCCAAAATTAGTCCATAGTTATGGCCTGAGCAAATGAAATGACAGAGCTGACATTTACCAAAATGAGATCAGCAAGTGTAGCATTTTTAAGGGTCCGAGGTAGAGAGGAGTTCAGAACTGCAGTTTTGGACTTGCCTATTTCACCCATGGTACATTCAAACACTTAAAGATTTGGAAGTTGAGTAGAATTCAAAAAAGAAGATGACAAGAGTGTAGTCAGGGAAGAAGAAAAAGCACCTTGAAGAATCTTGCAACATAAGTAAACCAAGTACCTAGAAAAGGGAGAGTGATCAATTATTCCAAATACTACCAATCAGCCAAACAAGAAGGACTAGTAAGTAACCAATGAATTTAGCAACTGTCTTAGTGAGTGGGGAGGATAAAAGCCTGACTGGTATAGATTTATAAGAGCATAGAGACTTCTGCTTCTAACCAAGGAAAAGTAAGAAGATTTACCCTCTTGCTTGAAACAACCATTTCAAGACAATGATCAACAGGCAACAAAGAATATTGATCCTGAGAGACAGTAAACATACAAGGTAAGCCCAATAACTGGTCTCGTTATACCACCTGGAGTGAATCTCAAGGCCTCAATGCCTTGAGAGAATCTAACAACCAGACAATCTCCCTGAGTTCTATCCAACACTGTACAATCAAGGAAGAAAAAGAAACAAAAGGCATCTAGATTAGAAAAGAATAAAATAAAAATGTATTTGCAGAAAACAATCATCTGTGTGGAAAATTTGATAGATTCTCTACAAGAAAGCTACTATAACAAGGGCATTAAGCAGGGACAGTAGTCCTTACATAGCACTTAAGATCAATATACAAAAATCAATTTTATTTCCATGTATTAGCATTGAAAAAATTGGGCATGGGGTGGGGAGGGATTTAAAAAACTGCTGTTTAAAATAACATCAAGAAAAAACAAGAAATGGAGATAAATCTGACAGAAGTTATGAAAAACCCACAGTTAAAACTACAGAATTTGCTAAGAGAAATTAAAGACCTAAATAAATGGAAAGATAAACTTTTCTCACAGAAGACTTAATATTCTTATAACATTAATTCTTTCTAAATTTAGCTACAGATTAAACACAATCCCAATCAAAATACAATCAGATTTTTATAAAACTTGACAAGTTCTTTTTCTTAAAATTCACATGGACATGCAAATGTAATTTTTGTACTTTAGACTGGCAAATATTTCTTAGGTATGTTACCAAAAGCACAATTAGTGAGTTTCATCAAAAATTTTCTACTCTTCAAAATATACTCTTAAGACAAGCCACTTAATGGGGAAAAAAACTTTGCAAAACATATTTGATAAAGGATTTATATCTGACAAAGAACCTGAATTCAAAACACTTATAAAGACCTCTGAAAACTTCATAAAAAGAAGACAAGCCAATTTAAAAAATGAGGAAAAGATCTGAAGAGACACATCACCAAACAGCATATGAATAAGTACTCAACATCATTAGGGACACGCAAGTTAAGACCACAATAAGATACCACTACCCATCCATTAGAGTGGCAAAAATTAAAAAGACTGAGAATGTGGAAGAAGTGGAACCCTCCCTCATTGCTGGTTGAACTGCAAAATGGTACAACCACACTGGAAGACACCAGCAGTTTCTTAAAGTTCAACAGACAAGCACCATATCATCCACCCATTTCACTCCTATGTCTATACTCACTAGATAAAAAACCGTGTCTGTACACAGACTTGTACACAAATGTTCACAGCAACTTTATTCATAACAGCCAAAAACTGGAACCAACCCAAATGTCCACCAACAAGAGAATGAATAAACAAATTGTGGTATAGTCATACGCATATATGTATATATTAATAGATATGTATGTACTAACACATACGTATCTATTAGTGTATACATGATACATATGTATTAGTATACACACACTATTCAGCGATAAAAAGAAATACCCACAACTAGGAAGAGAAGGGATCGTCCTCAACTTGATAAAGAACAATTATTTTTAAAAACCCTACAGCTAGGGGTGCCTGAGTGGCTCAGTCGGTTAAGCATCTGACTTCGGCTCAGGTCATAATCTCACAGTCCATGAGTTCGAGCCCCGCGTCGGGCTCTGTATTGACAGCTTAGAGCCTGGAGCCTGCTTCGGATGCTGTGTCTCCCTTTCTCTAACCCTCTCCTGTTCATGCTCTGTCTCTCTCTGTCCCAAAAATAAATAAACGTTGAAAAAAAAATAAAAAAAATAAATAAATAAATAAACATTAAAAAAAGTTAAAGAAAATAAAAAATAAAAAAATAAAAACCCTACAGCTAACATCATACTTAGGGTGAGAAACTAAAAGCTTTCCCAATAAGATCAGGAACAAGGCAAGGATGCCTCTCTGTTGTACCTTTACAACATTATACTAGAAATTCCAGCTAATGTAAGAAGAAAAGGAAATAAAACGTATCCTGATTGGGAAAGAAGAAATAAAACTTTGTTCACAGATATGATTTTGTACTGTAGAAAATCAGAACTGACCAAAAACTCTTCAAGCTAGTAAGTGGTTACAGCAAAGGTGCAGGATACAATCACTTTCCTATATGCCAGCAATGAAAAGTAAAATTTCACATTAAAAACACAGTATCATTTACATTAGCACCCCAAAAATGAAACATTTGGGTATAAATGTTAACAAAATATGTACAAGATCCATGTGAGGAAAATTGCAAAACTAATCAAGGGCATCAAAGAAGAACTACTAAACGTAAACATATTCCATGTTAATGGGTAGGAAGACTCAATATTGTCAAGATGTCAGTTCTTCCCAACATTACCTATAGATTCAACATAATCCCAGGCAAAATCCCAGCAAGTTACTTTGTAGATATTAACAAACTGATCCTAACACTATATGGAGAAACAAAAGACCCAGAATAGCCAACAAAATATGGAAAAAGAAGAACTAAGTCACAGGACGAACACCACATGACTTCAAGACTTAGTATAAAACTACACTAACCAAGACAGTGTGGCACTGGTGAAAGAATAGACAAATAGATCAACAGAACAGAGACCCCAGAAATAAATTCATACGACTCTAATCAATAGATTCTGACAAATGAACAAAGGCAATATACCAGAGCAAAGAGAATTATTTTCAACAAATGGTATTGGAACATCTGGACATCCCCATGCAAAAATAAGAATCTAGACCAACTTTATACACTTCACAAAAATTAACTCAAAATGGATCACAAACCTAAATGTAAAATGCAAAACTATAAAATTTCTAGAAGATAACACAGGAAAAAAACCTAGATTATGTTGGGGATGGTGATGACTTTTTAGACACAACACCAAAGACATGATCCAAGAAAGATAATGGAGACAAGCTAGACATGATCAAAATTAAAATTTCTGCTCTGCAAAAGACACTATCAAGAGAATGAGAAGACAAGCCACAGACTGGAAGAAAGTGTTGGTAAAAGACATCTATACTAAGGGGCCAATAACCAAAACACCCAAAGAACGTTTAAAACTCAATAATAAGAAAAAAAACAACCCAACCGAAAAATGGGAAAAAGACCTTAACAGACATCTTACCAAAGAAGATATACAGATGGCAAAAAAGCATATGAAAAGATGCTCAATATGTCATTAAAGAATTGCAAATTAAAACAATTAGATACCATTACACACCTATTAGAATGGCTAAAATCCAAACACTGGCAATACCAAATGCTCACAAGGATATGGAGCAACAGGAACTACCATTCCTTACTGGTGGAAATGAAAACTGATACAGCCACTATGGAAGACAGTTTGGCAGTTTCTTACAAAACTAGATACACTCTTACATTACAAACCAGCAATTGTGTTCCATTGTATTTACCCAAACAAACAGAAAACTTACATCTACATAGAAATCTACACGTGGGTGTTTATGGCAGTTTTATTGAGAATTGCCAAAAACTTGTCAACACAACCACTGTGTCCTTCAGTAGGTGAATGAATAAACTGTGGTACAAATAATGGAGTATCATTCAGTGCTAAAGAGTAATGAGGTATAAGCCACAAAAAGACATGGAGGAACCTTAAATGTATTATTGTCAGGTTAAAAAAGCCCATCTGTAAAAGCTACATACTGAATAATTACAATTATATGATATTTTGGAAAAGGCTAAATTATGGAGACAGTAAAAAGATCAGTGGTTGCCAAGGGTTGGGAGAGGAGGGGGAAATGAACAGGTATAATATTGAGAATTTTAAGGGCAGTGAAACTAACTCTGCATAATACTATGATGGTGGATCCATGTCATACATTTGCCAAAACCCACGGAACATACAATACTAAGAGTGAACCCTAATGAAAACTATGGCCTTTGGGTGATGATGATGAAATGTCAATGTAGGTTCATCAACTGTAACAAATGTATCACTCTGGTAGAAGATGCTGGTAGGGGCTACTGGGGGGAAGGGTGATGAGAGTACATATGGGAACTCTGTACAATCCATTCAATTTTGCTATGAACTAAAACTGCTCTTAAAAAGTGAAGTCCCAGGATGCCTGGGAGGCTCAGTTGGTCAAGTGCCCAACTCCTGATTTCAGTTCAGGTCAGGTCATGATCTCATGGTGCGTGGATTCGAGCCCCGCAACAGGCTCTGTGCTGACAGCGTGGAGGCTGCTTGGGATTCTGTGTCTCCCTCTCTCTCTGTTCTTCCCCCACACTCACTCTTAAAATTCTCTCTCTTAAAAGTAAATAATACATTAAAAATAAATAAAGTCTATTAAAAATTTTATTTTTTAACGTTTATTCATTTTTGAGACAGAATGAGAGCGGGGGAGAGGCAGAGAGAGACAGGGAGAGAGACACAGAATCTGAAGCAGGATCCAGGCTCTGAGCTGTCAGCATAGAGCCTGACATAGGGCTCAAATTCACAAACCGTGAGATTATGACCTGGGCCAAAGTCAGACATTTAACCGACTTAGCACCCAGGTGCCCCTATTAAAAAATTTTTAAAGGAATATTTATATAACCAAATACAATAAAAGGAAATAAACTGATAACATGCAACAACATGGATGAATTTCAAAACAATTATGCTGAAAGAAGATAGAAAAAAATACATAAAGTATAATTCCATTTATATAAAACTCTAGAAAACGCAAACTACAGTGACAGAAAGCAGATAGGTGCTTGCTTAGGGGAAGGGGGACAGGAAGAGATGAGATGGATGATTTATAGATGACACAATATAACATTTCACTATCTTCACTGTAGTGACGATTCAACAGGCATACATCTTTGTTAAAACTTATCAAATTGTACACCTCAAGTAGGTGCAGCGTATTATAGGTCACTTATACCCAATGAAGCTGTTTTACATAAAAATGAGAATAGAAGACAAACTGGAAAACATTTAGTATATAAAGAACTCTTGAGATGATTTTTACTATAAAGAGAGACAATAGCTCAAGAGAGATTATATATCAGGGAGAGTCTTTTTTAAATGAGAGCTATTATAGCATATATTTATGCTGACTGAAATGACTGAAAAACAAAATTTATGAGACAAAAGAGACCGCTGTTAAAGTGATACCTTTGAGGAAAAGGGACTGTGGGACAGGACTGAGGGATATCAGTAGGCATCCATCGTGCATCAGTTGTAGCTGCCAGAGTCTACCCTTACAGATTGGTAGGTATGGTGGTTCAAGTTCTTTTCTGACTTCTTACGTTTGCTCTTTAAAAAGAAAGGATTGCATGTGAGGATATGAGATGATGTCTAGAGACTTAAAAAGATAGAAGTGTGAAACAGCTGTGGGAAAGAGCAGATGGAATGAAGCAAAAGTACTCAAAGTGTGACCCTTGAGAGTCTCCAAGACTTTTCCAGGGAGTTAATACAATCAAAACTATGTTCACACTCATTCTATAATGTTATCTTTTTCATTCTGTTCTGCCATGAGTATACAATGGATATTCTAGAGGCTACATATGATATTCAGCAGGTTAAATGCAGAAGCAGGTATGAAAATCCAGTTGTTACTAAGATAGATGTTAAAGACATTTGCAAAATAAAGAACTATACCACTCTTACCACTAATTTTTTTACAGAAAATACTTACTTTTGGGGGTGGCTAGGGGGCTCAGTCAGTTAAAAGTCCAACTCTTGGGCGCCTGGGTGGCGCAGTCGGTTAAGCGTCCGACTTCAGCCAGGTCACGATCTCGCGGTCCGGGAGTTCGAGCCCCGCATCAGGCTCTGGGCTGATGGCTCAGAGCCTGGAGCCTGTTTCCGATTCTGTGTCTCCCTCTCTCTCTGCCCCTCCCCCGTTCATGCTCTGTCTCTCTCTGTCCGAAAAATAAATAAACGTTGAAAAAAAAAAAAAGTCCAACTCTTGACTTCAACTCAGGTGATGGTGTCACGGTTCGGGTGATCAAGCCCTGTGTCAGGCTTTGTGCTGACAGCGGGGAGCCTTTTGAGATTTTCTCTCTCTCACTCTTTCTCTCTCAAAATAAATAAATAAATTTTAAAAATACTAATTTTTCATAAAAATATTTGTTGACATGTAGTGACTATTTTTTAAAGTTTTAAAATGTTTATTTATTTTTGAGAGAGAGAAAGACACAGAGCATGAACAGGGAAGGGGCAGAGAGAGAGGGAGACACAGAATCCGAAGCAGGCTCCAGGCTCTGAGCTGTCAGCACAGAGCCCGACACAAAGCTTGTGTCACGAACCACAAGATCATGACCTGAGCCAGTCGGACGCTTGAATAACTGAGCCACCCAGGCATTCCTCTAATGACTATTTTTGAAGGAATTAAAGCATTTAAAAATTACTCAGTTTTAATATTTAACCAAGTAAGTATTGACAGATAAGATCCACACTAACAAAAGCTTGCTATAGTCATCAATAATTTTTTAAGAGTATAAAAAAGAACCACTCATTAGGAAAATGTGGTAGTTCCAAGAACTACCTGCAGTTACTACCTTTGAATTATGATGACGTTAATCAGCATTCACTTGCCTGAGTAGAGGCATGGAATGGGCAAACTGTAAGATTTAACCCAGGTTGAGAGTTTTACCAGGCTAGCACAAATAAAAGATGAGCAAGGGTTTGATGGCAAAGAAGTGATTTCAATGATAGACTACAGACTGTCAGCTGGCCAAGAAGGGAAGAAAAAGAATAGGATGAAAGGATTATAGAAACCAATGTAGCTAAAGAATTACTGGAACTGAAGTACTAAATAAAGTGAGGTGGATAATGTTAGGCAGCGGGGAAGTCAATTTCTCTGACCTCAGTTTTCACATTTATGAAATACAGTTGTATAGTCCTAAAAATTGTCTGTTTCTACATACCATTTTATTGGACTTTTAATTTTATTGTTTCATTTGATCCCCACACTCCATCCCTCCCCCCTAAAAAACATACTATGAGGTAAGATAGGTAATTTTTGTTTCCATATGACAAATCAAGAATCAAAAGGGTTATTAAAAAAACTTAACCTGGGTCATACAAATAGTGAGAGACAGTGCCATCTGCCATAGCGGAATCAGGGAAAGCTCTGCAATAGGTAGAATTTAAGCTCTGCCTTGAAGACTTAAAGATTTTCATAGGCTGGGAAGACCAATGCAAGCTAATCAAAGATCCAGCATGAGGCCAAGATACAGAACGTAAGACTGGAGGGAAGGTTGAATTCAAAAAGAGTAAAGGGCAGTAATCAGAAATGACACAGTAGAGAAATAGAACTAATAATGCTTTGGCACAATGTTTAACAATTCCTAGAATCACACTGTCCCAGCCACTACCCACAAGTGGCTATTTAAATTTAAATTAATTGAAATTAAATAAAAGTTTAAATTCTGGTTTTCATTTACACTAGCCATATTTCAAATGCTCAATTGTCATACATGGCTAGTAACTATGCTACTCAAGAGTACAGCTGAATAACATTTGTTTCACGGCAGAAAAGTCCTAGATAGTGCAGTTCCAGAATGGAAGTTTAATATAAGTTAACTTCTAACTAGTTAGATTACTGTAATAATGATTTACACATAACCAAACATAGGGAATAACAGGTGCAAGAGATAGCAAACTTCTACTCTACTATTTCTATATATTAACACTAAATATAAATTTTATCCCACTGTATCATATCATCTTATCTTCACATAGTAACTTCAGCCTTTACAAAATGCTGTAAAATGTTGTTTCCACCATCTATTCTCAACCACTACCTTTAAATTTCAAATAAAGAAAATATCTTGATTTAACCAATCAACATAAATACAGCTTCTCTTTAGTTTATGCTTAAAAGCACAAATTCCTGGGGCGCCTGGGTGGCGCAGTCGGTTAAGCGTCCGACTTCAGCCAGGTCACGATCTCGCGGTCCGGGAGTTCGAGCCCCGCGTCAGGCTCTGGGCTGATGGCTCAGAGCCTGGAGCCTGTTTCCGATTCTGTGTCTCCCTCTCTCTCTGCCCCTCCCCCGTTTATGCTCTGTCTCTCTCTGTCTCAAAAATAAATAAACGTTGAAAAAAAAAATAAAATAAATAAAATAAAAAAAATAAAAGCACAAATTCCTTTGTATTTTCAGAACAGAAGCACAAAATCTTAGATCAGGAAGAAAACGTATAGGAATCTGATCTAATCTCATTTTTATAGAGACATTTGAGGTGATCTGCCCTTAAATAGCTAGTGGCAAAAGACAAACAAGAAGAAAGCTTCTGGCTTCAAAAAGTAATCTTGGCAACTCCACCATGCTGAGGCACATTATAAATAAATTTTAGTATCTATAAGGATATTAGTGAAGACATTCAAAAAGCTCAGTGATTTTCAAATTAAAAGGTGGAGGGGCCGGGCCGGGTGCTGGAGTTTTAAGTCAGCACTACTACGACCAGAGGTGGAGTAGTGGGAGAACGGATTTTCATAACAATTACTAAAAATTTGCTCTTTCAATCCCACTACAACCTGTGAAATTGTGGCAACTTTTAAAAACTAATGAAATTATGAGTTTTAATCCTAGTAACATTTATTACCCCAAATACTATAGTAATTATCTTAGGTTTTACTGTTATTTGAGCAGTAAAATCTATAATCAATAACTAGCAATTTTCAAATGAAAGAATTGTTTAACCATACTAATGAATTTATTTCCGGTCCTTTAATTTACTTTAAGCTTATTATAAGTGATACACAAAAAGCAGAAGCCCTATGAACATGTACTCTCAGATTTTTTCACAATGTAAAAAAACAGGTGCTTCAAAGATAGTGATTATCAATTCTCATAAATGACAGCCTTCTACAATGACCCATGTAAAAATTTATACACATTCATATGACATGCATTAATAATCCAAAAATCTCAAATTTACTGTTGTAAATAAAAGAGGCATCTCTAAACAAGTACATGGAGTTTATGGTTTAGTAGTACACTACTTCTGAGACCTAACAATGAGACTTAAATTGTGAATGATAACAGGGTGGAATGAAAAAGCAAGAACTTTGGAGTCAGACTAACCTAGATTCAAGAACACACAGGCATCTAAATTTTACCAGTGTGACCCTGGGTACTCAACCTGTTTTAACACCTATAAAATGGGACTATCATCACCTAATTAACAAGGTTTCAGTAATTTTTTAAAAAAAATTCAAACATGGGAGTGTGCACTAACCCCCAAAGGAAGAACAGCTAGAATTGTTTGAGGTCCAGTTAGAGCTAACACCTAATTCTATAGTAGCACCAATCTGCATGGTTATATGATTTTTTTTCCTCTCCAAGCATCACTAGTAGCTGAAAGGTAAGAATAAAAAATCTCTACAGCTGTACTTGAATTAGAGTTAAGATTTTACAAGGTGAAAGTTAGGTAAGGGAAAGAAAGGTAAGTGAAAAACACTGCAGCAAAGGATTAGATATTACAAGACAAGTCTAGGTTGAAAAAATAAGTGAGCTAATATGGACCAAAATACAGCAGGTATGGCACATAGTAAGAGCTCAAATATTTACTGAGTTTCATTCACTGAATACTAAGTTCTGGTACTATCATGTAGAAAACTGTATAGCCTGAGATTTCCAAGAGCTGAGAATCTAGAAGAGAAAATAATGCTTCTAAGGCAATGGATGGTATGGGTAGAGTGACCATATAATTTGTTAGCCAAGCCAAAACACACATTTTTTTGAAAAATGAAGTAGTTGCCTAGACATTCTGAGGCAAAATGGGATATATCCGCTTTTAAGAGTGCCAAAGTATGTTGACTTGGGAGAAGGAATGAGTAATGTTTGTACAGTGAGAAAACCCCCTCTAAAAAGTAAAATTTTCAGGGCACCTGGGTGGCTCAGTTAGTTGAGCGTCACACTCTTGATTTTAGCTCAGGTCATGAGCCCAGCGTCATGGGATCAAGTACCAAGACGGGCTACATCACTGAGTGTGGACCTGCTTAAGTTATTCTCATTCTCTCTTCCCCCACCCCCCCCCCACCCCTCTCCCCAACTCTGCTCATGCTCTCTAAAATCAAAAAAAAAAAAAAAAAGACTGCTAAGTCTGAACTAGTGATTCTAATTTTATTTCTGTAAATTTGTATAGGAGTAATGGAATAAGCTGGATTTTAGGCAAGGTAAGTTTTTCCAATCAGAGAAAAAAGCACTACAGAAAAGAGAACAACAGTAAAGAGATTCACAGAAACATAAAATGCAAGGAGAGTTTACAGAAATCAGAAAAACCCAAGTATTGGTAATTTAGTAACAGAGATGAAGCCAGAAAGGCAAATTCTTAATTGTTTCTTTGTACATCCATTTTGTTCACTAACGCTTATTTAACACCTACCTCCATTGATCAGGCTTTATGCTGAGGAAGGACAAGGAGAAACATTCCTTATCTGTCAGGAGCTAAAAGCCAAATCAGGGAAAATATAAACAAGCAGGAGAAAAAAGAAGTAATATTGTAGAGTGAATATTTAGGAAGCCAAAAAATTGTGGGGGAAAAAAACCACAGATACAGAAAGAGCAATTAGGAGTGTAAAGCTGTGATTATGATCTTATTTGGAAAAAGGTACTTTGCAGATATAATTAAAAATCTCAGGATGAGAACATCCTGGATTATCCAAGTGGGCCCTAAATTCAATAACAAGAGTCCTTACAAGTAACAAACAACAAGGGAAAGACAGACTGTGGCAATGGCCATGTAAAAACGGAGGCAGAGTGAGTTATGCAGCCAAGGAATGTCTGTGGCCACCAGAAGCTAGGAGCAGCAAGGAAAAGAATCTGCCCTAGAGAGCTTTCTGGAGGGAATGTTGCACTGTGGACATCTGGATTTTGGACTCAGGTACTCCAGAACTGCAAGAGAATACATTTGTTGTTTTAAGCCACCAAGTTTTTTAATAATTTGTTACAGTAGTCCTAGGAAACTAACAGGAGGTTACTGCAACTAAAGTAAGCATGAGACAATAAATGCCCAGAACCCCAGAATGAGAGTAGTGACCATACACATGGAAACAGAGATGTTTAGACTTACGGGGGGGGGGGGGGGGGGGGGGGGGAGTACAACAAGAATATTTCAAAGGACAGTGCTTAGAATTTCTATCAGAGCAGTTCACTTTTATACATATAAAACTGTTGAAAGGGAAAGAAAATGGAAAAAGGGGGCTGAGTATTATCACACTAGATGTCTACAGTCATTTTCAGCACTGTTTGCAATTTGGCCTTTCTTCTGCATTCTGGACAAAAGACGGACAACACTAGACCACCCCCCCAATTTATACTATAATCCTATCACCCTACTCTCTTCTATCCTAATTTCCATCAAAATAATCTCAGCGGCAAATACTCACTATCCTTTGAATCCAGTTAAGCTCTTTAATTTAGCATTCAATATAGCAAACAATCTCAAAAAAAAAAAAAAGCAGGTTTTAGTTACTTTTTTCCACTGTCTCCAAGATGCAGATCTTTTCCATCTCTGAAATTGGCCTGTATATATGCAAACTTGGTTATTATTCCTATTAGCCTGATTGATGATAGGCAACTCTATGACCTATGACCTTTAAGCAATAAGAATTATATGTTCCACTAATTTCTTCTAGTAAGATCAGGATAGCACCGGAATAAAAACTTCTAGAATGGATATTAGAGGCTGGTAAGAAAAATCTCAGAGACAATGGTTTTGTGCAATAAAGAGTTAACACAGTGAGCCTAAACTGCTATCCATAAAAAGGCCTTCATGCAAGGATGACCTTTGGCTAGTGATGAGGAATCACTATTTGGGAAAGTTCCCACCATTAATTGATAATAGCGGCTCACTGTGCCTAAACTGTTTTGTACAAACAGTTGATGAACACCTACTTTCCTTCTAAGAATCTGAAATTTGGGTATATGCTAGGCAAGGAGTGCCAACATGATCAGTCTCCAATAAAAATTCTCTTCATGGAATCCTTAATGAGATTCCATGGTTGGAAACACTTCACCCATATCATCACAAGTCATTCCTGTTGGACTCCAGTGGGAGAGAGCTCTGGAAGCTTGTGCCCAGTTCTCCCCAGACTCTACCTCATGACCTTTGCTTATTGTGGGAGCTTTTACTGTAATAAATCATAGCCTTGAGTACAAATATAGGCTGAGTCCTAAGAGTCTTCTTAGAGAATTACTGAATCTAAGGGTGGTCTTGGAAACTATAATACATCTTTTTTTTTTTTAATTTAAGTATAATTGACATATGATATTAGTTTCAGTTGTACAACATAGTCATTTGACAATTATATACTACAAAATGTTCATCACAGTAAGTGTTGTTACCAGCTGTAATCATATAAAGTTATCATAACTATATTAACTATATTCCCTCTGTTATAAAGACATTTTTTAAGAAAGAAAGCATCAAAGAGCTCTTCCAAGCATTGAGGCAAAAAGCAATAAAAGAAGAAGGACCCTGAATATGAGGAAGTAGTAGGAATACCTTAACCATTTTTCCACTTATATTTTGCTTTTCATGGATGCACACAAGTTATGATGATTTTTAAAAATCCATGAACATAATATTGGTAAGTATGAAATAAAAGTTCAACAAATATAAAATAAGTCAATACACATAAAGTAAAAATTCTAGGTGATAGGAAAGTACTGTCACAGTTTTTTTCTCTTCCTTAATGGCATATAAAATCATAGTGTATCTCTTAATCAATGACCTCTTGTATTTGATGAAATATGGTAATTGTCAAAATTTGATATCCAAGGGGCATCTGGGTGGCTCAGTTGGTTGAGTGTCCAACTTTAGTTCAGGTCATGATCTCACGGTTCATGAGTTCAAGCCCTGCATAGGGCTCACTGCTATCAGACCAGAGCCTGCTTCAGATCCTCTCGTCCCTCATTCTCTGCCCCAGCCCTGCTTGCTAACGCTCTCTCAAAAATGAATAACCATTAAAAAAAATTTGGTATCCTAAAGCAGTAAATCAGCATCTGCAGAGTATCGCACCTAAGTCAAAAGCTAGTGCAAGCTGTAACATTAAAAAATCAGACTAGTAAAAATTTAAAAAGAATGACACATAATGTTTCTACATTCCATATACTTTCTAAATATTTAAATCAAAATGTTTTATTTATATGAATCTATAGTTCTCAAAGTTTCTAGAAAAGCATTAATATAGACATGTTTCATTTCATTTGGCTTAAGAGATACACAAAACACATAATACTTAGCTTCTAATCTTATGTACCTTTAAAGTACCTTTACACTATGGAGATGCATGTGTGATCAACTTCTTGACAGTCAACTCCAAATATACCACCATTTTCCTCTCTGAAAAATGGAATTCCTTTAAGTACTTCTCCTTTCATATAAATATGGCATTGAGCTTTCTCGGAAGATGGCACTATAAGAATTCTGCAGGAGGAAGAGACTCTCTTGCCATGTCCAATGCAGACTAGGAGTCAGCAGCATGAGTATGAGAATACTGGGTAGAGCCAGTCCCAGCCATGTGTCCAGAACTCAGTCCCCCTACAACCTTGAAGCGTCAGCCAGGCAATAACCCTCCCTCTGTTCTCATAACACAGAAACCAGAGACTCCATGCTGCCCAAATGTTCTCAAAAGTCTACTTCCCCACTAGCACCAGAACTCCCGCTACACACTCATACCACCACCTGCACTCCCAGAAAATAGCTTATTCCTTGTAATAACTCCAAACCAGCTCCAGCCTTCTCTACTATCAGGTGGCCTGAACCATATACCTTCTCAAAGTCTGAACCTCTTCCAACTCTGTCCTTCTTTGGGTATACTCCCTCATAGAACCAGTGGTTCACACTCCTGGGGGTGGCTGGCCCACAGAGATCTGTGGTAAGGGGTAAGACAGAGTCAGTATCTACCTTTCACATTCACAGCCAAAGACTGGCTTCTCAGAAGGGCCTACACATCTTTCGGTACAATCGTGTGCACAGATTAGAAGCTAGTAAGTGTTCATTCTAATGTGCTGCAGCCCTGAGTACAGATCAGGACAGAATTTTTCACCACAGGGGAACTGCCCCACAAGTTTTTGGTGGAATGGTTTGGGCACAAGAAAAGAGCTGCTTTTCCTAAAACTAATAGAGACCATGTAGGAAATGGCAGAATTCAAAATTCTAAGGAAACATTTTGACCTTGGATTTGAACAATAAGCCTGCCTTTGTTTCTAAGAGTGAGGAGAAAAGAATAAAATACAAAATCTGGGTCACCAGGACTTTAAGCTTCCAGAAATGCTGCCAAACACCTGCCCAAACTCCCCACAGCACATAGCTCCTTTCCTAATTCCTGGTTCTCACCTAATTCCAGGTGTGATGCTCACCTTCCCGGGACTGTGTTATTCTTTTGCCCTTCTGGTTCCTACTTTTGATGCTATTACTTCTCTTTTCTTCTTCCAAGACATAAAATTCAGGTCACTCCCAGACAAACCTAGCCCCCGTCACCCACAACTGACCCATCAACCAAACTACACAACATCTACAGATCTGGAGTGGCCTGTGCTGCTAGTAAGAATATTTAACAGTATAGCCACATTGCAAAACAAACCGGCAATTCCTCAAAAGGTTACAGTTGCACTGGTTCCACTCCAAGCTAAATACTCAAGTGAAATAAAAATATATGTCCACACAAAAAGTCATACATGAATGTAGAAAGCAACATTACTCATAATAGCCAAAGAGTGGTAATAATGCAAATGTTCATCAACTGATGAAGAAATAAAATGTGATATAGCCACACAATAGATACGATTTGGCAATAAAAAAGAATGAAGTTCCAATATATACAAAATATGGATGAACCTTCTAATCATTATGCTAAATGAAATATATCAGACATAGAACACACATTGTATAACATTTATATGAAATGTACAGAATAGGTAAATCACTAAAAACATAAATTATATTAATAATGATTGCCTAGTACTGGGAGAGGTGAGGGAGAATGGGAGAATGATTGCTTTTAGGGGAGCAGAGAGTGATGAAAATGTTCTAAAATTGACTGTGGTTATGGTTGCACAACTCTGAATATACTATAAACCGTGAATTATTGCACTTTCAGGGGCTCCTAGATGGCTCAGTTGGTTAAGTGGCCAACTTTGGTTCAGGTCATGATCCTGCAGTTCATGAGTTCGAGCCCAACATTGGGTTCGGAGCTGACAGCTTGGAGCCTTGGAGTCTGCTTTGGATTCTGTGTTTCTCTCTCTCTCTGTCCCTCCCCCTGCTCATGCTCTGCCTCTCTCTCTCAAAAATAATATTTTTTTTATTTAAAAAAAAAATTTTTTTTTAACGTTTATTTATTGTTGAGACAGAGAGAGACAGAACATGAACGGGGGAGGGGCAGAGAGAGGGAGACAGAATCGGAAGCAGGCTCCAGGCTCTGAGCCATCAGCCCAGAGCCCGAGGCAGGGCTCAAACTCACGGACCTCAAGATCGTGACCCGGGCTGAAGTCGGACGCTTAACCGACTGAGCCACCCAGGCGCCCTCTCAAAAATAATATTTAAAAAAAAATTTTTAATTATGCGCTTTAAGTCAGTAAAGCATATGATATGTGAATTACATCAGTAAAGCTGATGTATTTATATAAAGAAATTTCAGGCAAAATAAATTAGCAGATTCACACTAAAGAAAATACAAGGATGTTTTTCAGGCAGAAGTTAAGAGAATTCCAGATGGAAACTACAAGATGCAGAGAGAAAGAACTATAGAAAAAGTAAGCATATTGGAAAAACTAAATAAACGATTGCTGTATGGGATACACATACACAGACACTAGCACTAACAGCAAAATAAGGATAGAGTTAAAGGGTTTGATGGTCCCTGTATTGTCTAAAAAGGAGTAATATTCATAGTAATTTATACTGCACTTTAATAAAGTCAAGGATGTATTTTGTAATATCTAAAGTAGCCACTGAAATTTAGCAAGGGGGGAAAAGGAATGAAAAATAACTAGTACAAAGGAAAGCAATGAATATATGAATAAAACAAAAAACATATGCACAAGTAGAAAACCAAGATGTAACATAGATTTATGCCCAAATATCTCTAATTAATCAGAGATAACTAGATATGTCAAATAAAAGACAAAGCTTAGCAGACTGGATTTAAAAATTACATGCCGCTTACAAGGGGCACACTTAAATTTAAGAGTACAAAAAGGATGCAAGTAAAAGTTGGGGAAAAGATACAATGCAAACACTAACCAAAATAAACGTCATGTAGCCATACTAAAAATCAGAAAAAGTAGACTTTAAAGAAAGTAGTATTGCTAGAGCTAGAGGACTATTTAATAATGATAAAAGAGTCAAGTGCCAGAGATAGAAAAATTCCAATTTAATTGTACCTCATAACTCAGCCTCAAACCATATAGCAAAAAACTTCAGAGAATTAAAAAAAAAAAAGACAAATCCACATCATGGAATATGATTTTAATACACTTCACAGTAATTAACTGAAAAAGCAGGGGAAAAAATTAGAAAGGATAAAGACTTATTACTTGTACAATGCAACCAACTTGACCTACTTGATATATACAAAGTAAGAAAACAATTACCCAACAAAAGCAATATACATTCTGTGTATACATGGAATTATCAACATTGACGTAATGCTATTTCCAAAGACTGAAACCAGACACAAGTTCTTTAACACAGTGTAATTATGCTAAAAATCAAAAACTAAGGTAACTAAAATATCTTCATGTATCTAGTTAAGTAATAATTTTCAAAATAATCCAAGACTCAAAAAAAATCACATGGAAATTTTTTCATGTTTTAAACATTTATTTGCATACAATGCAGATAAAGTCATAATTAAAGGGAAAAATAGGCTCGAATGCATATATAAGAAAAAGAGAAAGGCTGCAAATCAATAATCTAACTATTCATCTCAAGAAATAGAAAAGAGATAGGAAATAAACTCTCCAAAAAAAGTCAAAGGAAATACGGACCAGGAAAATAATGAAATAGAAAACAAACATAAAATAGGATCAACAGGGGTGCCTGGGTGGCGCAGTCGGTTAAGCGTCTGACTACAGCCAGGTCACGATCTCGCGGTCCGTGAGTTCGAGCCCCGCGTCAGGCTCTGGGCTGATGGCTCGGAGCCTGGAGCCTGTTTCCGATTCTGTGTCTCCCTCTCTCTCTGCCCCTCCCCTGTTCATGCTCTGTCTCTCTCTGTCCCAAAAATAAATAAAAAAAGTTGAAAAAAAAATTAAAAAAAAAAAATAGGATCAACAATGAATCAAAGATGGGTTCTTTGGTAAGTCCTTATAATAAAACTGATAAACTCCTGGCAAGACTGATCCAGAAACCAAGACAACACAAATTACAAATAAAAGAAATGAAAAGGGGGGGAGGCAGCATTGCTACAGATCCTTCAGGTATTAAAAAAAGAATAAATAAAGGTAGTAAGAGGACATTAAGAAAAACTTCATGTCATTAGAATTGAAAGCAAGAAACTGACAAATCCCTAGAAAAACAGAATGAGTCAAAAGTGACACAGAAGATAGAAAATCTAAGTACCATAATTATTAAAAAACGGAATCTACAAATAAAAATCCTTCCCACAAAAAAATATTCCAGGCCCAGATGGCTTTACCTATGAATTCTACCCAACATTTAAAGCGAAAAATAATACCAATCTTAAACTCATACACAGGACAATAAAGGTGTAATACTTCTCAGTTTTTTTGAGCACACCATAACTTTGATACCAAAGTTTGGCAAGATCATAAGAAAGGAATATTCCAGGACAACTGATAAATATAGATGAAGAAAAAAAATAAAGAAAATAATAGTCAATTGAATCCAGTGATATAATAAAATATATAATTCATCAAAACTAAACCGTGATTATTCCAGAAACACAAAGATGGTTTAACATTTTTTAAATGTAGTTAACCATATTAAAAAAAGGAAAAAAAATCCTCTAATCATCTCAAAATTAAGATATAGTATTTGATAAAAGTAAACACCATTTATGACAAAAATTCTTAGCAAACTAGGAATAGAAACTTTCCTAATCTGATAAAGATTCTATTAAAAAAAAAAAAAAAAACTACAAGAATCATACTTAATTTTGAAATGTTGAACACTGTTTTACCTCTGAGATTAGGAATCAGACAATGATGCCTGCAATCACCACTTTAACATCATAGTGGAGCTATGATGCTCCAGAGCATATAAGCAAAGGAAAAGAAAAAAAAAAGTATAAGGAATGAAAAAAAAACAGGCTTTCACTTTTTACAGATGGCATGACTCTGTAGATGGAAGATCCAAAAGATTTGACTAAGTATTAGAAATAAATGAAGTTAGCACAGTCTCTGGATGTAAGATCACGATACCTAAACTAAAGCATTAGATTTTATATGCCTGCAATTAGTAATATTTTAAAATATCATTTATAGTAATATCAAAAAACAAGTAACTTGAATCTTTAATTGAGTAGATTAAATGTAATAAAAAATGTATAGTGATGCAAGACCTAGACACAGAAAAAAAAACAGAAAGTTTTATGGGAAATGTAGAGAAAACCTAGGTAAATAGCGAGATAAACCAGATTCACAGGTTGAAAGATTCAGTATAAAGACGTCTATTTAGCCCTACATTAATTCATACAGATTTAATGTAGTCACAATAAAAAATCCCTATAGGTTTTTTGTGGCAATTGATAAGCTGCTACTAAAATTTATACAGAAAAGAAATGGACCAAGACTAGCCACATTAAACTTGAACAAATAGGTGGACTTACTCTACCCAACATCAAGATGATCTCAAGGCTTGTGGGTTCAAGCCTTGCGTCAGGCTCTGTGCTGACAGCTCAGAGCCTGGAGCCTGCTTCGGATTCTGTGTCCCTCCCTCCCTCTCTCTGCACCTCCCCCCGCTCGTACTCTATCTCCCTCTTTCTCTCAAAAATAAATAAATGTTAAAATTCAAATAAATAAACAAATAATAAAGCTATAATGAGATATGACATTTTTTAAAAAAAATTTTTTTAACGTTTATTTATTTTTGAGACAGAGAGAGACAGAGCATGAACGGGGGAGGGTCAGAGAGAGGGAGACACAGAATCTGAAACAGGCTCCAGGCTCTGAGCTGTCAGCACAGAGCCCGACGCAGGGCTCGAACTCACGGACCGCGAGATCATGACCTGAGCCCAAGTCGGCCGCTTAACCCACTGAGCCACCCAGGCGTCCCAAGATATTATGACATTTGTGCCAAGATAGCAAAGTGGACAAATGGAGTGAAGAAGAGAGCCCCAAAATAAACCCAGGCATGGACAGCTGCTTGATTTATTATAAAGGCAGCACTGCACAATAGGTTCTTTCCAAAAACGGTGATGGTCAACTGGATAGTAAATGAAGAAAAAATATGGATCCTACCTAATAATCACAAAAAACAAATTCTAGATGAATCACAGTAAAGGCAAAATGATAAAACTCCTAGGGAAAATGTTTTCATGATAATGCACTAGAGAAAGATATTGTAAATAAGGCAAAGAATTAATTATAAAGACAAAGATTGGTTTTGACTACCTGGATAATTATTAAAGAACTTCTGTTCATCTATAGACACCATCAATAGAGTGAAAAGACCAAAGTAGGAGAAGATATTTGTAATACATATTAGGGTTCATACGTAGCATACATTAACAAATCCAACAGATCCGTAAAAAGACAAAAGACAATACAACTGAATAAAATGGGATAAAAACCAACGGGCATTTCACAAGATATTCAAAATGGTGCAAATCCTTAGATCCCAACCATCAAGGAAATACAAACTACAATCACAATGTTATACCACTGCATACTGCTCAGAATGGTTAAGAAAAAGTACTGACATTACAAAGGGCTGGTGAAGACGTGGAGCAAATGAGTCTTACAAGCTACTGATTGGAAGTATAAATTGTTACTGTTTAGTAAACTTATTCAACAAAAACATGCATAAAATGAACCAGCAATTCTACCACCAAAAGAGAAATAAAATGATGTTCATGGTAGTACCATTCATAAAAGCCTCAAACTGAAAACATCCCAAATTTCTGTCCAACATTAAAACTGATAAATTATGGATGGTGACAGGACAGAATACTGCACAGTAGTGTTAAAAAAAATGTTACACGCAACAACATGAATTTCACAACATCAGCAAAAAAATATTATATGAAGTTAAAAAAAGAAAACAAATTTATGGAGTTAAAAGTCAGAATTGTGGTTATTGCTCAGGGAGACAGATGTGTGACTGGAAAGAGTGTGAGGGAGCTTCTAGAGTGCCAGTAAATTTATTTCTTGACCAGGGTGATGGTTTCACAGAGTTGCTAATTTTGTAACAGTTCACCCAACTGCACACTTACCATTAATACTTTTCTGTAAAAGTATGTCAATAAAAGGTTTTAATATTTCATCAATCAGTATCTCCAGCCTTGTTCAAACAAGCTCATACCTCACATCGTCTAATGCTGTGTTCACCTTTCACTCAAATCAAAGACAAATTACCATATGATTTCACTTATATGTGAAATCTAAAAAACAGAACAAACGAACTAACAGAAATAGAATCATGAATACAGAAAACAAAGTGGTGGTTGCCAAACATTAGGGGGTTGGAGGGAAGAGCAAAACTGGTGAAGGGGTTAAGAGGTATAAACTTCCAGTTATAAAATAAGTCATGAGGATGATAAGTATAGCACAGGGAACAAAAAAGCCAGTAATATTATAATAACATTGCATGGTGACAGATGGTAACTATACTTACGGTGGTAAGCACAGCCTAATGTATAGAACTGTCGAATCACTATGTTGTACGCCTGAAACTAACAGAACACTGTCAACTATATGTCAATTTTTTTATAAAGCTTTCCTTCAACTTTCTGTAATGGACACCCATGGAAAGTATAGTCCCTGGTGCTATGGTAATAACAATATCCAATCTCTAAGAGCAGCAATGCCAGTCTAAGAGGCAAAGCTGTATATAACCTCCAGTGTCTCAAGAAGCAAAAAGCAATGACCTTGACAGACTGTCCCTTGACATTATCTTGGCTGTGGTTCTGGGTATGGTTCTAGATGTCTAGCCTCCCTTGGGTCCTGATTTCCGTACGTGAACCACCTGGTATCTAACTGCCTCCCAAAGAACCCTTCCTAATGCCATCACATTGGGAGTTAGGGCTTCAATATCTCAATTTGGGGATGACAAACATTCAGCCCATAACAACTGATACATTATTCTTCCCCCATCAAATTACTCTTTCTCTTTCCCAAGAGTGGGCCATACCTTACTACTTCTTCACCGTCCCCTCATTTGTTAACTTTTTGGAATTTGACCTCTCCTAACCACTTTTACTAAATTACTGGGTCATCCATGCACTCCTCTTAACTACTAAATATATTGGTCTATTTATCAAGTAAGTTTTTTTTCCAGATGATTTCCCCTCTCCCTCCTTCTTATCCAATTAAAATACCTCAACCTTGACAATTTTTCCCAGTCCCCTGCCCACTTCTCTTTCCTTTCTTCCTTCTCTTCTCCCTCCTTCTCTCCTCCCCCTCTGCCTTCTCTCTAAAAATTCATCTGTTCCCAATATCTCAATCCTGGTAATTCCCAACTCCACATATTATTTCCACCATCTCATAATAAATTTCCAACTACAGCTCTAAAATATTTCCCTAAGGCACTTGTACCCCAATGTTTATAGCAGCACTCTCAACAATAGCCAAATTGTGGGAAAAGCCTAAATGTCCATCAACTGATGAATGGATAAAGAAATTGTGGTTTATATACACAATGGAGTACTACGTGGCAATGAGAAAGAATGAAATATGGCCCTTTGTAGCAACATGGATGGAACTACAGAGTGTTATGCTAAGTGAAATAAACCATACAGAGAAAGACAGATACCATATGTTTTCACTCTTATGTGGATCCTGAGAAACTTAACAGAAACCCATGGGGGAGGGGAAGGGAAAAAAAATGAGGTTAGAGTGGGAGAGAGCCAAAGCATAAGAGACTCTTAAAAACTGAGAACTGAGGGTTGATGGGGGGGTGGGAGGGAGGGAAGGGTAGGTGATGGGCATTGAAGAGGGCATCTTTTGGGATGAGCACTGGGTGTTGTATGGAAACCAATCTGACAATAAATTTCATACATTAAAAAAATTAAAAAATAAAAAAAATAAAATATGTCCCAAAGATACCGCAATTTAATTGCCTCCAAAATGTTACTGGACTAAAACTAATCAATACCTTTACCATACTTTTCTAGCCATTCAAAAGAGAAGCATTAAGTTCAGATCCAACTCTTCCTTTCTCATCCACTATGATATCCAAACACTAGGTAATCTACTCAGATCCATCACTCCATTCAAGCCTTCTACCAAAATGCTATTTGTCTTCACAACCTTCTCTTCCATGAACGATTATAATGGCTATTCCTTTTTGTCTCTCATATCTCCAATATATCTTATACACTGCGATCAGAGCAATACAACATCCTCAAATCAGACAGATTCAGTAGTTACTTGCCTTCAAAAGCTCCTCACTGCCTACCATACACATTCTCCTCAGCATCAGTAAAGTATTTAAAAATCCATGACTTCCCTACAAAAAGCTTATGCTTGAACCACACGGGAACATTCCTTCCACAGAATTCTCAGTCCAGTGATCTTTTCAGCCTGGAATGCCCTCTTTCTCTTTGAATTTCCCTCACAAATGGAAATCTAAATTCTTCCCTCAAGGTTCAGCTACAAAATTAGGCCTTCTATTAAGTCTTCTTCCATTGCCAGTAAAACTGCTCCTTCTTCTATAATCCCACAATACTTTTATATTTCTAATATAAGACAATTCACTTTCCCTTGCATTATTGTTAGTTGTATTTATAAAGCACTATATTGTGTAGTTTAAGGAGTTCATTTAATTTTCACAGCAACTCTGTAAATGAAGTACTGAGCCAATTTTTTAGGGATGAAACAGGCAGAGAGGCTAAGTAACTGGACTTAACATACACACACACACACACACACACACACACAGACACACTACTAATTCCAAATCTAACAATTAAAATTTACATTTATTAAGTGCAAAGACTCCAAGGCCCCTTGCATAGCCCTTTCTGTGTAACAGATCCTTTGTGTTTTAATATAACCCTGTTTTACTTGTCTGAATTTAATCCATTCTTGAAGACACAACTCAAAAGTTTCGTCTCCTCTACTTAGCTTTCCTTGACTCTTCCAGGTCTTACTGATCTTTCTTTTAGGCTGTACCATACTACTTGCAACGTTTTTACAAACACCTTTTTTGTATATATTTTAACATACAGTTAGTCTTACCAATAGGTCTATAAACTTGGGACCAACCACCATGTCTTATTTCACTGTGATATCTTCTAACCACCTAGCTCTCAGTTGGTGTTGTTTTACCTATTTTCTGATTGACGCTCAGTCCCCAATTTATCCCCTGCTCCAATTCTAAGTCCTTTAGTTTTTGCATTATAGGTATGGATCAACTATTGTGACTAACTAAAAAATATATTTTAACAGTAAATATTACTCAACCGACTCACAGGTCACGTAAGTATTTTAATCATCTGATGGAAGAAAAATCAAGAGCGATTATTTTAGATGACTGTAGAGGGCAGCAAAGCAATAGTAGTATCCTCAAAGATCTGCATTTTTCTTAGGCAATTTCAGAGTTGTTTTTATATTTTAGCAGATATTGTTAGGATTCAAACTTTTACAAAGCAAGAGACTTTTTTTGCATGCTCTATACAAATTTCACCAACTACTTATATATTTAAACATTTTCACAATCAATATAACAAAACTGCGTCAATGTCCAGATCCTTTTATACACATATGGAAAAATAAGTTTGATAAGCAATCCATGGCTTCAAAATAGCCACCAAAAATTGCTAACTCTTACAAATCTAAAACTTGAAATGGTTTTCACAATCTTAAATGTGGAAAAGAATGTCAATAGTTAACCAGTCTTATTTCTTCCTAAGAATAGGTGTCTTCATTAGTGTTATTAATTCTGGCCTTGATATGCCTTCTTTTATTATTCAAAATCAGTCCGGTAACCATAGAAGCTATACCAGCTTTAAAAGAAAAAAATAAATAAATCTTTGACATTGTACTAGTGTACAACGAAGAGAAGTAACAATTTGAAAGAGAATAGGATTTCCTTACCATTATACTTCAATATTAAGGTTCATTCTGGTTTTCAGATGAACTAGCCAAAGCTGTATAAAATAATCACAGATTTATAATCATATACTTACAATGCTTATAGGAATGGAGAGGCTACTATAAAAGTTGACAGTCAATACAAGCGGATTATTTGAACATGTTACTCAAGGCTTTTGTTCGTGGTAATTTTTTATCTCTTAACTTTAACAAGCAGAAATCTGAGGTTCAGAACAGCTGCTAGAGACATTAACATATGCAGACTCATGGTTTAGTGAAAAATGCTATGATGTTCTAGCCCTATGTCCATAATGAGAAGGATAAAACTGTAGTTAAGTACCTTCTCCCACTTGAATCTCTTCAATAAAAAATAAATAAAATAGAGAAGCTTTTAAAAATTTTGCATTTAAAATAAAGTAACCAGGGTATCCCTAAGGACATTTAAAAACTAGACAGTTTAATGGTGTGACTTAGCCAATATTTAAATTGAACTTCTAGCCATGAATGATTATCTCTAATCTGAATCAAATTAGAAGGGAATTTGGAGTTCATAATGACAGGACACTTATGAAATGAATCTTAATCTAGCCCACAGTAGCTAAGACTAAATTAGAAATCATATTAATAAGTTTCAAAACAGCCTAAGATAATCTAGTAATAATGACAATCATGTCTATCATGGATAACACATAGAAATAGTTACTATATGAATATGATTGTGAACCACAGTTCACCAATACTACTATTTCATTAACATTTTTGGTTTTCCTCTAAAGTGAAGACATTAGAAGGGTCAAGCACAGGGTCATGTGGGTGGCTCAGTCAGTTGAGCGTCAGACTTCAGCTCAGGTCATGATCTCATGGCTCATGAGTTCAAGTCCCAAGTCAGGCTCTGTGCTGACAGCTCAAAGCCTGGAGCCTGATTCAGATTCTGTGACTCCCTCTCTCTCTCTGCCCCTCCCCTGCTTGCACTCTGTCTCTCTCAAAAATAAATAAACATTAAAAAAAAAAAAGGCATCAAGCACATTGTTAATTGTATACAATGTTCTCAACACTGAGTTGGAGTCTTAGTTGTATGCACCTATATTTATAATTGCCTCTTGGTTTTTTCAGGTCCTTCCCAATAACAACACTGACATATTTCCATTACAAAACAGATTAGGTATCTTAATCTTACACTTTATTTTGAAAATTCAAATTCAGGGTGAGATGTGATATACACAAAGTGAGGCATGTCACACATAGGCTGTTTAAACTACATATGCCCTGAGATAAATAATGCACAGCTGATTTTACAATACCAAAGGAAAAAAACTGTATTCCTCCTAGAAGATCAATTTTGCAAACATCTCGATTCAAAATGGGTAAGACAATGGGGAATAAAGACACAAACCTAAAGATAGCAAAAACGAATTTTTAGAAAAAAAGAAAAGCCAATGAAGAACTATCTCATCAAGCAACATCTTTAAAACCTACCAACCTCTTCTAGCTTATTAGACAATATGTATGTATTCACTCCCCCCCCATCTAGGAAAGTAGGAATAGGACTGTCAAAATAGGAATAATATCAAATATACAAATCCCTCTAGGGATATACTTCTGAGTGTGTTCTGTACAACATAGCTTCTGCAATGTAACAGGTATTACACAAAAAAGATTTTTTTTAATTAGTTTGTAAAACAGTATATTTTATGGAATAATTTTTTAAGCTATTAGTATATTAATGCATATAGTGACTTTACATAAGCGGGTTATATAGCTGGTTTTTTTTCCATTCCCAAGTCTATTTAACCACAGTATTTTATCCCAGAAACATATCTTCTGAGACTTGAATTCAACAGAAACACTTTGGCAAACGTTGCTCTAAACCTAAAAACATGAAGGAAAAAAAAAGTGAATAGAATGTGTATGCTTTTTCCTCTAATGACCACATGTCACATTATTAAACACAAAGGAGGGTAGGCATCCAGGGACTAAGGAATGAAAGATATCTAGGATCAGATAAGAAATAAAATCAAGTTCACAAAAGTTTCATAGTTACTTATTATAGCTATTATTCTATTTTATTTCATTATTTTACTTCAATATGGAAGATGAAATCCTAACCAAGTATTCTCTTCATGCCAATTATGTTACAGCAAATTTGGTCAATTCCTTAAACAGTTATTAATGGGCAAAAAAGCAAATGTTAATAAAATCTATATAGTTTGAAAAATAATCTTTGTTTATTACAATACTTGTTATGATACATACAATGAAGCATGAGGCAAGATCTCTACTGCAAAGAGCACACATTACAAAACAACTTATAATTAAATACTACATAACAAATGTAAGAGTAACTAGAAAGAAGAAAAGCTCACTTTAGTCAAGAAGTGGTGAGGGAAGGCTTCACAGAGAAAACTGATCTTAAACCAGCTATTTCAGAATTTCACTAGGTAGGCAGGAAGAGTAATATTATTTTAGGCCTTATGAGTAAGGACCAGGGACAGGCATTACCTACTTCAGAGAAACATATAGTTTAGGCCTGCACTGTCCAATATGGTAGCCTCCAGCCACACGTGACTACTGAGCACATCAAATACAGCTAGTTTAAATAACAATCTGTAAGTTAAAATACACACCAAATTTCAAAGACTTAACTAGGAAGGAAAATGTAAAATATCTCAATTTTTTAGTATCAAATGCACAGTGAAATGATATTTTGGTTATACTGTGTTAAATAAAATACATGATTAAGGTTAATTTCACCTGTTCCTTTTACTATTTCTAACGTGGCATAAGGATAACTTAAAATTCTGTGTATGGGGGCGCCTGGGTGGCGCAGTCGGTTAAGCGTCCAACTTCAGCCAGGTCACGATCTCGCGGTCCAGGAGTTCGAGCCCCGCGTCGGGCTCTGGGCTGATGGCTCAGAGCCTGGAGCCTGTTTCTGATTCTGTGTCTCCCTCTCTCTCTGCCCCTCCCCCGTTCATGCTCTGTCTCTCTCTGTCCCAAAAATAAATAAAAAACGTTGAAAAAAAAAGTTTTTTTAAAAAAATAAAAATAAATAAAAAAAAAATTCTGTGTATGGCTCATATTATATTTCTACTGGACAGTGCTAGTTTAAATTTGACTTTGCTATTAAACTCCTGAAATAAAGAAATTTGAGTGCCTACTATATGCCAAGCACTTCTGATACATTAGTGAACAAAAGAGTGGAATATTTCTTTCAGATGAAGAACCACATCTGGTCAAATCATAAATTTAAATGTTGTAATAAAGAGCACTCATCAAGGGAAGAAAGAATCATCTGAAGATGTCTCTCAAACTACAAATGTCCCAATCCCCAGGCTCTACTCCCCACCCCTCTTGCAAAAATTGTCAATCCAGTAAATCCACAGTGGAGCCTGTTTGAATGTTACTTGAAAAAGATTCCCTAGTAACTAAGATTTGAACCCAACTGCACACCCTACTTCTGCTGACCCTGGCTAGCTGAGAACAGTGATTTATAGCACCGCCTTTCCTTTTAACTTTATTTCTTCTGAATAACCCTAAGCTGAGAGCTTAAAAAGCCTCCACTCAGTGCAAAGCTAACCTATTTAAAATAAGAACAAGTTTGATTTCTCTAAGCCATTAAAGTTCAAGGAAATCAAAGTTTTTTAAAAAATACTTTCCTATCTATAGATCCACAGGTATAATTTACTATCTTACACCTACAAAATAATCATCTGAAGTGCTGAAAGACATACTGCCAATTCTTAGCCACTTAATCCAGTTATGAGATGGCATATTTTTACACATGCCTCAAATTCCAGTTTATGAATATCTACACAATGCAACAGGTAGTTCTTTCCTACTCATCTTAATTAGCAGAATGAATGTTGGGCAGTAAATAGGACTACAAGAAAAACAATCACCCTGTATGCTATATGAAAGAGAATACATAAAATTGAGATTAAGTATGCAATACAAGATCGTTTCTAAAACAGTGTAGTACTATTATAAAATAGTACTAAAAATAGTATAGCATGAGTATAAAATAGACTACAGTACCTGCAATATGGCTGTTTCCAAAGTCATAAGGGGAAGCTCTCACTAAAGTTTTAAATGAATTATCTATAGTACAATAATTGAGTCATTTAGGAAAAAAATTAAGGCTCACCCTTGATAAAGAGTCAGGATAAATTTTATTTAAATAAATTATTAAATGTCAGAACCTAGTATAAAAATAGAAATCTTGGGGTGCCTGGGTGGCTCAGTCCATTAGGCATCCGACCCTCGATTTCAGCTCAGGTCATTATCTCATGGTTCCTGGGCCTCCTTGGGATTCTCTCTCTGTCCCTCCCCCATAAGTGCTCGCTCTTTCACTCTCTCAAAATAAATAAACTTAAAAAAAAAATAGAAATCTTAAGTTTTATGAAATTCAGGAAAGGATACATAGTCAAGACTTTAAAAAATTTTAGATAAAAATACAAAAGGTAATCAAAAGTATGACATTTATGGTACTTACATTTTTGGACCTGAATGCTTGGAACATAAAATCATCTTTAATAATCATTCTATTACTAACTTAAGGATTGATTTTATCCTAAATTTATATATTAATAGCCATTATTAATTAAATGCCACATCTTTCACAAACTAGTTAGTCCTTACTATGAACTGTTATAAGGACTTTAATGGATTATAGAATATGCTATAACAATATGTTATTTACTCTAATTTTAAAGGGGCAAATCACAAAATGTCAAAATACTCTATTTTTTAACAAAGGTATCCTAGGCAGCTTCTCTTCAGTAATTTTCAAATAATAGGCAAGAAGTCATAAGTTTAACTTCCTAACTATACAAATGCAAAATGCCCATTAGAGTTCCTGAATCACTAAATTAAATATATTTAAGCATAATGAAATAAACAAGACAGTAAATACACACATGCACACACAAATATAAAATTGCCCAGCTTTTTCCAGTTCCTATTTCTGATGCTATGGCTAAATACAAGAAAAGAAGATCTGGGGTTTTTTGCTTACTTTTAAATTTGGCTCACTTTCGAATTATATCTGCTAAGAATGCGGAAAGATTTATATGGGCAGTACATATTATAGGCTCCAACCTGATACTATCAGTAACTTGATAAGGTAGAAGCTTACTTGTGACACTTTTCTCCAACTCTACATTTTCAATACATTCCAAGTGACCTTAGGGAACTGCCAAATCTTAAAATGCATTCCACATCATCAAGGGAAGATTCAACTTGGTTCCATACAATTACAAAAGTTAATTTCACTGTATCCTCATATTCTAAGAATTGGTCTTCTGAATATTTATCTGAAACAAATTTAACAAATATTTAAAGAGCACTGACTGCGCTACACATTAAAAAAAAAAAAAAGCTGTAAAGTGCAAATAGATTAAGTTAATTACCTTGAAAACTCAATTCAAGACATTAGGGTAGAACTGAGGAATGGCAAATACCAGGCAAGTTAGTTTATAATGTGCAATGCTACTAACACTTGAATGTTTACCATATTCCATGCACTGTTTTATTATTTTATTCTTTGACTTAGTTCTCTCAACAACTCTACACACAAGGTGATATCTTTTTTTTTTTAAGATGAGATTAAATAGCTTGCCAACAATTCACAAAGCTATTAAGTGGCAACCTGTTTTTCAGAATCAAACTGCCCATTTAGTATTTAAACAATAAAGATCAGAAAGAGACAGAAACAAACTTCTACCACCTACCACAATGTCTAATCCCACTAAGATCTGCCTCACTGATTTTAAAAAGTAATTTTACTTCTCACAATTCACATTTATCTTTACCTAATGCGTTTGGAATCCCTCTTCTGGGCAACCCCACAGTACCTCATGCAGATCTCTATCATAAACACTTGACTGTCCTATAATCAACAATTGTCTTCATGTCTATCACAATGCTGTAAGCTCCTTGAAGCCAGAACTCTGCCTTATTCATGCTTTATGTCCCCAAGTGCCTATCAAGTGCCAGGAATACAGAAAGTACTGAAAGTGCTGTTCAAGATTCAATTTAATAATAGATCTTCTTTATCGTCATTTATCATTAAATAAAACCTTGATGAAAATGTAAAGTCATGGAATCCTAGATTCAAATAGGAATGGACAAAGACCAAACAGGCTTTATTATCTCCTTCATTGATACCATACCCCTGCTAACAGTCTCTACTTTTCAAGAAGAATGTTGGAAGGAAAGTGAGATAAACCTCATCACATATGAACTGAATATTGCTATCATAAAGAAATATAGCTGAAACTAATTTAACACTGTGTGTTAACTATACTTCAATTAAAAAAAAAGAAATATGGAATTCTAGAAAAATGGGATTTAAATAAATGGGACTTATCAAGTAACTTGATGTTGTAAATCTAGTCCCCTTGACCTTTATACCTAAGAATTTCTCAGGCTTAAAAAACAAAACAAACAAACAAAAAAACCCCAGAGTTTGTAAACCTGTAAAATTCTCACTTTAAAAGTTCAGTTCTTCAAATAAGACAGATAGTATACACCCTCAAAACAGCAAATATATGTAATTTTTTACACCTTTCAGAATATCAAATCTACCAGTTGCAAGGGTTTTGTTTTAGCACATGAACAGGACATTAAAATTATCTTGTACTAATAGATGACATTGCAGATGTTGAGCATAGTTAAGGTCATGCTACATGTGAGCAGCATATCCAAAAAAGCAGCAAAAAGAAAAAAAACTGTACGTGTCAAACAAGTAAAATATTCTGATTAACAAATCATCAGATAATCACCTCTTTAAAGCCTAAAAATCTTTTCAATTCTAAAACTGACTACTCAAACATTAGTACACGCAAAACCTTGTAAGGAGTGCTACGAATGTCAAATCAACAAATAGGTTACATGAAGACAATTCTACTTCCATACTTACTAAGCACCCATAAGTCAGGACAACTGTGCCCTACTCAAAGACTGAATTCTAAAATAGAGAGAGGTTGATAGAAAAAAAAAAAAAAAAAACTTGTCATAAGGGTTCACAAATTAGGGTGTTATTAACACTACAAGCCAGAAAAGGAAGCTCTTTAAAAGAACAGTGCACAGAAACACAAACCCAGTGCCTGTCTCTACAACTACCAGCAAAATTGACTCTAAAAACTTGAATTTACACCTGCTCTAAATCACAGTCCATTTGCCTATACTGCTTGAATTTTTAGGACCTTAAATAAAAATATCAAGCCCCTCCAATAGCACATCACCAAAAAGGATTTAAAGAAAAACACACCTTTCTTCTGCATGAAAACCGTGTGTTCCTTCAAAAGTAATCAGCCCTTGTACAAGCCCTTGAACAAGCACTATGAAATTATTATTCAAATTCAGTATCTTTGATTATATGCACATGTCACCTAGTTTCAGTCTTCTATAAGGCTTTGCTTAACAAGATAAGCCTTTATTAGAGGTACAAATAATATTCACTTAGTCCTTAACACAATCTAAATCAGGATAGTAAACTGTTAACACCCCCTCCAACTTTTCTCCCACTCAACTGTAATCCACCATCTTCCCTAATGGCAAAGAACAGAATACAAATTCAACGTAGAATCTTGCATCAATTTACAGAGGTAGCAGCATTAAGAATTGTGTTGTGGAACCAAACAGCTGGGGAGTGGAGATACAGAAACAATGCAGATTAGATAACAAGCCACTTATGAGGCTATACCCTGTAAATCAGAAACTTTCATTACCGTGCTTGAAAAGCTGTGGTGAATTGGTAGAGGAGATTCTCAGCCTATAAGGGGCACTCAATCTCTTGAAAACTCTGCCTCCCCTCATAAACCAACTACCCTGACACACCTCCCGGAACAGGACTCTCTTTCTTCTAAATCACACCATCCCAGAAATCCGCACACATCTCTCCTTTTAATAAACACTAATGAAACTTCTGGTTTCATTTACAATCCCACTAAACACAGATCCAACAGCAGCCTTATGTACCAATAAAAATGTCTTAGCTACACTAATCTTTGCGCAAGCGTTAAGTTTTGCTTCACCTTCCTCACCAAGTTGAGTGTTCGAATGAATAACTTCCTGCAGTATTTCGGTATTCCCAAAAGCCAAAGCTAATCCCCCCAAACTGGTGTGGCCTCACGTTCCCAAATCACCGCCTTCCATTAATGATCACTTAGTCCATCTCTCTTGCATGAGGCGACAGATTTTTTTTTTTTTTTTACAGGATCCTTATAACAAGTGGATTTCTAGTCTTGGATACCTAGGAACAGAATTTACAGAGACTAGCCCCCAAATGTGATAGGAAAACTGTAACATAAAATGAGGGGACGAGGCGTGGGGTCTGTTTTAATCTGAACAGCCAGAGCACAATCGATGCAATCAGGTATTTAACACACAAATCGAAGTCCTGAGGACAAACAGCGTTCGCTATAATAAACATGGACAGTGTGAGAGACGTCCCATAAACTGGAAGGCAGCGACGGGCTCAATGCAAAGCGATCCAGAGGCTGCCGGGGCAGAACCGGGCCGGAGGACGGAAGAGAACTGTAAGGAATACTGCAGGGTGGGCTAACATGGTGCCTTCTCCAGAGCGGGAGGCCAGGAGGGGTTGGGAGCCTACGGCTTCATCCCGTCGGGCTCTGGTCCCTGGAGGTATCTGGACTCACAGCTCAAGTTTCACCAGGGAAAAAAGGAGGCGGCAAACGTGCAGCCCGGCACCTTCGCCCCAGCCCAGAAGTCCGCGCTCTCGACTTCCTCCGCGAATGAGCGAGGAGGTAACGGTTCCCGGAGCAAACACGAAGGAGCTCCCCGCGGACCCAGCACTCGGCATCGGGCAGCGGCGAGCGGGGGAGGGGAGGGGAGCGGCCGGCCGGCCGCCCGGCGCAGCACTCGCCGGCCCCGGCCCTTCCCGGGCCTCGCCCCGGGCGCGGCGAAAAGTTTCCAGCCAAAGTCCGCGGCACCCTCTAGCGCAGTCAACCGCCGAGCACAACCGCCTTACCGCCCCGGAGGGCGGCCCGCGCCGGCCGGCGGTGGAGCCGGGACCCTCGGTCGCGCCTCCCTCAGCCCGCGCCGGCCGCCGAGGTTCACCTACCACAGAGCCGGGAGAAGAGCAGCAGCGGGAAGAGCAGCAGCAGTAGCGGCGGCGGCGTCGGGGGTGGCAGCAAGAGCCCGGCCCCGGGGGGAGAAGCGGAGGAAAGTTGTGCTTTGCCGCCTCCGGGACACAGCGGGGCCGGCCCCGGGGTCCGCGCCATCCCCCACCCTCCCCCCGGCCCTCTCGCTCGCCCGCCCCCCCTGCTCTCCCGGCCCCGGCGCCTTAGGCTCTGGGCTGCGGCAGCAGCGGCCGCGGCGGCAACGGCGGCGGCGGAAGGTCCGGCGCGCGCGTCCCCAACTCCCAGTTCTTGAGCCGTCGCCACCGGCTGACACTCAGCCGAGCGCTCGCGGCTGCCTCGACTCTGCCTTCGCCGACGCCACTGCCTAGGCTGAGGCGGGAGCCGCCCGCCGCTGCCGCCGCCGCCACTCCCCTCCCCCCGGCACCCGCCTGCCTCGAACTCCTGGGAACTCGGAACGCACCACCCCGCCCCGCACGGGAGGGGGAGAGGAAGCCGACCCTCAGAGCCGGCGCTGGGACTCTCCCGCCCTCCCTGCACAACTCCAGCTCCCGTCTGATCGCCGACTGCAAGCCGCGTCTCCTCCCACCCCGCCCTCCTACACACGCTCCTCCCCCTTCAAAAAAAAAAAAAAATCTCTTCTCTCCACTTTGATAACGGGTTTCTCCCAAAGCAGGGCTTTCAAGAGGACAGGAAAATCTGGAATAGGTTAGTAGGCCCCGCCCCTCGTTCCTGCCTCGTCCCCGCCTCGTCCCCCCTTCCAAATGTTTCCAATGGTCTCGCCCACTCCGCCCCTCGCGGGTCCACCGCTGCCCCGGCGCTGACGGAGGCGGAGGGCGGTGGGACAATCGTGCTGGCTGCTCGCCTCGCCCCGGCCGCGCTCTCCCTCTGGCGGGGTGCCGGGACAGGAGGAGGGGGAGTGGTGAGGAGGGAATGGCAGGATGGGCTGCCCTTCCGTTGCCCACGCTAAAGGTCCCTGTCTAGGAAGCTGAACACAGCCTGGAGAACTAGTCATCTCCCTCCTCGCCAGGGACGCAGGGGGCTGAAAGGAGAGACTTTCTCCTTCCTGCTTCCCGGGACAGCGGCGCTCTCCGAATCCCTTCTTTCTTCCCAGCCCCACTTTCCCCAGCCTTCCGAGGCTTGTTTGCACAGGCGATTTTCTTGCTCCTTTCTCTTGGGAGGGCGGTTTGGTGGAGGGGTCAACGGAGCCGAGCGAGGAGAGGGGCCCCCAGAAGGTTTGCTTTCTCGCTCTTGCTTCTCCGGCCGCCGGGCTGTCTGCTGTCCTCGCCGGGCGACTGGCAACAGGAGGCCATGGATTCCCCCATCGGAGCGCCTAGAGTGCGGTGGTGTTTTTCTTTGGTTTTGTTTCATTTGCATGTTCGCACGTGTAATTTTATTTTCATTGCTTGTTTTCCTTTGAGCTGACCGCGGTAAAGGGACCTGGGGAAGTGTTAAGCATTTGGCCCTAAGAGGTCTGGGATCCACCACGACCCTCCCTCACGCCAGATGGCTGCGCGCTCTGCCCTCTTCATCCACCCGCCACGCACAGCCCTGGTGGCCTGACCTTGAAGCCACAGCCCCTGGCGGTTCTGCTGGGGCGGTGGACAGTTTGGACTGTCCCGAGGGGTGCTGGAGGCAGAAGACACGTCCTCAGTCCTGATACCATTAACTAATTGTATGTAGGTCCTGCCATCTCCACCAGATAGTCGTAAATGTGGCTCCAACAAGAAGAAAAGTCGAACAAGGATTTAGCCGCCTATCGCAGCTAAAACTAATGCTTGCCTGCCGCCAAGAGCACGCCCCTTCCATCACTAGGGTTCCCCCACCCTCCACCCACTGATTTGCAATGTTTTACTCACCTCCAAAGCTACACACCATTCTACCCCTGCCTACCTCTCTTTTTTTCTTAACTTCCGCCTCCCATCCTGTCTCCCAGCGCTCTGGTTTAGTGCCTTCTCTTCTTCCACCCCCTTTCTCTTCTCTTTCTCTGCCTGTCTCTGTCGTCCCTTGTAAGCCTGTCTCCTCCAGCCACTCCTTTCCATCGCCTATCCTCAGGATGCGCTTGTGAATAAACCTTGTCCTGCGTCTCTACTGGAGAACCCCTGATGATGATCCTAATTGACGAAATGTAGCTATTGTGACATTCCTCAGCTGTGCTGACACCACCGTTTCCCTTGAGAAAATTTCTTTTCCTATTTTCTCATTCTCTAAACCTAATTTCACTGCTAAATTTAGATAAAGCCCACTGTGCAGCGACTAGCTAATTATCTGTTTAGATAACACTTAGACACGTTGTTGAGAGTCAGTTAAATGTTAAACAACCAAAATTGTAATATCGCTAGCCAATTTCATTCCACTGGCCTTACCATGATCGGTCCAGTTTCCAGGAGAAGTAATTTAGCCAACATTTGAAAAGATGCCAAAGGCTTAATATGGGGGGCCATTGTGCAATTGCTACAGAGACCATGAGGGATTAGCAGGTTTAGTGCTTCTCAAAAGGATGATACGGAGCTTTAAAAAATATATTTCCTCCATATTTTGAGAAATTGGATTAGTGACATGTTATGATTATACTCTCCTCTGACCTAAAGTGAAGAGAGAGCGTGGAAGAGCAGTATTTATAGATGTTATATAAGCATTAAAAGAGCACCATGCTGGTGTTTTATGTGCATACATGCATTATGTTCTAATGTTAATCGCTTGTGTTGATATAACATCTTCAGCCAGGATGTCAAAGTACAGGCTTCCCATGGAAGGCAACAATGACTGTTATCCCTTCCCAAAGAGGAACCTAGGCACAGAGGTTAATTGAAAATGTAAGCTGTATGGGGTGATTTTTCTGCCAGAACCAAGTTCTTGCCTTCCAGTTGGCACACTGACCCCTCAAGATTCCTTTTAAAGTTAAAAACAAATTTACTGAGGTACCTCAAATTTCTACTTTCAAAGTGTCCAGTCTTAAATTACATTGTCCTCAAATGAAGACATACTCACCCCAAACCTTCCTGTTGGAAATTATTACTAGCTGCAAAAAGAGATTTTATATTGTACGGTACAGTTCATTTTCTCTCAAGGGCCAGAATTGCTGTTGACTTTAAAAACAAAACCTTTGTCATGAGAATATTACTGGGTTTTATATCCTTTTAGTTGCCTAACTTTACAGATAAGTTCACCTTTATTGTTTGAGTGACAAACAGGTTCAGAAATAATTATAGCTAACTTATTAATATTTCTGGCACCATTAAATCCAAAGTATGCATGTATTTTCCAAGAAGAAAATTATCTGAACAAAAGGCAACATGATCCTACTGCCAACAATGATTTCATTGTTTTGGGTTAAGTGTATTGATGGTGTCCATCCCACTTTCTGCCTCAAAGACTGTTGGCCAATTATCGAGGTTCATTAATTCTTAACTAAAAAACAAAGGTTGACATCTTAACAAAGAAGTAATTATGTACAGTGCTGGGCATTTTACATTTACTCAGATAATCCAAATTAAAGGTTTGAGACTATTATTGGAATTTCATAGCTGACTCTGAAACAAAGAAAGTATTTTATAGGGAAGGTGGGCCATTATGTACTCAGCTTATTCCCCTCACCATCAGCAAATTTTTTATAACCTGCTGCGTGAAGAAGTATAGCTTCTCCCTCAGCGGAAGAGATGAGCAATGCTTTGTGGAATGTTTGAACTTGGTACTATATTTGATAATAAGTTGATGTCACCCTACTAGAATCGCAGTCTTCTAAAGCAGAACTATGCAAATAGTTAAACTGTAAACCCACAAAAAAGTCCACCTACTTACAAGATCTTCACCAATCTTGCATTTATCAAATGCAACTGTTTTCCACTGAAAGGATCCCCCCCACACCTATATATTCATACTGCTTTCTCCCTCATATTTCCTTTGGATCTTTGCTCAAATTTCACTTTATCATTGAGATCTTCTATCACCACCCTATATGAAAGAGGTGTCCCTACCCCCAGTTCGTATCCCCCTTAACTTGCTTTATTTCCTTCATTGCACTCACAATCTGACATGTTATATTGAAACACAAACATCTAAAACAATATCTGCCATCTAAGTCCCAGACTTATGTCATCCCAGACAACTAAATGATAAATGTAGTGACATAACATATTCTAATGTATGTTTAATTGTAGACAAACCCAACAGAAGAATATTAATTTATTAATTTTTAAGGTCTTGGAGTATATGATCATGTTGAAGTTTTTAAGCTGGAAGATGATTAATGACCATTACTTATGACTCTATTTAATTACTCCTAATGCTATGTATTAAGCTATCATCTCTCTACTCCGTATTGACCCTTCCACACTCTGGGTTTGTAATACTGGGGTTGGGGCTTTCCAAACTATATGTCTCCCTTGCCAGCTGGCTTCCTGGTGGGTTCTATCAATAGAAGTCCCTGGAGGGAGGGTGGAAGGCAGAGGGGAAAAGAGACGTTCCTTTCTGTTTGCTTCCTGCTCCTAACAGCATCCCGTCAGGAGTAACAGCCCTTTTCACTGTCATCACCGGTTGGTTCCAGCCTCATCCTTGTATACTCTAAGAACCAGCACTGGGCAGTGCCCACCGCTCAGAAGTTTGAGCCCTCAACAGGAACCCTCCTCTGAGCTTTAATAACCCAACCTTTTCCTTTTGTTTACCTGCTCTAAAGGTAAAAATGACTCCTTAAAATTTACATCACTGGATTACCTCAATGTCCCTCTTTAGGGTGTGGAGACCCTCTCCAACCCCTGGGTAACAATACCCTATTATTAAATTCCCTCAGTACCATAGTATGGTTCCTGTGTTCCTGATTGGATTTTGATTGGTGCTTTACTTTTTCACTGACTATTTCCCAAAACTTTCCCTTGTAACAGTTAGTTTTCTCTAAGTCAAACTGTTTAAAATAACAGAACCAATGCCAATCTGCCAATGTAAATAAAAACAACAGGCAAAATGTGTGCTATTTCGTTGGCAATAATCCAGGTTAAACAGAGGTGGGTTTGAAATAAGTAAATTTGGTGGTAATTGTGTTAATGTTTTAGTTGTATATGCATATGATTTGTTTTTGTTGTTGCTGATGTTCTTTATCTAGATCATGGTAAAAACAAATAGAAATTGCTCATTTTAGGTGATTTAGGTGATTTATTTCTTTTACAGAACTTGCTTGTCCTTGAGAATCATTACGGAACTAAAGATAAGAGACTGTCAGGGAAAAGAAAAAATGAACTTCTTTCCTAAAACTACAATGAAAACAAAATGTACATTTCACATAGCTCTCTAAAGCCTAACTCTATAATATACAAGTCTTTTGTAGGGGCACTAGAGTTCCATAGAATACATTTGAGGAACTGGTATTGAGGCAGAAAGAAGAGTTACGCCATAGCATTATGGGAGGTTAGGTAAAACGGTAGGCTAACTTAGCAAAGATGATTGGGCTACAATGTGCTGGATTCGATGTTAAGTGTCGGGGATGAAAACAATCCAAGTCCTGACCCCAAATAACAGTAACAGTATTCTTACAAGCAAGGGAAGGATGTACACTGTAGGAAAGAGCAGGGGGGTCCCACATCTGCCTACAAGAGACAGGGAAGCCCTAAGATCAACGATAACATTTGAACAGTCTGAAAGAATGACCAGGAATTTTCCATATGGATGGGGTAAAAGCAGCAGAGGGAATAGGAGAATGACAAATAGAAGTATACAGAGGCATGACAGAGTATGACATGTTTTGGAAACCACAAGTATTACATTGCTGCTAGAGGGTGACCTGAAGAGCGGAATTAGCAAGCAAGGTAAAAATGAAGTTAGGTAGGCAGGGAGCTTTCAAATCTTACAAAGACGTTTAGATTTTATCTTGTAGATCATGGGAACAACTGAAGATCTTAGAGTAAGACAACGACAACATTAGGTTTCTACAAAAGTCAAGCATGTGAAAGTGAGGGTGGATGGATTGTCAGGGGGCCTGGGAAAAATAAGCAAAAATTCAGTGAGGAAGTTGTGATGGGCAGAGCAAATGAAGGTCTAAACTTGAGCAGCGGTAAGTGAATGGAAAGGAGAAAATGAATTCAGGAGAACTGTAGTATGTTAAGACAAAATAGTTTATTCCCACAGCAGTTTGAATAGATGTGGCTAGCTAAGAGGTAGATGATTATGGAGGAGGCCACTGAGGAAGCCAAAGGCACATCAGCAAAATGATGAAAAAGAATGAAAGGAGGGGCGCCTGGGTGGCTCAGTCGGTTAAGCGTCCGTCTTCAGCTCAGGTCTTGGTCTCACAGTTTGTGAGTCAGAGCCCCGCATTGGGCTCTGTGCTGACAGCTCAGAGCCTGGAGCCTGTTTCTGATTCTGTGTCTCCCGCTCTCTCTGCCCCTCCCTCACTTGCACTCTCTCTCTCTGTCTCTCTCTCAAAAATAAACTTTTTTTCATTAAAAAAAAGAAAAAGAATGAAAGGGGAAGCACTCAAAAGAAGGTAATAAACATATGGGTAGAGGCAAAGGGATATTAAGGAAAAAGAATGGGGAGAAGAAAATGAGGGCAGGGGAATCAAATGACAAAGGCTGATATAATATAATTGATGGTCTTATAACTTAATTGGGCAAATTTTATAATTTACTTCCACGGTATATTATTCCTTTAATTCCTGCAGGCATAACTCAGATTCATGTAATGGCCTGTACAGTTTCTTTTACATCATCATTAATAAATATTTGTTAAATGAAAGGGAGAGAAAAGAAAATAGTTTTGTGGCTGGTTTTGTATTTAGACTGAAGTGAACGAAAGAAATCTGGTGTCTGTGTACCTTCAGTACGATGAAGAGCCACTTTTCCCCTCATGGGTGTTTCAACAAATCCTGCCCTAATTAATTGCCTGAAGCTTTATCTCTAACTTGTACCCTTTGGTATCTAACCCACAACAGATAATCATCAGCCACTCCATGTCTCCTGACTCGGAGAGATGCACTTAAGGAGGCTGTGTGATGTAATATTAAGAGCTCCACTGCCTGGGTTTCAGTTCAAATCCTCTGCTTTGTGACCTTGGGCAAGTTACTAATTCTGTTTAAAGGAAAGGTTTATTCCTTCTTCACAGTATTATTTAAGGGTAAAATTAGCTCATACGATGCCTATAGAACAGGTCTGATACACAGAGCCAAGAGGTGTTAGTTTTTGTTATTGTTATTATTTGTAGTAGGAGTAGTGTTAGTATTTTTAAATCTAGATTCAGGAATCGCAGATTGATCATCAGCAACCTGGGAATGGAATTCTGATAAGGCTCAAGTTTCCAAAGTGTAATTGAAATCTCGAAGCCAGTTCTGATAGACTCTGCCTACCATTAACCAGATCGTGCTAATTCAGCATTTCTTCCTTTTACGGACTTCTGCAGTGGACCTTCTGTGCTAGGCAGAAAAAAGGTTTCCCAAGGACGTCCACATGCCAATCCCCGAAACCTGTGGCTGTGTTAGGTTGCATGGCAAAGGCAAATTAAGTTTGCAAATGGTTATTGTTGCTAATTAGCTGACTTTGAAACTAGGGAGAGTATCCTGGATTATTCAGGTGGGCCCAATGAAATCAGTCACCAGGATCCTTGAAAGTCAGAGAAAGGCTGAAAAGTCAGAGGGAGATGGGACTATGGAAAATGGTCAAGGGATGCAATATTATTGTCTTCGAAGACAGAAGAAAGGGACAATAAACCAAGGAATATATCAAAGTTTGGAAGATGCGGAAGGCCAAGACCTGGATTCTCTCCTGGAGCTTGACTCCAGAAAGGAATGCAGCTCTGACCATGTCTTGATTTTAGCCAAGTGAGACCAGTGTTGGACTCCTGACCTACAAAACCAAAAGGTAACAAGCCATGGAGGAGTCTGTGGCAATTTGTTACAGCATCAGTAGTAAACTAATTATGATGTAATGAGAAATATATACTTAATCTTTGCCTCTTGGGTTCCTGGCACAGAGCTCCCAGAACCCTTGGAATTTCCTGAATGATAGGAGTGTCTTTTGTTATTTAATAAACTCCTTTCAACTGGATCTGCATTTAGGTTAGTGAGGTGACTCTTGGAGGATGGAAGCTAGTTGCTAGAGAAACCAACTGCATGATTAGAGGGTTGGAACTTTCAGCCTCACTACCCCTTCCAACCTCTAGAGTGGGGACAAGGGCTAGAGCTTGACTTAATCATCAACGGTCAATGATTTGATCAAATCATGCCTACTTAATGAAGCCTCCATTAAACATTCTAAGCAAAGTGATTTGGAGAGCTTCCAGGCTGGTGAGTGAACACATGGAGTTGGGAAGGGGCTGCACTCAGGTAAGGCATGACGGCTCTATTCCCCTTCCAGATACGTTGCCCTGTGCATCTTTTTTCCTTTGGCTATTCCCAAGTTGTGTTATAACAAACCAGTAAATGTTAGTGTTTCCCTGAGTTCTGAGAACCATTCCAGCAAATTATTAAACCTCAGAGAGGAGAGTCAGAGAAACCCTCAGTTTTTGGCCAGTGGTCAGAAGTACAGGTGACAATTAGGGACATATGCTTGGCGTCTGAAGTACGTTGGGTCTGTGCTAACTCCAGGTTGTTGGTGTCATAATTGAATTGTAGGACACCTAGTTGATATAAAGAGTCGGATAATTGTTTAGGAGTGGGAATACCCCTCACCACATTTTGTGTGAGTAATGAGGAAACTCGAGTTTTCTTTTACTAGTACACTTCTCAACCCTACCACTTTAATTTCTTTGACCAACACTCAAGGACCTTCACATAAAATGCAGCATTATTTCTAACCACCCTGTCTAGCTTATCTTGAACTCCACTGTAAGCCAACTCCATTCCTAACCAGTCTATTTGTTTTTTTCCTGAGACTCCTTAAGACACCTGTTCCATCATGCACAAACATCCCCATATCCTTGTCTTTACCATTCCTGCCTTCTCAAACTAAATGAAAAAAAAAAAAGGATTTTCTCTTAAAATTCATTATCTTTTGGGGGCGCCTGGGTGGCGCAGTCGGTTAAGCATCCGACTTCAGCCAGGTCACGATCTTGCGGTCTGTGAGTTCGAGCCCCGCGTCAGGCTCTGGGCTGATGGCTCGGAGCCTGGAGCCTGTTTCCGATTCTGTGTCTCCCTCTCTCTCTGCCCCTCCCCCGTTCATGCTCTGTCTCTCTCTGTCCCAAAAATAAATAAACGTTGAAAAAAAAAATTAAAAAAAAAATTTATTATCTTTTGTATTATCTTCTATAGAAAGCTTCTGCTTTTCTCCATTTCAGCCCATGCCACCTAACACAGAACTTTGTGTATCTACTTCCAGATCATTGTTCTGTAGCCCTCATTCAATAACCCATCCTCATACACTTTCTTATTCTACTTCTGCCTGAAGTCCTTGACAATATCATTACTTTGCAACTTCCTGTGGACATTTGGTGTCGGCGGGAAGTTCTCCTTGAAGACCTTTTCCTACTAGCCTGTTTTCCTACCAGTTTACCCATCACTGTTGAATTTACCCTTCATCGTCCCGATTTTGTCTTCTAACACTTGTCTCCAAATCCATTTTCCCATTCTGGCTTTTCTGCCTCCCTATCCAGACTGGATTCCATTTCAATAATGTGCTCATTAGTCCTTAACTGCTTTGCTGATCCTCACTAACAACATTCAGCATTCCTGCCACACATCAGAGCTGACTGGTAAAATCTCAAAGGGACACCAGTTCGAATTCCTGAAATTTCATGGTATCAAATTTCCCCTCAGGTTCTCAAAGTTACTCAACAATCCTTAAAATCATCCTTGTTGAAACCTTTATGGTGACTGCTTCCAATTTTTTTCTTTCTCTTCAAGCTTCCATTCCTATCCTTAGCCCTTGAACTTTTTGGATAAAATTGTTTCTTATTTCTCTGAAAAATCTTAAAGCTCTCTCTCCAAGATAAATTACATCAGTCACCTTCTCATTTAACTTATCTTGTCACCCTTTCCTCTCCCACAGCATTAATTTCAAAAGTTTTCTGACAAAGGGCACCTTGGTGGGTCAGTTGGTTAAGCATCTGACTTTTGGTTTTGGCTCAGCTCATGATCTCACAGTTTGTGAGATGGAGCCCTGCATCGGGCTCTGCCCTGACAGTGCAGAGCCTGCTTGTTGATTCTCTCTCTCTCTCTCTCTCTTTCTCTCTCTCTCCATCTCTCTCTTTCTCTCTCTCTCTCTCTCAAGATAAATAAATAAACCTAAAAAAATTTGTTGACAATAACCTCATCTCCACACCACCACCCCAAATCAGAACCTATGGATTGTTCTCTTCTAAGCAGCGATGGAAGATAGATTTAGCATAGATTTACTCACTTATTAGAAACAGATAAAATACTTTGAGTATTAGAATTCCTTTTCTTTAAGTTTATTTTTTTATTTGTTTGAGAGAGAGTATGTGCAAGCAGGGGCGGGGCAGAGAGAGAGGGAGAAAGAGAATCCCAAGCAGGCTTTACACTGTCAGCACAGAGCCTGATGCAGGGCTTGATCTCACAAACTGTGGGATCATGATCTGAGCCAAGATCAAGAGTCAGACTCTTAACTAAGAGAGCTACCCCAGGCACCCCGAGTATTAGAATTCTTAAAATCCAACTTTGAATCAGGAAGTCAACTTTAAAGATAACACATTGCTAATAGCTCTGTTGCCCTCTGGTACTACAGTCTTTCTCTTATGGGAATAAAAAGTCGGACAAAGGAGTTGCCCAAATACATAGAAATAAATAGGGGAGCTATAAGCCAGTCTGTCAAGAGAATGAGTTCCTTCCCTTTCATAATAAAAAAAAATGTAATGCTTAGCTGTTGCCATTCACTGAAAACATTACTTTGGTATAAATGTATGTGAATATTTGGGTAAATAACCAGGTTGTGTTGTTTTCACATGTGATTCTATAACTAGGTGGCTAGGGCCTGAGGATCAGAGACAGTCTTTGGTTTCTAATTTTCTTTGTCCTTTTTACACTGCCCTTTATACATTTCATAAGAATTCTATCTATTTAATTCCTTGAATTTGTCTTCTCCTACCTATTTCCTTAACTATCTCCATGGTTACTTAAATTACTGTGAAATACACTATGTTGTTGAAAAAGATCTAGGCATTCATGCTTCCAATATGGCTCACCTGGAGAAACTAATATGTCATTTCTGCCAATCTCTGTGTTTATAACAGCATGAGAGAAATTCCTGAGGAACGAACCCTTTTCCCTAATGATAAAATAACCTTTCAGAACTATTAAATATTTTGACCCTGTAGGGATTATTGACAATAAATGAACTATGCTTTTGAATGCTATAATAGAAGATACATTTCATTTATTCAGTAAGTGTTCCAGATCATCCATGCTCCATGGAGTGGAAATATAGCAATAAAGAACACATAGAGATCTTTCTCTTTGATGGCTTTTCAGTTTAGCAGGGGAGGTAGATGTTAAATAATTATGCAATTTTTAGTCATAATTTTATTAATGGCATTTGTAAAGGCACAGGATACCAGAGAATATATATTAAGCATTCTGAATTTATACATGGGGTCAAAAATAGGCTTATTGAGGTATCCAAAATAAATAACTGGTGCAACTTAACACCCAAATAACAAATAATCCAATTAAAAAATGGGTGGAAGACATGAACAGACATTTCTCCAAAGAAGACATATGGATGGCCAACAGACATGTGAAAAGATGTTTAACATCACTCATCATCAGTGAAATGCAAATCAAAACTACGATGAGATATCACCTTATACCTGCCCGAATGGCTAAAGTCAAAAGCACAAGAAATGACAAGTGTTGGCAAAGATGTAGAGACAAAGTAACCCTCTTACACTGTTGGTAGGAGCACAAACAGGCGCAGCCACTCTGGAAAACAGTATGCAAGTTCCTCAAAAAGTTAAAAATAGAACTATACCGGGGCGCCTGGGTAGCTCAGTCGGTTAAGCCTTTGACTTCAGCTCAGGTCACGATCTCACAGTTCGTGATTTTGAGCCCTGTTTCGGGGTCTGTGCTTACAGCTTAGAGCCTGGAGCCTGCTTCAAATTCTGTCTCCCTCTCTCTCTGCTCTTCCCTCGCTCATGCTCTGTCTGTCTCTCCTTCAAACATTATAAATAAATACAAACATTAAACATTATAAATAAATAATAACATTAAAAAAAATAGAACTATACTATGATCCAGTAATAGGGCTACTGAGTATTTACTCCCAAAAGACAAAAACATTAATTCAAAGGGGTACAGGCACCCCTGTATTTATAGGAGCATTATTTACAATAGTCAAACTATGGAACGAGCTCAAGTGTCTATCTATCTATCTATCTATCTATCTATCTATCTATCTATCTATCTATATTATTCAGCCAAAAAGGAATTAAATCCTGCCATTTGCAATGACATGGATGGAACTAGAGAGTATAATGCTAAGTGAAATAAGTCAGTCAGAGAAAGACAAATACCATTCGATTTCACTCATTTAAGAAACAAAACAAAATGATCAAAGGAAAAAAGAGAGAACAGAACAAACTGATGGTTACCAGAGGGGTGATGGGGGGGGGGGGGTTTAAATAGGTGATGAGGGTTAAGGAGTGCACTTGTCATGTTGAACCCTGGATAATACATGGAATTGTGGAATCATTATATTGTATACCTGAAGCTAATATAACACTGTATGTTAACTACACTGAAATTAAAATAAATAACTTTATTGACTAAGTTATTTAAAACCTAGAAAACAAATTGGTATTAACGCTCTGAAAACTGTATGAGTGTGTGTGTGTGTGTGTGTGTGTGTGTGTGTGTGTGTGTGTGTGTGTGTTTCTTGCAAGGGTTTTGAAGTTAGAGTGGGAACACGTGTCACTTACTTGTGTGTAGCTTTTGGCTCCATCCCTGACCTTCCTTCCATGTTCTCTGAATCACAGGACTGGAAGCTAGCAAACTGCACTTTGTAGACTCCTTTGTCAGCATATTTCCTGTTAATTTCTGCCACCATGCAGAACTGGCAGGACATTTCAAACAGGAGAAATGAAGAAGCCATTTTTTTTTTCCTGCTTTTGGTGGAAGCTCTGGTAGAGCAACAAAAGTGGTAGAAGACTCTGGGCTCCAGGAGTCAGTAAAGATTTTTAATAGCGTTTATAGAACAAGTGCCTATTTAGTTTCAACAGCAATAGGAAAAGGTACTATGTCACCAGCATATGAATAAGAAGTGAAGGCTAGTGGGCTCTAGCCCAGGGTGGGAAGCAGTATCCTGATTTTCAGGGCAATCTCTCACTCATTGAAATAGTCCTTTGTGTTTTTCTGGCTGCATATACTATGACAATACAAAATAGGAGAATGTCATAAGAGACTAGAGAGGTAGAAAGCGTCCAGTTAAAGGAGATTCTTATAAGTCATGCTAAGTATTTTGGACTTCTTCCTGATAGTAATGGGAAGCCATTGAAAGAGTCTCAATAGAGAAGTGACTTGATCAACTTTCCAGTTTTAACAATAGCAATCTGACTACCAAAGAGAGAATGTATTGGTAAGAATAAGAGCAAATTCAAGTTAGGTAGATATAGGAAATCAAGCAAGAATTAATGATAGAGCCAAAGTGATGAAAATAGAGAAGTTGACAGACTTGAAAAGGAATTGGTAGGACTTGGGGATTGGTTGGATTTTGAGGATATGAGGAACAAAGTCCAGGATGATTTTAAAGTTTCTGAGATGAACACCGAGTAGGTGCCTTTGCCATTCACTGAGAAAAGACAAAAAATGAAAGAGTAGGTAACATTTTAAGGACAAATGTTATAATCTTGAATTTGAGGTGCATATGAGACCTCCAAGCAGATATAATAATTACGCTGTTAAATATCCAGATACAGAACTCACAGCATGGGTCTATGTTAACCAATGTAGGAATGAATACAAGAGGACATGAGAAGGACAAGTATAGAAAACTTTTTCAAGTCACATGTCTATGAAAGAAAAGTAAGGGAGCAGTAGCTAGAGTGCAGTGTGGTATCCACAGAGAGTTTTTCTAGGTTAGAAGGATCTAAGAGACAGGGAGAAGTTGATGATATTAGGGAATTAGAAGATAATCCACCATGTAAGATAACCCAAGTAACAAGACAAGAATACGTATGATCACATTATTATCTAACAGTATTCTGGGAGTAGTAAATGATGAAAATGAAAAAGAGAAATTTGAGGTTTAAACATTAGAAAGGGAGAAGTTGAATGATCACTGTTTGCAGGTAATATAATTGTACACCTGAAAATCCCAAGACAATGAACTAAAAACCTATTACTGTTAGAGAATTCAATAAGGTGACTGATTAGAAAATTAACATATAGAAGTTAGTACCCTTTATATATTAAAATGAGTTAAGAGATCTAATAAAAAATAAGATCCACTTACAATAGCAATAAAAATGATAAAATATCTAGAAGTCATTTTAACAAGAAATCTGTGAAATTTGAATGAAGAAAACTTTAAAACAGAAATCATAAAAGTTGTGGAGGGAACCATAAGAATTTTTTCCCCATAAACCTGGAGTAGGAAAGGGCTCTCTAAGTATACCACAAAAGCCAAAAGCCATAAAAGTAAAACTAATAAATCTGACTATAAAAAAATGTTTTGCATGGCCAAAAAAAAATTATAACTCACATTACAAAAGCTGTCTTTATATATAAAAAAACTTCCATAAATCAATTTTTTAAAACCCAGCAACATGGGAAAATAGAGAAAGGATATGAGCAGTTCCTTGGAAAGGAATTACAAATAGCTTCTAATTATTGGAAAATATTGTCAATCTTTCCCATAATAAACAAAATGCTCATTAAATTTGTTGTATGAGATCAGTAAAAAACTTTGTGATGCCCTTTTCTTGGGGAAATATTATCACTCTCATGTTTTTTTTTGGTGAGACTACAGTTTGGCTTGATACCTATGGAAGATAATTTGGCAGTATCTGTCAAAATTTCCATTGTGCTTACCCTTGAACCCTGCAGTCCCAGGAATAGGAATTTAACCTAGAGGATATCTTCTTCTCTTTTTTCTTTTTTTAAGGTTTATTTATTTATTTGAGAGAGAGAAAGGGAGGGTAGAGAGGGAGGGAGATAGAGAGAATCCCAAGCGGGCTTCCCACGATCGGCACAGAGCCCGATGCAGGGCTCAAACTCACAAACCGTGAGACCATGACCTGAGCTGAAAGCAAGAGTCAGATGCTTAACCGAGGCCACCCAGGCACCCTGTAACCAAGAGGGTATTTTCAATGTACAAAATTATTTGTTGCAACATTGCTTATAGTAATAAAAGTTTGGAGACAAGTTATAAATGTCTGTCAATGAGGTTGGATTCAATACTTTATGGAATATTCATAATCAATTCTATGTACTTAAAAAAGAATGAACCAATATATGTAGGTTTTTAAGTAGGCTTCATGCCCAGCACAGAACCCAATGTGGAGCCCAACATGGAGCCTGAACCCATGACCCTGAGATTAAGACCGGTGTGGAGATCAAGAGTTGGACACTCAACTGACTGAGGCACCCAGGCACCCCTGAATCACTACTTTTTTAACTGAACCAAATAAGACTTTGTCTATCTGATGTGCAGCAAGTCAAGAAAAACTTACACTGAGACTTTGCAGTGAAGAAAAATAGGTGATTGATTGTTATGGAACCACCCAGGAGAACAAAGAGTTAATGCTCAAAAGTTCCAAACTCCCTTATGGCTTGCAAGTGAGGGGAAAATTTGTCTGTGTGTGTGTGTGGGGGGGGGGGGGGGGGGGTAGGGGGCGGGGAGGGAAGAGTGGATACTGGTGATTAAAGGCCCATGAGGTCACTTAGCAGATGTTCTGTGGGAACTTCCTCAGGTTCCCCAGGGGGTCTTTCCCTTCTTAAGAGACTTGGAATCTGGGGGCACCTGGGTGGCTCAGTTGGTAAGGGCCAGCTATTGGTTTCAGCTGGTCATGATCTTAGGGTTCCATGAGTTTGAGCCCCATGTCAGACCTGCTTGGGATTCTTTCTCTCTGCCCCTCCCCTGCTCTCACTCTCTCTCTCTCAAAATAAATAAACTTTTTTTTAAAAAAGAGAGAGACTTGGAATCTGAAAAAAATATCTTTATTCTTTAAGATTCTGCTCACTGGAATTGTTTTCTTAAGATCTTAACTTTTATGATTGAAAATAATGTATTTTCTGAGGAACTTAATCTCCAGATGTAGCTAAAACCCTTCTCTCATTTAACACTCTTAAAATTACATGTGAGAAGACACAATAGTTTTTGTTATGATAACATAGTATCCTATTGAAAATGAAGAGAATTCATTAGGTATATCTGGAGATTCTATCTCTAGGTGAATGCAGGTTAACCCCTTGTCTCACAGGTTCCTTTGAGTGATAAGCTAACATTCCTATCCCTTGAGTCTAGGCCTACGTGCTCCTTGGTCAGTCCAGCGATGCCTGGGGCGACATGACTTGTAGTGTTCCTTCTTCTACCTGAACTGAACAGAGATGCACACTGGCTTCACCTTATGAATTAATATTGTCTCCAAGGTACATTTTTCTAATGAAAAAACCCAGATATGTAACAGTATATAAATAATATTCCTTTTTTTCAAGTCTTAAAAAAAATATGTTTGTATGAAGACCAAGGGCAGACCACCCCAAGATGGGCCGCTTTGGCATGAACATTATTTTGAGTTCAAAGCAATCAGAACCCAGAAGATTCAAGAAAAGTTCTTTCCTGTCCCTTGAACTGTCTGCCAGTACCCAGAAGGGAGCCATTAACAAACGATTCCACTTTACTGAAGAAACTTACCTGCATAACAGGGTAATCTATGTTTTCCAAACATCTCTCACCTTCCTACTAATGGTTTTCCCTTTTGTATCCCTAGACCCCACTGTTCTCCTTAGCTCCTTAAGCATCATGTTTCCTGGCTCCCTTTGTAATTTCATGTCTATGTAGATACCCTGTACTAGGAAATTAAATTTGGTTTTCTCTTGTTAATCTGTTTTACATCAGTTTGATTCTTTGTCCAGGTGGAGGGATCTTGAAGGGCAGAGGAAACTCTTCCTCCCTGACGTTTGCATACATTTACTTGTGTGTGCATAGAATATCTCTGGCAGAACATTTGTCCCAAGGAGAAGATAGGTATCTAGCACTAGGAATGAAAAAGAGACTCTTCATCATATTCCCTGTTATAATTTTTGAACCACTTATATATATTGCCTCATCAAAACAATTAAAATCTGAGAACAAAAAGCCTATGGATTTCCTAGAAATACAGAAGGAAACATAATCCGCAGAGTGCGTGGGGAGATTGGCCTTAAATAATGAGAGGAAACATTTCCTCTATTTTTAAGGATCAGAAAGAGAGAGAAGAAGTAAATTGATTTGGTGGTAGGAGATTGAAGGGTTGAAGAAATTATCTGTTTAAGGCTTCAAGAAACAAAATTTAAAAAATTTTTTTAAAGACAAATGCAAAGTCCTGAGAATATTAGGAGTACAGAAGGGCATGGAACCAGAGAAGATAGAACTTGGAAGTGATTGTTGTGGAGAATAGGAGAAGGAACGAACAGACCATGGGAAGGTGGTCAACTCCGAGGCCATATTGAAGGCCAAGTTGTCATTGCTTATCAGAGATCCAAACTGGTTCATAGTTGCTCAGTTGTCCAATTTGACTCTAACTGTTAGCTGGTTGGAATGAGAGTTTAATGAAAGTGAAATGTTTAACTTTTCACTTTTGCATTCTTACTAATAGGAAGACTGGGGAAGAGATGGTCTCTGAATTGGAGGACAGACACCTTAAGAATTGGTGATTAAACTGACTGGACACGCCATCCACTTAGGGAAAAATACCTAAGTCTTGCTCTTTGCCATCGTGTGTCACACAGAAACAAGAACAAATTTGCGTGGATTTGCTTACACAGAAGCGACACATATTCTATTTGATTTCCCTAAGTTCTCAGAAATTTGTTGAGATTCTGACTAGTTTAAGCTCCATCTATAAAACTATAAACAAGTTGTCAGCTTACTTATTCTTCATCCTAATCCAGTATCATAAGAATCTGTTTTGAGAGGTTTTCAAAAGGAACTTTGAAAAGTACACTACACTGAATTTTTAAAATATTCCACCATTTAAACCAAACCTAGAGGTAGAACTATATCCTGAATCGTGCTGATTTATAATTATTAAAATGTGAAGAGCAGAGAGCTGGTTGCTGATGTATTAACCTAACCATTAAAAAATTGAAGCCCAAAAAAGTAATAACACGTTATTTTTTTAGGGTTTTCACTGCAAATATTACACTCTGAAAGATTCTGCTCACTAGAATTGCTTTTTTAAGATCCCAGTTTTTATGATTGAAAATAAGTGTATTTTCTCAGGAACTTAATCTCCAGATGTAGCTAAAACCCTTCTCTCATTTAAAACCCTTAAAATTATATGTGAGAAGACACAATAGTTTTTGTTATGATAACATAGTATCCTATTGAAAATGAAGGTAATACTCATTCCCTGTAAGTCTGTTGTTGCAAATCTACTTGGGAAGTGCTTTAAAAATCCCTTGCTTTCATTCTTTTGCCTATGGAGATAGTTCCTTTCCATTGACCAAGCATTACCTCCCGTAGTGATCTTTAAATAGCAACAATAAAAAGATGTTTTCTTTGAAGTTGTCATTTGGAAAAGGTATTTTCCTTGTGCTAGGCTCAGAGTAAAGACTGGATTGACAGGCCTTTTGTGATTAAGTCTTAGTCCTCTTAAAATAGATACTCTTCAGTGTTAGGCCTATAGTTCTGTATTTGTATGGGAAAATACAAATTGTGCATTTTGGCTTTTTGTATAAATCCAGTGGAATATTCCCATTTCAATGACTAGGACTCACACTTTTGAAGAATTATGAAAACACAAAACACTTTGCATTAAAGTGATATAGCCATTTTAATAGTAAACAAATAACGGCAAAATATGTTTAAAATATGTACTGTTTCATATCCCCGTGGCACTAAAAAGGTAAGGCTATTTATAAAATTGAAAGCAGAAGCTTGAAATGTGTACAGTATCTTTTTAAAAAATAATTTCTGAATACAGTAGGGTGAAGGTACTTTTTGAATCAGAGAATTCTTAGATCTAACAGGGTTCAACCTTATTTTATACACAAAGAAACTTAAGTTCAAAGTCTTTAAGTAACTAGTGCAAAACTACACAGTGTTATCAACTGATTTCCTTCAGCTGTACATTACAAATAATCTCAGGAATAGTAGTTTAAACACAGAGAGATTTACTTTCTTATATAATGGAAAGGCTAGAAGTCACCAAATGCTAGTGTTCGTTCAGCTGATAAACATCATTTAAGGCCTAGGCAATTTCAATCCTTCTGCCATGGTGTCTATAGACTTCTGGCTTATTGTCTTCATGACCTTCAGTGTTCCTGGTAACAAAAGGCTACATCAGCTCCAGGCACTGTGGTCAAGTTAAAGGCGAAAAGATGGGAGAACTGGAAGTCAATAACATCTCTTCAACAGTAAAGTGAAACTCCCCCGAAGCTTCTAAGAGACCTCCTTCAAGTTTCTTTGGCTAGGACTCATTCACATGGCTACTCCTAGCATGGGCCTTTCTAGCCTTTTGCACAAATCATTGTAGGAATGATTGCAGGATTGGCCAACCAACAATATCAGTCATGCACAGCTATTGTGATTTTAGAAAACAATTTTCCTTATAATTAGAAATTAGCCATGTTGGACCTAAATACTCTGAGATGGAAAATAATTCAAGAATGCCTAATTGCCCAGAGTAGAATTATTTCAGAATAATGGAGACATAATTAGTAAATGTGTACCCTTCTCTGCACTGCAGAAGAACTTTCTCCACTAAATACTGTTCTAGAAGGAGATGGTCTGGCATGCTTATAAATTCTCACCTAATTCAAGAACGTCCACACCCCTTACTTGTTTCTTTATGAAAGGCATGCATAGCAGAAATGCGCTACGAGACTGTGTGTCTCACCTAAGCCATGTTTTCTCAGGTGTCAGTCACAAGGTATCTCACAACCATATTAAAAGTTAAGATTTATCTCCCTGCTGCTTTTGACTGTGAGATCCTATAATGAGTCTCCGTAGAAAACTAGAATGAGATCAGGTTGTGACCCCTCGGTCTTCATGAAGTGACACAGCAGAAAGTATGGTTGTCCAACTAACTTTTTGCTCTGTGAGATCTGCCACTCCACTCAGAACAGATCGCTGACTTACAGCATGGCTTAGCAGTGCACTATAGTAGCAAGACCACAGGCATTGGTATCAGAAAACCAAGCCTTTGTTTATTTGTTTGATTTTAGAGAGTGTGCCCAAGTGGGGGAGGGGCAGAGGGAAAGAGAAGGGCAGAGGGTGAGAGGCAGAGCTGGATGTGAGCTTGAGCCCATGATTCTGGGATCATGACCTGAACTGATTGCAGCTCAGGGATGTGCAACCCACTGAGCAACCCAGGTGCCCCAGAAAACCAGGTTTGAAAGCTCAGTTTCCCCACTCACCAATACACGGTGAACATATATGGACTCTATTTCTTTCTTAAAATGGGGATAATAATAATAATACCTACTTCAGCTGTCTGTTTTGAGAGTCAAGTGGGGTGTTACTTAAGCATTTTATAAATGAGAAAGCCAGTAACAGATGCATTATCTTGTTAATTCAATAATTTCATTGGGGGCAGGTCCAATGTGAACCTACTCTGGGGTAGACGGTATTTCATGGATTTATAACAAAGTTCTAAAATCTAAACAAAATCACATCTAGAAAAAATTTTCCTTTATCTTTCTGTGTTCTTCGTCCTCTTTGCATTGCTTGCGATAACAACAAAGGAGTGATCAAAAAAGTGTTTGAATGTGTTCATAATATTAAGCAGACTCCTTTTCTTATTCATACTGAAATTTTAAATTTTAACACCTATAAGGAAAATGTATCTGGTCCACCACTTTTGTCTTAACTCTATCACTTTATTTAGTAAGTCCCACAGACATCAAATAATGAAGCATTTTTTTTTTTTCTGGGGTCTTCTCTCATAGTACTGCAAGTTTGCTGCATGAAACTGTTTTACTGGTGGAAAAATGAATAGACCTCTACTTACAAATAACTGTTTATACCTTTCTATTACATTTCATCTGCAGGCATATAGATATATTCAGAGATTTTTATACCAGAAGAATTAGAAGAACAATAAGATGTTTTTCAGATGTTCATTCATATATGTGACCCTCTCAGAGAAGCCTTTTCTGGCCCTCCAGTCTAAATCAGGGACCCCTGGTTATTTTTTTTCACATAGCAAATACTTTTTTGATTTAATGTTTAACTCAGAAGAGGATAATCTTCACTAAGACCTTGTCTATTTTTTAATGTTTATTTATTCATTTTGAGAGAGAGAGAGAGAGAGCAGGGAAAGGGAAGAGAGAGAAGGAGAGAGAGAATCTCCGCATCTCTGCGCTGACAGCACAGAGCCTGATGTAGGGCTTGATCTCACAAACTGAGAGATCATGACCTGAGCCAAAATCAAGAGTCGGAGGCCCAACAGACTGAGTCATCCAGGTGCCCCAGGACCTTGTCTATTTTGCTGACTGCTACATACATACCCAGGACTTAGCTAACACATAGATGCATTCAAAGAATATTTGTTAAATGAACAAATGAATACTAGTAAAGAACACATAATGTTTTTCAATGAATATATTCCATATTTATCCACATATTTACTCCTTCCATAAATTCAAAGTAGAAAATAGGTAGGGAGAGAAAAGGAAAAGAGAGGGGAAAGAGTGATTTAAAAGGCATTCTTGCATTGAGATTTTCTTTTATTTTCGTTTCCGATCCCAAACCCAAAAACCCGGGCCAGAGGAAGTAACGTCAGGCAGTTGTCGAAAGCCCAGTTTGATTGTCCGGTATTTGTGGCAAGGTCAGAGGCACCTTTTTGCCTACCTATGCAAACAGTCCAAATTTAAAGGAAAAAGACTAAGGCAAAAACAGTAAGAGGCATCTGGGAAGCAGGTGGAAGAGTGAGTGCTGCTGACTAATTCTCCCCTTCCCTGCCCTTCATGGAGAACAGACAGGCTTGCTCTCACCCTTTCGAGTCAGCTCCCTTCGTCTGCCCTGGCGAGAACAGGGGCACATTCTACTTTATACAAAGTGCTCCCCAAAGAAAGGTGATGCTGCTAACTATGAAATTGATTGATGCCATTGAAGCTCCCAAACAGCCTGTCCTAGTGGCTGTGGTTGTTATCTTGAAATATAAAAAATAAGTGTATGTTAAACAATATTTTCTGGAATTTTTTTCTCTTAAAAAATGTGCATGTGTGTGGGGGTATATTGAACATTGTGGAGCGAGAAGAATTGGCAACATTTTTGCAAATGTGATTACTAATTGTATAAACCATAACTCTGAGCTTCTCCCCTAGGTTTGTAAAATGAATAATCTCAGATGTGTTCATTGTTGGTAGGATCCTATTTAAAGACTGGCTTCTAGATTTTCAAGGATTGTACCTCTCATTTTATTCTTTCCCCAGGATACTAGATTTCTTATTGCACTATACAAAGATTATAATACTTGATGTTTGAAGCGTACCTTTGTTCTTAAGAATTCCTGCTGTGTGCAGTCTTTGACTCAGGGCATATATAGTGAGGTTCCTGTACCCAAAGGCCTTCTTACAAGTCAAGACAGCCCGCAGTGACCTACTGTGTCACTAACCTTCACAATTCAAGAGGCACACAGAGAAGTTAGAACCAGAAGCCAGGAATTGCCTGTTGGCCACAGGACAGCAATTCAGCTCTTGGCAGTGTTTCTCAAAATTGGAGAGTATGTTGAAAAGAGGAAAGCAATTCCTTGCTTGCAAGGAAATTCTTCCTTGCTTGATGGAGAATTTAAGCCATTGAATTGAAGAAGGACAAAAGGAAGAGTAATTTACCAGTTTTAAAGCTTCTCTCAGACCTTTCTCCCAAGGAGAAAGGAAGATGAGATCTTATTCCAGTCGAGAGATGAAAGACAGCCATAAAGAAGGTAATTATGTATAACTAAATTCACATGAAGTAAGAATGATGGCTTAACAGCCATTTATAGCTTGAATGCTCTGGAAACAAGTAGAAATTTAAGACTGAGTGGTTATGCCAGTGTGTGTATTTTGTGAACTAAAACCCTACTTCTAGAGGAGTAGTTGGCTGGAATGTGGAAAGCAGAAGGTTAGTCTACCTGCAAAAGCTGAGACCTCGTGAGAGCCCCCTGGTGCCCACTTTTCAGACCAGCTACAGTCTAACTTCCATAAATATGCTGGATTTAATATATTTTATTTCCTTACTTTCTTTATAGTTAAGGGAAAGGGAGAAAAGAGTCAAAGCTGAATATTACCGTCTCCTCCCCACACCCACATACCCACAGACAGTTTAGTAACTGATAGAATTGTAGAACTGTAAGGGACTGGAGAGATCATCCCATTTTAACATACTTGTTTTGTGTTGACATGTGCCAGAGATACACAGAACTGAATCCACTGACCCATGGTAACACCACGTGAAAGGAAGGATACTGTACAGGAAAGGAGAAATACATTCAAGTCCAGGGGACTTATCACTGAAGAGCTTGGGCAAATCAACCAATTTCTTGGAACCCTAGTTTCCTCCTCTAAAAATGAAGAGTTCGAACTATAATAATGGCTTTCAGGCGGGTAGGTGGGTGCAGGCCTCCCAGTTGAGACCCCTGGGAATAAAATAATTAAGTCAATCCCTTGAAGCTCTAACACTACAATATGCTAAATCTGTGGCATCACAAAGCCAATGTGTATGAATGTTCTCATTCATTTCCTTGTCGTTATGCAGTAACTTCTTTCAAAAATTAATAATAATAAACAGGAGGAGGAAGAGAAAATAAACTTTTAGAACCTCCTTGGAGAGCAAACACGAATGACAAGTCACTCTTTACCTGTTTTAAAGTCATGAAAATGTGATTACATGATTATGTGAACAACCGTGGATTGATTTAATTGCTCTGAAGATAATGACCCAAGTGAACAGAGATCAGGATTTATTTCCAAGGCGGGTTGACACATTTGGGTTGGTGATGCCGTGGTTCATTCTGGCAGTCTTGTATGTATATTTTCCAACCATTTGCCATAGAATCAACGAGTGTGTATTGCAATCTACATTATAGTGCAAAACCTCTGTTTTATTTTTTACTGATTTTTAAATTGATCTTTAAAATATTCTCACATTTTTTTTTTTCAGAAGCAAAAAGTAATATTCACTCTAAATCTGGGTTGGCATTTAGTCATTTGTATCTTGTCTTGAGGATGTGTTTGCCAGTGGAGATCTACTCAGGGAACAAATTGGCAATTTTGATTTTGTAGCCTCACAAGAGGTTATATTTCCACCAATATAATTTTTAAAATTAATAGACTTTATTGTTTTGAGTTGTTTACAGAAAAGTTGAATGGACAGTACAGAGAATTCCCATGTGAATTTTCATGTGTCTGCCCTCCATTCCCCCCCCCCCCCCCCCCCGCCATTTTCCTCTGCTGTTAACATATTGAATTAGTGTGGTACATTTGTTACAATGGATGAGTGAATATTGATACACTGTTTTTTACTTTATATTGTACAATCTAAGTGTTTTGACAAGAGTACAATGACAATTCTCTTTTTTGTTATACCAGATTCAGCACACTAAATAAACTGACGTTATCGTATGGTAGCAATAAACAGAGAAATAAGTAAAAAGTGCCTATTTGTAAAGATTTTCAACTGCTTACTAGAATCACCAATTACATGTTTCACTTTGCCCACCATGTCTAAAACTCACATTTACTATCTTCTCAAAAAAAAATGTACTATCTTCTCCCCAAGAAAAATTCTCTCTGCCCACCTCTACGTCAGTGATGCAACTTTGCCATCAGCCAGAATAGCAGCTGCTTTATATGCTAGGGACACGGTGCTACAATTAGTGCCTATGTGGTTATAAGCGTTATAAAGTTCTTTAACTAGTGTTGGCTATCTGAGTCAGCAGCAACCTCAAAATAATAAAATTCCATGGCGATTATATTAAGACTTGAAAACTGTAGATGGTTTTGATGTTAACCAGATGTGAAATTTCAAATACAATCTTTTACCACTCTGGGCTCCGGTTTCCTATAAAAGAGAGGTGTGTGATTAAATGATCTCTCAGGTCCTTTTCAGCTCTCATGTAATTCCTCATCCTTTCTGATTCCCTGTCCTGATGGCTTTTTCTTTACTTTCTCTCCATTCTGCAGCCGTCATCCATGTGGGTCAATGTATCTCATGCCCATGTTAGCATAACCAAATCTGGATTCTCTGGAATCAGGCTCTTCCCTACTCCAGATCATTACTCATAACACTGGCAGGTTAATCTCCCTGAAATCCTACTTTTATCGTTGCATACTTGTGCTCAAAATACTGCATAGTTTCCTATTACTGCCCTATGAGGCATCAAGTGTTAATCCGTTTGCCTCTCCTGGGGCAGAAGTTACCAACTTGGTGTCCACACAGGCCAGGCAGGCAAGGAAAGGTGAAACCAATAGAGTGAGTCCTGTAGCAAAATCAGAGAATCTATGTCTTACTGAAAAGGAAGTTGTTCAAATGTGGCTTCCTCAGACAGCTAGCTGCCAACTGGGTAAGTGGACTCGGCGATGCCCATCGCATCTTTCAATATTTCAAGAGAAACGACATTTTAGATTTCTTTAAAAAAAAATCCCAATTTTTAAATGTTGACCACTAAATCAGTATTTTCTCTTGTGATTTCATTTTATTTGTTAATTATGTCAAAAATATATTCCAAAGTCAAAACACTATTACAAGTTACATTCACAGAAATATTGTTTCCACTTCTGTGCATTCCACCCTGTTTCATCTCTTCCCTTGTAAGTAGCTGCTGTAAGTAGTTGGCTTATCCTTCCATCATTTCTTTTCAAAAATATAAACGTTTCACATATATACTGTTTGCTTCATTTTTTTTACACAAATGATGGCATGCTATAAATGTCAATCTGCCCCTTGTTTTTTTTAAAATTTTTTTTTTAACGTTTATTTATTTTTGAGACAATGCGAGAGACAGAGTGCAAGCAACGGAGGGGCAGACAGAGGGAGACACAGAATCCGAAGCGGGCTCCAGGCTCTGAGCTGTCAGCACAGAGCCCGAGGCAGGGATCGAACTCACGGACCGTGAGATCGTGACCTGAGCCGAAGTCGGGTGCTTGACCGACTGAGCCACTCAGGTGCCCCTGTTTTTTTTCCTTTGTTTGTTTGTTTTGTTTTTGTTTTTGTTTTTTGCTTACTACGTTCTGGCTCCAGAGCAGCAAACAAATATCTTCCTCATTTCTTTAGGCAATTATATAGGATTCCACTGTGGGGATGTACCATAGTTTATTCCAGAGGTTGACAAAATCTAGCCCGAGAGCCAAATCTAGCCTGTGGTTTGTTTTTGTATAGACTTAAAACTAAGAATGAGTTTTAAGTTTTTAAATGGCTGAAAACAAAATCAAAAGAAGAATAATATTTTGTAACATGGAAGTTATATAAAACTCAAACTTCAGTGTGCACAAATAAAGTTTTGTTGAACATAGCCACAGACATTTATGTTTCATGGCTGCTTTTATGCTCTGAAGGTAGAGCTGAGTATTGCAATAGAGACTACATCACCGCAAAGCCTAAAATATTTACTATTTGGCCATCTATAGAAAGTTTGGCACTCTTGGTTGGTTTTGTCAGTCTACTATTCATAGATGTTTTGGTTGTTTCCAATTTCCAGCTATTCTAAATGATGCCTTAAAGGGCATCCTTGGACATAAATCAGTTTGTACTTTTGCCAATATATCTTTATAACAGATGCCTAGAGTTGGAATGGCTGTATCAAAGGGGTAAGTGCATATGTGATTGCACTAGATTTTGTCGAATTCCTCCCTGTGGGGATTCTATGATTTTTGCTCTCCTGCAAGCAACGAGAGCACCTGTTTAGCCACAGCCTCACCAACAGAGCATATCATCAAATGTTAGTTTAAGCCATTTTAACACACTGGAACATTCCAGCAAAATAGATCTAAACATAAGATGAGCATCCACCCATTTCGGATCTGCAGTGTATTATTAGGGTGCACTGCACATGAGGGTGTCTGGGCCTGGGGGTGCAAATGGAGACCGAAAGCCACCTTGTCCACCTGTTTCTGCCCTAGTGTGGGCCTGCCTGCCTCCTTGGGGAAGAGACTCACCTAAATGGTGACTAATTGGTCAAGCCTAAGTGGTCCAGCCAGAGAGAGAGTCACCATTTTCTAGTCTATTCATTGGAGGCGATTTGTAGTTTATTGCTATGGGGACTGGGTGGCAGGACATCGGTGGTGGAGGGTAGGAAACTGGGGACGGGAGGCCTCTACAAGTTGTGAACCTGGTTGCAGGCTGTTCAGATGCAGAACTCATTTCACCTACCTATTTGTTTTCTTGCACTCCTCCAGTAGGGCACGCGTCAAATCCATAACGTCCTTTGAGGCCCGACTAACTCATATCCTATCTTCTCAGCAAAGTCTCAATCATTCCCATTAATCCCTCAGTCAGTCAGTGAGTGAGTCATTCTGTGCCTTCCAGTTTGTCAACAAACTGGTTCATTTTCTTGATAGTTTTATCTTATCACCTTTGCTCTTTCCTTCTTCCCTAACTCAGCTTTCTCTCCATTTTCTCCGTCTCTCTCTAACATAGCAGGATGTTAGGTATATAGCTGATGTTTAACATCCCTAGTGGACAAGAGTGAAAAGACACACTGTGGAAAAATGCACCAAAGCTTCCAAAATTGCATCCAGAGAACACTTGAAGGCTCTTACTGGATTAGCTGCTGGGGTGGACATCTGCATCTGAATGGAATCTGCTGGTCTCCTCTCAGATCAGCACCAGAGGGGATATCGTATCAGCGATTAAGTTGTAGTTAAGACAAGAAGCTGAGGTCAGAGCCATCAAAGCAGCAGCAGGTATGAGGACATGGGTGAGGGATAAGGAGCTGAGAACTCAGGATGGTTTGACCGGTGGAATAGTAGGTGCTGCAGGGTGACTCTTTGCAGACAGAGAGCCAGAATGTAAGGGGACTGGGTTGGTTGGTCTCACTGCGTCGTGGCCGTGTCCTGAGAAGTCAGGACTGATGGTCTGGGGATCAGCAAACCTTTAAGATCTAGATGGGAAATATTTTAGGCTCCACGGGCCACGGGGCCTCTGTTGCAGCCACTGCCCAACTACTCAACTGCTGTTCGGTGCAAAAGCAGCCACAGACAATAGGTAAATGAATGAATGGGGCCGTGGGACGGTAAAGCTATGGATGCGGAAATTTAAATTTTATATAACTTCAGACGTCACAAAATGTTATTTTATTTTTACAGCCACTTAAGAGTACACTATATACAACGCATCTGCATTAGAAGCTTTGCCCTTGCTGAGGGACTAGATCTTAACTGTTCCCAGCACTGGAGGAAATGATAGTGGCACCCCGTACGGGGGGTAGCTAATGCTATGGTGGCAATCATATTGCAGTATAGATGTATCAAACCAACCCTAAACTTACCCAGTGTTGTGTGTCAAATATATCTGAATAAAAGAAAAACAAAAGTGTAAAAATCATTCCGGGTTCATAAGCTGTACAAAAACAGTCTGGTGGGCTCTCGTTTCTGGACCTCTGGTCTAAAGGTTCGGTGCTGATCTAGGGAGAGGCTGAGCAGTCATTTCTGTCCATGAGACTAAACATTAGTATGTTTGAATTGGCCTGTTTTTGGAATAATTTTCTCGTACAAAGATTGATATGCTTGGTCATTTGAAAGAGAAAATTATTATTCCTGTTCTTCCTCGTAAGATAGTAATGATAGTTGTAACCATTTGCTGAGCACCTACTATGTGTTTGAAATGTTGCATACCTTAGCTCATCCCCACAATAACCCTACAAGGCTCAACAGATTCTGTAATTTACTTGATACCAGGATTCAAACAGCAAAACAGTGCCATCTGCACATGTACAAATGAAAATAGTTTGAAATTGTATAAAGGCCTATTATTTTAACAGGGCCACCAGATAAAACTCAGGACAGAATAACAATAAAGTACACTCTCAGTTACTGCTGCGACTCTAAAATGTTATTTGTAAGGTGAAGTTAGTAGAACATGTCAATAAAAAAGTCTTATGTTAGACCTTCATCAATATGATGTGATGGTCAACAGTGAGTTGTAGCTTCCCTTATATAAAACTCTAGCGTTGGAGTGGCTCTAAAATATGTATTTGAAAACATGAAATATCTATACATCAGTTATCTATCCATAAAAGAGGAGACAACGACACGCACACCAACCTAACGCTTTTTATCAATGAATGATAAAGGAAAATATTCCATAAATCCTTACCCCTCTTTACACTTCTATGATTTACATAGGGCTTACACAAACATTATTTTTACCATGACATATATAACTCACTGCAACCCTTGATGGTTGGAAGGATAGATATTGTTATTCCTATTTTATAAATGAGACCCCAAGGCTCAGTGAAATGACGTGAGTGATTGAAGATGAAGGAGATGGCCTACAGAGACAGATCTTAGACCAGGGCCAGCCTCACACGAGTGCTACCCGTGCAGGTGCATAGGACCCTGCACTTTCTATATTTTAAATTTTTAATAATTTATTAATTAAGGAACCCACACTTTTATTTTGTACTGGGCCCCTCAAATTATGTGGCCAGTTCTGCCTTAAACTCAAATCTTTTTACCATGTCATCTATACTCTTCTTTCATTCTGTAAGAATTCTTGAGATGTTTACATATCGCGACACCGAAGTAGACCACGACACGTTCAATCCATTAGCTTTGGAGTTTATTCATGATCATTTAGTGTCTTTAGAAGACAACAGAGAGATCCTTTCAAAATCCTGATGAAAAATGATTTTCTACCTAGAGTTCTAAGCCTATGCAAATTATCTATCAAGTATGGGATAGAAGTAGAAGAAAAACATTTTCAACCAGCAAAGATTCGATTTTGCCTCCCTCAATACAGGGAGTAAACTAAGAAATAGAAGGTCACAGAATCCAGGAAATGGTGGCTACAACCCAGGACGATAGTCAAGGGTAGTCTCAAGACAGTGATGCTGGAGAGCAGTAGCCCTAAATGAAGCAGAGAGTTGATATGGAAACTTTCTATAGTGGGGTAGGAAAGAGAGGAAGGACTCATTTGATAAGTACTTAATAGGATGGGACTCCAGAAAAAAAAAAAAAAAAAAAAAAAAAGATGGTTATAAGAAGAACTTGCAAGAGCAAAGTAAAATAATCAGGAATTCCCGGCACAAAACTGAAAAGCTGTGTAAGAAAGGAAATGAAAACATAGTGCAACTGTTTGATAGTGAACTTGACTCTGCAGTGAAACTTTATGTATACTCAAATACTCCAAATGCTGTTATGTTATTTAATTACAACCAATATGATCACAGCAGGAGGAAGGGGGGAGGGGTGGTGGTGGTTGTGTTGTAATAGCTAAATCCTCATTTATCATAAAAGGGTATAAATAGTAGCTAACATTGGTAAATCAAGTAGCGATATAAGTGTACTATTTATAAATGCAAAAGCTAGTAGTTAGAGATGTTGTCTCTAGGGAACAGGACCTAGAGGTATGGAGAAAGATATTATTGATATTCATTATAACCCTCTCAGTCCTATGTGATTTCTGTAAGCATATGCGTGCATTCCTTTTATGTAAATATGATATTTAAAACAGAAACTCATTTCAAAGTTGGAGTTCCACATCAGACATTAAAACAATAGGAATGAGGGGACTGGCTGGGCTGTAATCTTTTCAGGTCACTCTGATAGATACAGTATGAGCCTCTGTTTCTTAAACTACCCTATGTGGGTTTAGTCCATGTGTTCTAATTCTGACTTTTCTGATGGAGGTGTTTTAAAACTCAATTCGCTAATGCCTATAAAGGGATTTCACGTGCTTAGATGAAAGGCTTAGTCAATGTTGAAGCTATTTTTTTTAAATGAGAAAGTTTAGGGTACATTTAGCTACGACTTTTATTTGACATCAAATGACAAGGAAATATAGGAAACTGAACATTAGAACTACCACTGTAACATTCTATTATAGTGTGCTTGACTTTAAAAACTCTAGGTATTTTTACAAATCAAAGGAAAATAAAATTTTTATACTTCTTAGAGGTCACCAAAATGAAGAAGGAATAAAATATAGATAATAGTTAAAGGTAAATCAGTTTTTAAATGGAACTAAATGCACTCTGAAGACATATACAAGATTAAAAGTTTAATGATTTTAACATATCTCATGTCATTACCTGGTATCAGATGGCATTTTAAAAAGACATCAATTTAAATAACATTTATTGAGCACCTGCTATGCGCCAGACCATTTTGCTAACTTCTTTCAAGTACATAATGTCTTTCAATCCATCCTGTCTCCATTGTGCAGGTAAGGAAATAAGTTTCAGAAATGGTAAGTGATTTGTTGAAAATTATACAGATAACGTGGTAAATTTATAGTTTAACTCATGGAATCTAATTCTAACTTCTGCCCAGTCCAACATACCATGAGATTTTCAGTTTAAAGCACACGAAACAAAAATAAAGACCATGAGAGTAATCATAAGAATAGGGAAGAGTGGCAGCTGTCTCCAATTGCCCCTGAATTTAAAAAGCTTTGAGTTGGCACAGTTGAACTGAAACATTCAGAGTAAAATTGGGTTTGGTTTGATCAAAGCAGAGGTCAAAGCTGAAAAATAATTTGGGGAGATTTAGACTCACGCTTTTGTCAGGTAATAGGAATAGTAATTTGAACTACTAGACCAAATCTTAAGGTGTGGCCCCTGGACCTGTAGCATCAATATTACCTGAAAACTTATTAGAAACATTGGGGGGGCGCCTGGGTGGCGCAGTCGGTGAAGCGTCCGACTTCAGCCAGGTCACGATCTCGTGGTCCGCGAGTTCGAGCCCCGCGTCGGGCTCTGGGCTGATGGCTCGGAGCCTGGAGCCTGTTTCCGATTCTGTGTCTCCCTCTCTCTCTGCCCCTCCCCCGTTCATGCTCTGTCTCTCTCTGTCTTAAAAATAAATAAACGTTGAAAAAAAAAATTAAAAAAAAAAAAAAAAAAAAGAAACATTGGGGTGCCTGGGTGGCTCAGTCCGTTAAGCATCCGACTTCAGCTCAGGTCATGATCTCATGGTTCACGACTTCGAGCCCCACGTCAGGCTCTGTGCTGACATCTCAGAGCCTGGAGCCTGCTTCATATTCTGTGTCTCCCTCTCTCTTTGCCCCTCTCCTGCTTGCACTCTGTCTCTCTTTCAAAAATAAATAAACATTAGAAAAAAAACCCCAGAAATACAGTTTACTGGGTTCCAATCTAGGCCAAGAGCGGTGCTTCTTAATTTTTAGATACACCTGGACAGGTAGATACAACATAGATCCTGGTCCCTCCCCTGGCATTCTGATTCAGTCAGTCTGTGGTGGGAACCAAGAATTTACATTTCTTTCTTTCTTTTTTTAATGTTTATTTAATTTTGAGAGACAGAGCACAAGCAGGGAAGGGGCAGAAGGAGAGGGAGACCCAGAATACGAAGCAGGCTCCAGGTTCTGAGCTGTCAGCACAGAGCCAGATGTGGGGCTCAAACTCACAAGCCATGAGATCATGACTTGAGCTGAAGTTGGACGCTCAACCGACTGAGCCACCCAGGCGCCCCAAGAATTTACATTTCTAATAGAATCCTAGGTGATGTTGATACTGCCACATTTGGCCCATTTGTGCTTGAATTACAGTTCACTGAATCCCACCATAGGTTGCCAACTAATATTTGTTCAAAGAATGAACGAATGAATGAATGAGTGAATGAATGCACTTGTCCCTTAAGACAAGCATTTGGGACAGTAAAGTGGATGGATATATAGAGATATAGATATAAAGATAGTTAAAACTGAGAATCAGGGGAGATAGGTCAAGCAGAAAGCTCTAAGTCAAGAGGCTTGGTTTCAGGGTTATACCTAGAGAAGATAAGGTCCTCATAAAGTACTTACGTTGGGGGATGATTGGGAATTTCCCTTAGCAGCCCTAGTTTGGTTTCATCCATCCCGCATCTACTATATCTGAGGCATGGCAAGGGAGGGGACTCTTTTCTTTTCTTTTCTTTTTCCTTTTTTTTTTTTTTTTTTGGGCGGGGCGGGGGACTCTTTTCTATCGACTGCAACTAGTTTTATCCAAGACTCCAAGAATCACTGGAGGAAACAGAGAGCACGTGGAAATTAATTTCTAATTTTTTAGCATATTCTTTTTTTCCTCAAAGGCATTCTCAAAATGGGAGGTTTGACTGAAACCTTGACAGCTCTTCTCCAAACTCTCTTTCTTTCATGTTAGCATAGAGCAGCAGTGCCGGAGGACATATATAATAATAATAATAATAATAATAATAATAATTGTAATAATAAAATCAAGTTTCATGGTACAAAAAACAAAATTCTAAAGTTAAGATTTAAAACTTAGAAATAGTTAAGCATAAAACTTATTTTGTTCTTAAAATAAGTCTCATACCCCAACACCTTTGCACTATTCCCAATTTCTTTCCCAAATTTGGAAAGGAATGCTGAAGTCACATTTTCAGATGCAGTTGAAAATATCTGTTTCCCAGAAAAAATGATCAGACAGACATGCGTAGGTTCTTTGTAATTTGAAGGTCATATTTAATAAAAACAAATACCTCCATGGCAGAATTCAGAAATCGACAGAAAATTATTGTATCTTGTGGTAATAGGTATAGAGAACAATGTTTCCTTTTCTTTCAGAAATAGGCTTGGAGATTCATAGAATTATAGAGTGGGGTGGGACCCCTGGGGAGCTCAAACCCTTTGCATTCAAATCAGAGAAGGAAGGAATAAACAACAGGGAAATGACTAAGTTTGGTTATGCATCCTAAATAGTAAAAAGCAAAGGGAAATACAAACCCCAAAGCCTCTGAATTGAGAGAATCCTGTGGAAGAAAGGACTCTTCTCTACAGGAGATACTTACTTTTCAATTAGTCAAGGATATTAGAAATGTCTCACATGTTGGCTTATGAATGTGTCTTATTTTGGGTTACTCCAAACACAAGAAATCAAATTGAAGTGATTTATTTGAAAGACGATCTCAGGACCGCCAGTGGAAAGATGATCATTTCAGTGGGGAAGTAAGGGAGACAGTTCTGGGAAGGTAGCCTGTAAGGGCACCTTATCAAGCAAATTACTGCACGCTAACAGGAGTTGAATCCTGCTGGAGAACTCTGGAGCCAACATAAAACACATGCTTCATCATTCTCCCCCTGATGGCAACAATCAGTGGTTAGTTAAGGGTAGGATGAGGTAGGTGCGGTAGAGACTCATTCTTTAGCACTACTGGTCTGCCATGCCTATGGGCAGAGAGGGTTCCACTCAGTCAACTGCTAGATTTGCATGGCCCAGAGCAAAATGCAAATGTAAAGTCCATTGCTCAAAAAGCCTGAAAAGGTGCCTCTTTTTCTCTCTCTCATTCTCCCTCTCTGTCATGATTTGTACGTGCATGTTGCATGTACATACGCACGGGTGTGCGTGCGCATGTGCATGTGTGTGTTTGCTATTTATTTAATGTCACACTCCCTCTGGCACAGGTGCTCACAGAGCAACTGCAGATGTTCACAGTTGCCTGGTTGGTGCCCCATCCCACCCCTGGGTACATGGGACGTGTGGTATGCATGTGCCTGACCCTGACTCTCACCCCAACTTGTGCCCAGGCCCCTGCCATGGGCAGAATGTCAGAATCACTGGGTCAGGGTAGGGGAGAGGCAGATAGGTAGCAAGAAGAGAGTGCTGAGTAGGAGCGAGGCTCCGAGCCTCCTGTACATGTTCTGTATATCACACCGGAATTCACTTACGCAACACGAGAGTTCAAGACATAGTAAGAATTTCAATATAGGAACTGTGGAGAATTGAACCCGATGAATGGAACTGCCTTCTGAATAGAGGAACTTGTCTGACTGCACTGGTCACACATTTGAAGAAGCCAGCCCTGATTCTGCCAGCCAGGTGAGCCCTCTGGCAAAGAAATGACGCTGGTAGACTGGAGAACTACAATGGTAGAACCCAAGGTGTTATTCTGGATGGGATGCCAACAGAGTGTGCTACAGATCCAAAGATTTAAACTATAGACACCCTTTCCTGTGATTAATTTTACCTTTCCAATGAGATCATAGAAAATTCTTCAATTGTCCATAGACAGAATTACCGTTAACACTTCCAGATAATCTTTCCTTTTGGCTCAGTCCCATATATGAGGGATTGACATTGTCACATCTTGCATTAGAAGCCATGCTAACATGTACGGTTTTCCTAGATAGGTTCAATCATGTATTGAATATATTTCTTGGGCTCCTATTATGTGCCAGACCCTGTGGTAGGTGCTAAGAATATAGTGATGAACACGACCAACAGGGTCCTTGTAATGGAGATCATGTTTCAAGTTTCTTCCACTCAAGGCAACTTCTGCTTGTATCTCACTGAAGGTCTTCCCACATCTTGGAAGCAGGGCTAGTATTCACAAAGGGGAAGTGATATCCTTATTTCATGTCCATTGTAGCCCTTGAGAGTTATTCATGAAAATGCAATAGCTACATATTCCTACTGTTTAAATCCACTCAGAATCCTTGCTAAGCTATAAATTCAGAGTGAAGTCCCTTGGGTTAATTATAGATTTTGTAAAAATAGTTCTTTCTATTTTACTTTACATAATGACAAGCTCACCAGCATATCATCCAGGAAAACCCATAAGCAGTTGTTTTTAATACACTGTGGTTTCTAATTGTTTGGTATAAAGAGCAAAGCTTCATATTAAATCATCTGTAGTCCCTCACCGAATTCTTAGGGTTCACTTTTACTTATCCAAGTGAATTAAGTCAGAAACTTAGTTTTCCATTTGGGACTCCATTATGATAATCTTAAAACTGGTCTTGAACATTTAGATTGTAATTTCACTCCGGTGCTCCTTTAAAGTATGAAAATAGCACGATATTGATGGCTTCTCTCTCTTTCTCTCTTTTTACTCTATCTTTGGTGTGAAAAGATTTTAAGAAATAACTCCTCCACACCAACAAGGCTTTCAGAACTGTGAAAGAAAAATCACATCTTGAAACAAAAATAATTCTCACTTTGTTCCTAGAAGAAAATGGTCATTGTTTCTTATCTCTGAGGTGGTTCTTGGTATGACGGGTGAAATGGCAAGAATAATTGAGAAAAATAGCTGTGTGTATCACAAAAGCCAAAATGCATCTTTTCTACTACATAAATAATCATCAGCTCTTACTGACAGTTGTTATTGTATATTCAGAGAAGAGGTGTTTATATTCCTAGATATGATATGAAAAGCCTCTTATCTCTGCTTCACCATATTTGTAGTGATTTAAAATACCATTTGTAGCGTTCACTATGTATACTCTACGTATAAAGATGTAATATATCTTAGAACACACCTATTTCAAATGAGGCTGTTAGTAGACTACACATCTGATTGTGGCAGATCACAAATAGCCTGCCTGAGAAGTATCAAAAGCAAAATCACATAGAAATCTGATTTATATCTACAGCTGTATGTATATTTCATTGATAAAATTGTGTGAAAAGAAAGGTTTTAGACATCGTAAATGCCATTTTGTGCCACTTCAGAACTTTTATTTTCAGCAGCATAATACAGAAAACTAATTGCAAAACATTGCACTGGTGAAAAATGGCAGTGAGGGAAGCAATTGGCCATTTCTCATTTATGAAATCTCTAGAACCAAAGGAACATGGAGGAATCCTAGACTGGCCAGTCTATTTGAACAACATAAATACTAAACTACCCTTGACCTATGTGTTGGTGTCTCTTTCTTCACACGTGGTATTGCAGAGCCTCCAGCCCCTGCGAGATTTCCCACAGTTACTTCTGTAGTTCCCCCGGGTGTTTTATCATCATGCCCAAGTCTTATCAGCTGTTATCACATGGCACCTTCCATTTTCTTTATCTCCAGCTTCCCTATCTCCAACGGGGACTTGCATCTGAAGATGCCTGATGCTGAGGGCTCTGTTGTCTACAGGCCACATGAAGGTGGCCCACGAACGTCAGGCTCCCCTGGATGTCCTGCTCACCTGGTACAGGCTGCTGTCCGGGGGGTGGGGACTTCATTCTTTCCAGATATTGTTCTCTTTGGCTAGTTATATCCTTCTCCTACTGAGTTCTTCTTTTCGATTGATATGATGGAATTCCCCAAAAAGTCAACATTTCCGCTGATAATAAAGTATCTTCTCTCCTGCCTGCCATTAAGTATATTCTCTGATGGGCTTTCATTTTCCTAGAGTCCAAAACTCTGAATCATCCTAATTCCTCCTTTCCATTCACACCCCATATCTAATCCATAAGTAAACCCTCAGGAATCTGCCTTTAAATGAATCCCAAATCTGACCAGGTTTCACCCCATCCATCTCTACCACCTTAATCAAGTCTCTATTACGTCTTGCCTGGGCTATTAGAATAGTTTCGAAGTGGTGTCCTTATTCCAACTTTGCCACTCACACAGCAGCTGAAGTAATTGTTGAAAGACTCATGTCACACGTCTTCTCTGAACCCCTTTAATGTTTTCTGTCTCACTCAGAATGGGCCCAAAGGATTTCCTTTGTTTTACATAGCCCTTGGTGTTCTGGTTCCTGGCTACTAATATTTTATCATCTTCATCTCCCCCTCACTTACTCACCCCTCAGCCCCAACCCCCAAGTTCATGAAACTTCTTCCCTCTCTTCATTTTCTGCTATCTGCAACTGTTAACTCCTCCTTCCCTAACCTGGCCATCTTATAAAAATGGAATACCTTTCCCTGTCCACTTATATTCCACTCTTGCTAGTCCCTTAACTGGGTTTTTCATACCAGCACCTCCTGTCATCTGATGCATTAAATATTTCTTTGATACATTTGGCTATGATCTGTCTCTCCAAATAGAAGGTCAGTCCTGTGAAAGTAGAAACGTGCTTTGTTTTGTTCATTACCGTATCCCCAGAATCTGGTCAATAGTAGGTGCTCAATAAATGTGTTGTTTAAATAAATGGATAGGTCACCCTCCTATAGTGATGGGTGACTACTGGGACAAAATTCTGATATTTCTGGATCTTTGATAAAATATTATAATAATAGCATTGCACCCTACTATTACTCTAAGCTGTTTTAATGAACAATAATACTACCACCAGTGAATGAAAAGTATGTATTTGAATGAATGAACAGCTTCAAATATTTGGCTGTCTTTTAGGGAAAATCTGGCTACAAGTCTGGGTAGCTGTAATAAGAATATCTTGAGATATGTGATATCTAATTTATATTCACCATTAAATTCATGTAGAGGAGAATGTTTAGCTATTAATTTTTAATTCAATCATATCTAAGGTTTTTGTCAAAAGTTGTATTTTATATAGCTTTCCTTTCGAAGTTAAATAACTAAGAATTATGTTAAAGGGGGGCAGAAATCTTAAAAAATAAAATTTCTTACTCTATTTGTAAGCCTAGAAAAGAAGAAAATTTTATAAATAAAAAGGACTTCTTGTTGTTTTACACGGCTTACACAGTTTTATAGCAAGTGTGGATGTGTTTCCCTGCCTTTGTCTTCAGTGCCTTTATCCTTTCTAATCAAAGTAATAATTTATCTTCTGTATAAATGACAGTACATTTAAAATCTTCTTCAGAATAATGTAATTTAAATGAGTCTATTTTAAAATGGGCCCTTTGTCTGCAGGAAAGCTTGATTAGGTCTAAAAATCTATACAAACACAGATTTTTTTTGGAAATTCTTATAAAAGTGTTGTTAACATCCTTACTAACTCAAAATGGTTTTCTAACCTAAAATTAGCTTCATCAATCCCTGGACAATATTACTAGCCTCTAAGGACTCTTGTAGATCAACGAGGGGACCTGAGAAGCATGGGGAGGGATGTAGGAAAAAAGAAACAGAGCAAGTAGGCCATAAAATACATAGTGATCAATTCCCTATGTTAACCAGCATTTATAACATCCTTTGAAGTCCTCAGAAGTTCCATTTCTGGGAAAAATCTGAAGGTAAGAAAAACGAGATATAAATGAAAGATGATCTTCTGGAACATAGAATACCAGTCTAAAAATCTTTAGGCCGGGGAAAAACTTCACTCTGAAAATTTTAATTCTGGTTTTTGAATTAGGCAACCTCATTAAACAAGCATTTTCTGTCATTACTAGAGTATCATTTCTGCAGTGCTGAGTACAAGGAATTCTATAATTAGAATCTTCAGTAGCAAAAGAAAAATTATTGTAATACTATTGTGATACTTTTCACCTGAAAAATGGAAACGGCCTTCTTTTATCAAAGAATAAGGTAATGCTTCAAGGCTGCTAAACTGTAATTATTTTGGTTAATTTTTATATCCCAGGCTGAATGATTAATCCATCAAGGTTTAAAAGTACTTTTGCAAGTGTTTTGACGGGGGATTTATTATCAATGGCCTAGATTTTTTTCCTGTTTACAACAAGTTCATCAGACTACAATGGTTTAAAGCTGTGATTCTCAAACTGTAGTGTGCTTGTGAATCGTTTGGAAGGCTTGTTAAAATTGCTGGGCCCACCCTCAGAGTTTCTGATTCAGTAGGTCTGGAGTGGGGCTTAAAAATTTATAGTCCAGTAAGTTTCTAGGTGGTGTTTATGCTACTGGTCTGTAGACTGTATTTTGAGAGTAGTGAGCCACTAATTTAAGTTAAAGCAAGTGGTTATCCCACAAAGTATTTCGTTTGAATGTATGCTCTGGTCTTTAATTGAAGAGATGTTATTTATCATCCATGGAAATATCTTTGAATAGATTTCTCAGACATGATTTTTGTAAAATGTACCAAGCTCTCTGCTGTGTCTTACTTAATCTCGTTTGGATCTAACCAACAGTGTATGTTTTCAAGATTGCAGGCCTATGCAGTTTGAAGTCATAGAGGAACATCTATATGTTTAAACAGCTGTTGGCCCATGGACTGTAAATTGGTGCAGCCATTGTGGAAAAGTTCCTCAAAAAATTAAAAATAGAAATATTATGCCATCTAGTAATTCCACTACTGGGTATTTATCCAAAGAAAATGAAAATACTAATTCGAAAAGATACATGCAACCCTATTTTTATTTTGGCATAATTTACAATAGCCAAGATATGGATAAGTGTCCATGTATAGATAAATGGATAAAGAAGATGTGGGGTGTGTGTGTGTGTGTGTGTGTGTGTGTGTGTGTGCATGTCTGTATATCTTTACATAGAATAAAAAAGAATGAAATCCTGCCATTCGCAACAACACAGAGGCTACTATGCTAGATGAAATAAGTCAGAGAAAGGAAAGTACCACAGCATTTCATTATATGTGGAATATGAAAAACAAACAGATAGCAATAGACTCATAAGCACAGACAAGTGGTGGTTGCCTGAAGGGAGAGGAGTGGGAGGATGGGTGAAATAGCTGAAGAGGATTAAGAGGTACAGACTTGAGTTAGAAAATACATAAATCATGGGGATGAAGTTATAGCATAGGGAATATGGTCAATAACATTGTAATAATGTTGTGGCAGATGGTAACTACACTAACCATGGTGAGCATTGCCTAATGTATAGAATTGTTGAATCACTATGCTGCATACCTGCAATTAATAGAATATTGTATGCCAACTACACTTCAATCAAAAGAAATGGATCAAGTAAAAAAAAAAGGTACTGGGTCATGTCTTCTATCTCCTAATACCTATCAAATTAATTAGCTCGAGAAGTATAGGTATTATCAAATGATAATCTTCTAGTTTGAACTATTTTCATTGATTGTTTAATACTTTATTTACACTGAACTAATTTCTGGAACTCTTTATTAATGCATTGAACCTAGCTTACTTTGGAAGAGTCCTTGATCTAGTCTGAACTTTTACTTATCTCCCTTGCCTAAAAAAAAAAAAAGAAAAGAAAAGAAAAGAAAAGAAAAGAAAAATTGTACGATCAGATGTACAATGCCAAGCTATTAAGATATGATTCACTATGGGTAGATTCTCATTTAAATAAATTTCTCACATTTTAACTATCTTTTGTTCAATTAAGTATCTAGTTTGAATGAAGGTACTGTTGAAATAAAGATGAGAAATCAAAGAGTAGAAAATCCACTTCCAGGGGCATGGCATTAAAAAGGAAATTATCTTCTCGAAAGAGGTTTTCCTTAATTTGACCTAACTTCAATTGTCTCTCTACACATAACATTAGAATTCTTTAGTTCTACATTAGAAAATGGTTTCTGTTGCTCATTTTGCACTCAGTTTCTTCACGAATATACCTAATGTGAAGACTTCTGCTCTCAGCCTGTTCTCTCCACCTCAGACATTTAGCAAAACGCCAGAAACAGCCAGTCTTGTGTAGAGGAGACTGGCAGCCTCTCCATGGACATACTACCATTAAGGTTACCTGAAATTGATGAGCTGCCATCTTCCTCTATCCTCCCGGGGTGACTTTTGTTATTTTCACTTTTCCTGATGGCACAGATATTTTATGTTCACTGGGGTTCTCCCAGGCTTTAGAGTTTGCAAAGATGCTTCTGATTTATAAAGCAACCCAGATTTTTCAAAAAAATTTTTAACGTTTATTTATTATTGAGAGACAGAGAAGGAGCATGGGAGGGGCAGAGAGAGGGGGGACACAGAATCTGAAGCAAGCTCCAGGCTCTGAGCTGTCAGCACAGAGCCAGATGTGGGGCTCAAACTCACAAACCGCGAGATCATGACCTGTGCTGACGTGGGACACTTAACTGACTGAGCCACCCAGGTACCCCAGCAACCCAGATTTTTTAAAGCATATCTTTTCTTTCTTTTTTTTTTTTTTAATTTTTTTTCAACGTTTTTTATTTATTTTTGGGACAGAGAGAGACAGAGCATGAATGGGGGAGGGGCAGAGAGAGAGGGAGACACAGAATCGGAAACAGGCTCCAGGCTCCGAGCCATCAGCCCAGAGCCCGACGCGGGGCTCGAACTCACGGACCGCGAGATCGTGACCTGGCTGAAGTCGGACGCTTAACCGACTGCGCCACCCAGGCGCCCCAAAGCATATCTTTTCTGAATAACCTGGATACAAATTTCCATGGATAAAATAGCCTGATGAAAATTTAAATGTGATATTACTAAAAACAAAATATATGAATATTAAAATACTTATTACATTGAACTTTGGAACATATGGAGTGGACAGCATATTTTCAAAAGTCAAGCCTTAGCAGGCCCTTACCATGATTTAAGACCCTTTAGAAAAGAGGCTATTCTTCCCTTCCTGGCCCACATTCCATCTTAGAGAAACTGCCCATTTCCCACTCTCAGACCTCTCCCTTATTCCCTCTGAACTGGAAAAAAATAATGTATGTAAACCTAACACTCTGGTACAGATGATTGACTTCAGGGGGACAATCCGGGATTTGAAAATGTGACTCAGAATATTAGTTGGTTGTAGAAGCTAGTCTTAGAATATAAGGTCATCTCTTGTGAACAGAAAAACAGAGGAAAACTGTTGATGCATAGAAAAAGAGAAGAGTTAAGCAAATATACACAGAGGAGTAAGGAAAAGAGAGCAATTGGGCTGGGCAGTTCCTGCCAGCTTTCCAGTTCCTGGCTATCCCAGATGCACTTCCTATCCTCTGAAATGCCCTTGCCTCAGCCAGTTCAAGTGAATGTCTCTTTCTTGCAACTAAACAAACAATGCTCAACTAAGACAATGCTTATGGCTAAGAGTTCTTTATTTCCAACTGGAGGAATAATAGAATAACAGGGATAACAGACTCAATATGAGAGCCACCACGCTGTCCAACCCAAGTATTTCCTATTACTTTTTTCTTTATTAATAATTTGAATTAAAAAAGTAAAAAGTAACACATGCTTATTATAAAAAATCAAATAATACAGAATTAAAGAAAGTTGAAAATACATACCCCAGGTTTCACTTTCTCCAGATTCCATTCCTCAAGCAAATTCCTGTTAATTCATTGCATAGCTTTCTAGATTTATATATATTTATTTATAGATATTAAAATACATATTTTTAAAAATTTCTATATTTAAAAATAATATCTATCTATCATCTATCTCTTAGTCCTGTTTCAACTTAAATATGATGTCACTTCTTTATTCTTTTCCAGACACAGGAAACGTGCTCAGGACCCTCTTATATGAATGCCTCCTGGGTCTGAGGTTGGCCATCAATTAATTGCTTCTGAGTTTTCCTTTCTCCAAGTTAGGCAATCCCAAATCCATGATTTTTTCCTTGGTAGATCTATTTCAAAATATTTTTTTTTTCTCTTTCTCACTATAAAAGAATAATCAGGCTCTGAATTAAGGGCTCTAATAAAATGTTTACAAATATTTAATATTATAATTTTAATACTGGCTATCTCTGGATCAGTCTCATCATCTGTATATTGGGGTCACTGACTTATCTAGTCAGTTGTGAGGCTTAATTTTGTTTGACGTTCAGTTGATTACTCACAGCTCATAGACACTATTGTCATGTATAGTGGCCGTCATCTCAGTTAATTCATCGTCTTCTTTCAAATTGATACTGAACAGAAACACAGGTTTCTTATTTAACAAAATGTGACCATTTTAAGGCCAAAGATGGAGAATGGTTTTCTTTAGAGATACACTCCCCATTTCTCCACATTTCCTGCACACTGGTGATCATCTAAATTACCCACTGTTGGGGCGCCTGGGTGGCGCAGTCGGTTAAGCGGCCGACTTCAGCCAGGTCACGATCTCGCGGTCCGTGAGTTCGAGCCCCGCGTCGGGCTCTGGGCTGATGGCTCAGAGCCTGGAGCCTGTTTCCGATTCTGTGTCTCCCTCTCTCTCTGACCCTCCCCTGTTCATGCTCTGTCTCTCTCTGTCCCAAAAATAAATAAACGTTGAAAAAAAAAATTTAAAAAAAAAAATAAATAAATAAATTACCCACTGTACATCAACATCTGAATACTTAAAAAGTTAGAGAAAGGTCTTTTTTTAAAAAAAAATTAATGTCTGTTTATTTTTGAGAGAGAGACAGAGTAAAAGAGGGGGAGGGGCAAAGAGAGAGAGAGAGAGAGAGAGAGAGATACAGAATCTGAATCTGAAGCAGGCTTAGAGCCTGACATGGAGCTCTACACCACCAACTGTGAGATCATGACTTGAGCTGAAGTCAGACTCCCAACCAACTGAGCCACCCAAGAGACCCATAGAGAAAGGTCTTTTTAAGTAAAGTAGCTAATTAAAATTTGTTTTACAGTTTTGGTGTTTCTGAGATATCCAACCAGAAAAAAATAACAGCTGGTGTTTTCCTTTTCAATTATTTTTTTAAACCTCTGTTGTTAAAATAATTTTTGAAACATATGATACATACATAAAGTATATAAGACCTACCTGTGAAGTTAAAATAATAGTAAAAAAAAAAAAAAATCTCTGTAGTCACCACCCAGTGTTGGAGACAGGACATTGCCAGCAGGTTGGAGGCACCTTGCCTAAAGTATTCTTTATGCTCTCTCCCAGAAGTAACTTCTACACTAAATTTTTATTCCTCTTGCTTTCCTTTGTAGTTTTGCCACCTAGATATCTCCTTAAGCATTATTGTGTTGCTTAGTTTCCCCAAATCTTAAATTTTACACAAAGTGAACTACATTTCATGAATTTGTCTGGGATTATGTCAAGATAAATTCATTCATGTTGGTGAGTGTAGGCTGAGTTCAATCATTTCATTGATGAGTAATAAATATTTCACTGTATGAATATTGCACAATTTATTTATCCATTGTATTAGTGATGAGCTTTGGGGTTACTTCCAGTTTCTGCTACGATGGACAATACCTATGGGCATCCTTAGGTAGTTGCCTGGCAGAAGGATTTCTGGATTCCATTAAAATGTTTTTAAACACAAAGCAAAGGTCCTTACACATAGTAGGCCCTGAGAAATACTTGAGTCAATTAATTTCAATAATCTGCTAGTTGGTGCAAAGTCTTTTCAATATTTCCTAGCAAATATGTACCAAAGAACAAATATGAAGAACATATTTGCAGATGGAATGTAAAGTGAAGACTTGGTAATTGTTTAATTTGATTTACCCATTCCAAAAGGAATATACCCTCGCTGAAAAAAACCTGGCACAACTCGAAAGGGATAATGTTTCCATCATGTGTGTTCCTTGCTGGGCCACCAAGGAAGAATGCATTTGCCCAGCTAAGCCCTCTTAAAACTTTCTAGGACAAGGACAGATGGAAACAAATACAGTAAGTCAAATATTTGCCCAGCTGACTTTTTCTGTCAAATTGGTGTCTATTTGGGTGGCAGTCAACTTTCCCTTCAAGTCTCCTTCTGGTCCTTTTATTACCATTCAAAACATTCCTATTCCAATTCCCATCAAAAAGCATTTATTAACCACTTAGTTATTCATTGTATTGCAAATGAAATCATGGTTGCAAAGTGGACTAGTGCAAAAGGGCTGTATCCTTTGTTAGTGAAGAAAGCTGAATAACTTTGCTTAACCTATATCTCATGTTAAGACTTTACTTGTAATATCTATTCTTTTCATACAATTTGATGGATTTATATGCCAACAAAGGCCTAGATATCAGGAACTCAAAGGTAACTTATGATAATGTCCTTGTCATCACATGTAATGCCAGGAAAGCTTGAGTTTGTCCATCTTCCCCCTCTGGCAGGAAATATTAGGAGGTAGGTACTTCCTGCCTTGGGATGAGGCCTTCCCGTGTTCTCAGAAAGGGTATTGATCATAACGCAGCGTTCAGGATTCCAGATTTTCTTGCCCTGACATCAGTGACCAATCTTTCTCTCTCTTTTCTTACCTGAATTCCTGGCTTCCAAATGCTTAGCTTATTTCTTTTGTTTCTTAATAGTCATTATTAATGACAGCCATTATTAATGATTAATCATCATTAATGATCGCTGTAGATGTAATTGGGGTGGCCTGATTTCCAGCTGAGATGTGGGTAACTGCCCCAGGTGGTGAACCACATTTCCAAATAGTGTATTTGACTTTACTCACTTAGATAAGCAGTTTAGCAAGAAATCAATCTCTTTTTCTCTGACGCTCATCTCCTCCCAAATGCCTTTTCATATTCCAAGGGCCAGTTCTGCTTGTTCTTGTCATGTTGCCAGCTTTATTGTCTTTATATTTCTTGCAATTAAGCAATGCCTGAAACACTTCTTATGGCTGAAATGTCTTTAAATCTAATCTATAGATTTCTAGCTCAAGGGTGATAGGACCACTCTTATTAGATGAGTGTCTGAGGTCAGCTGTCTTTGGGCCATCTTTTCTCTTTGGAATAGTTACCTGCTAAGGCATTAGCGCCGCTATGAGGTCTTACACAAATGTCTCCCACAATAATATTTTATTTGGTAACATTTTGAGTTGGAAGAATGAGAAGTAATGTATGCTTATCTTGTAAGAATGGGGATTGGACTCATTACCTTGATAGAATTGTCAGATAAATACAGGATTTCCAATTAAACATGAATTTCAGATAAATGATACATTTTTTTAGTCTGAGTAGGTCCCATGCAATATTTGGGACACATTTATACTAAAATATTATTCATTGTTTACCTGAAATTCAAATTTAACTGGTCATCTTGCATTTTAGCCTGGCAACTCTACCCCTTGAGCTGGCAGACCTCACAACGACCAGCAGATGTTGGTTGCTCATTAAAAAAGTCACTATCTCCTCCAATACAGGGCCACTACCTTATAGCTGGTGTTGCAGCCAAAGGTGGAGGGAACCAGAAGTCCCGTAATCATTTAGAATGGCTAATGTCCAAGAGAATGACGATTAGAATTGACTTTAAGATCCAGTAGCTTTTGCATCAGCCAGTGCAGATCATTGTCTGGTGATTGACTCTTCAAGATTTCAAAGAATGGTCTTTCTCCCCACCACCTTCCTCAGTGCTCTACTAGGACAATGGTGTTCCATAGTAAAATTACGCTGAGGTCCTCATATTCTAGCTTTTTAGATTCATGCACAGAACCTCCCTTCTATCTGACATGCCACTTGGTTCTAGCTTTTTCTGCTCTCATGGTGACTTTATTTCTGTGGCTTTTTTTTTTTTTTTTGACTTTTCTTGTCACTGGGCTTCTGTTGGGGTTATCCTAATCTATTCTAACAAATTTCAATAATCTTGACTCTTGGGGTAAAGTGTTTTGAGCTCCTATATTGTTATATCTTAGGAAGCCACTAATCTTATGCAAATATGGTTCGCTCAAGCAATTTCAAAGATTACCTATAATAGCAGTAGCTTCTCTTGAAAGAGAAAGAAGAAAGGAAAGAAGAAAAGGAAGGAAGGAAAGGCAAGAGAAGGGAGATGGAGGGATAAAGAAAGAGAACGAGGGAGGAAGAGAGAGGAAGAAAAAGAGCAGAAAAAAATTAGAAAGTTCCACTTCTTTGCTGGGAATTAAAAAAAAGGAATAAAGAAAGGAGAAAAAAAAGTTTATTTGACATAGATCCTAAAATGTATTATATGTTAAAATTAAGGGAAAATGAAGCAGGAATGATTCCAAAATCTAGTGATCACCCCTGTACACATCTTTGGCCCTCCAAAGATTTTCCTGTGTGTGTCTGCGTGTTTCTATGGGAATGTATATATAATCATACATACAAATGGGTTCATACTCAACAACCTATTTTTAAATATCCTTTTTTTCACTTAATAGAATTTTATATATATTTTCCATATGTTAGGGGTGGAGGAGAAACAGTAAAGTATCCCCCAAACCAAGAGAGCTCTTTGAGACCAAGAAACAAAGCAGGCCACTCCATACGGTTTACACAGAGTTTTATTCAGAGTATTTTACTACAGGGGGGAATCAGACAGAGGATGCTCCATGACAGCCACATAGTTAGTCTCTGCAAAATCCAGACCTTCATCCACAGATTTTACAGAGTGAGGGAACATGCAGAAGGGGATCGTAGTGAGACCAAAGCGTTCCCATGCCCCTAAAAGGGCTTGCAGGGACCTAATTGACAGCTAATTTTTAATTAGATCTTGTGGCACCACCTGTCCGTCAAGAAGGAAAAGCTCATGCTGTCTCTAACAGATTCATAGGAGGTCAAAACAAGCCTCCTCCCATCCTGGCTTTGGTGGGCATTTCTGAAGTATATATTAACCTCGAGGGAACCAGAACATGTAGCTCCATGAGAGGTAACTGAGCAAACTTGAACAAGCTGGAGGGCCAAAGATGAAGTCAGTATTTTCAGCACTCCTACACCATGTCATTGAAAATACTTGTAAAATATCATTTTAGAAACTGTAGAATATGCCACCGATTGTAATGCTTAATTATACTCAATCAGTCATCTATTTTGTACATGTTATTCCTTACTAACATCTTATGGCTAGATCTTTGCCTACATCTTAAGTTATTTCCTTAGAACAAATTATCAGCAGAATTTCTGAAGCTGGGTAAAGGGTATTTTACCCATACCCTTAATTTGTTTTTAATTTGAATAATTTTAGATTTACAGAAGAGTTGCAAAGATAGTACAAAATGTTCTTATGTCCTCTTCGGCCAGCTTCCTCTGATGCTACCCTCTTACATAACTCTGGTACATTTACTATGACCAAGTTAACATTGGTAAATATTAAATCGAGGTACAGCATTAATGTCTTTTTTTCTATTCCAGATTCCAATCCATACAATTATGTTGCATTTTCATCTTTTCCAAATTGTTTTTCATGACCATGACACTTTTGAAAAATACCAGACAGCTATCTTATAGACAGTTTGCATTTGTCTGATGCTTTCTCATTATTAGACTGGTAATGTGACCATGTGGCTTTAAGATTTTTTTTTTTTTTGGTAACATTTTTGACATATACTTTAGAAGCCCTTTTGCCCAATATAAGTGATAGGATAACTGAAAGAAGTTGTTTAAAACAGGAAAAATTTTAAATGATACATACATATCTCACCCACCTCTTTTCTTTCTTTTTTGTTTTCTTTTTTTTTTTTTTTTTGCTTTATGTACCTTCACTTGTCAATATCTTAAGGTTGGGCCAAAGGTTTGAATGTTTGCTTGTATTATTTTCTGTTTTTAGGACATTCTAATTACTGGATTTCTGAATCATTTTTCTTTCATAAATTGTAACTATAATGAATAAGTCACTTATGATTATAGTTACACTTTGCTTACAATGGAGAGAGAACTTAAGCACCTGAAAAGCAGCTCTTCAAGATTTTTACAATTTTCTTCTGTATTTGACTCACCACATCTAATTTGACAGCAATTTTCTTTTTCATTTTCAAAAATTTATATTCATCGAGTCTTTGTAATGCACTTGGTTTCCACTGAAAAAACAAATCGCTTTCCATTTACAGATTATATAATGTTAATTAAATAACAATTATAATAATGAATAGAACTGATGTAAGCGTAGGAAAAACATAACTAATTCTTGGTGATAAGTCCCTTTGATTTTAAACCAAATACTAAACATTGAAAAAGCAGCACTGCTTAGGTGAATTTGAGAGCCCTCTGGGCTCAAGCATTCAGTGTGCAGAAGGAACTAGTCAATGTGCTTTGTAGAGAGAATGGTGAGTGCTGGTTCATCCAGAAAACCGATGAAGAAGACAGCAGTAAAGGGAGCTGCCAAATTGTTCTCCAGTAAAGTTGTCATCTATGTGAATTTCCCATTCTATTCCCATTCCCATTCTACCTTTGACAGCGTTAGATTGTAGTATAAAACTTGTATATCAAACTAGATTATATAGAAGTCATCTTTGTTGATAATAGAAAATTCCATGTGAGTGATTACTAATAAGATTGAATTTTCTTTATCATTTTGCTTATTGATCATCTGTATTTCTTTGTTTTATTATTTAAAAAACTTTTTTTTAATGTTTATTTATTTTTGAGAGAGAGAGAGAGAGAGAGAGAGAGACAGAGCATGAGCAGGAGAGGGGCAGAGAGAAAGGGAGTCACACATCCGAAGCAGGCTCCAGGCTCTGAGCTGTTAGCACAGAGCCCGACGGGGGCTCAAACCCACGAACCGTGCATGAGATCATGACCTGAGCTGAAGTCGGACGCTTAATCGACTGAGTCACCCAGGCGTCCCGATCATCTGTATTTCTTTGTTTATGATAGTAATGTATTTTTACAAAATTAGCAATTCAATTTAATGATAAGCCTTTATTTCAAGGTCTCTAGACCAGGAACTGCTTCAGTCATCGGGTAACAATCATTCTAGTAACTACTGTGTTACTAATGGAGAACTGAACTACTGCCTGTCTCTCCCAAGCTGATCTCTGTCTGGTGACTCCCAGGAGGAACATTATGAGGGTCTTCTTCTTTTAAAAAGCTAGATACAATAAGAGAGGGATCATTCACCAAGAGAAAGGCAATTCAGCATGGGGATTAGAAATACGTCTAGATAAGCCTCGCTCCTTATACTTACATGATCTGCCACGTCTGTCCCTTGCCTCTCTAACGTCCACTCCTACTGCTCCCCCCTTTGCTGGCCTTCGTACTATTCTTGGAACACATTGAGCTTGTTCCTACCCAGGGCCGTTCTGCCCGCTGTTCCCTCTGCCAGAAACAGACCTTCCCCAGCTATCTGCATGGTTCACTCCCTTACCTCCTTCAAGTCTTTGCCCAAATGTCACCTTTACACTGGAGCAGCAATCGTTGACTACCATACTTAAAATTGTAACTTACTACCCCCACCACTTCTAACTCCATTTACTTTTTCTTTTGTTCTGTAACATCTACAAATTTCCTTATTCTATCTCATGTACTAATTTATCATATACGTTGTTTACTTCTGACTCCCATTGCTAGAATGAAAACTCCACTCTATAGGCGAGGATTTTTGTCTGTTTTGTGTTCTGACATCCCAGGACAGTGCCTGGCATTTAATAAAAATTTGCTAAATGAGTGAATGAATCAGTTTTACAAAAAAAAAGGCCTTCAGGTATGCAAAAGAGAGACACAGGAAAGAGAAGTCCCTACTAGGGTACTCTATCTGGGAAAATAGAAGTGTAATTTTAATCAGGGCCTTTTGAAGATATTTCTGCTCTCTTTGTTGACCATCCCACAAGAGTGACTTTGGATCTTCAAGCCACATAGGTCCATCCTTTGCAGCCCTTTTAGATGGTCTGGTTCACCCACATAAGCCTATGTGGGTGTTATGCCAAAAGCCACCCCATCACTAAAACCTCTGTAGATTAGAGATTTCCACACTCTAGTGCCAAACCATAATAGTTTTCAATGGACTTTCTCTCAGATGATTCTTGAAAGCTCAATACTAGATGATTCAGCTCAGAATATTATAACAAAATATGATAGACTCTGTAGTTTAAACAACAGACATTTATTTCTCCCAGTTGTGGGTTGGAAAATGTAAGATCAAGGTGCTGGTGAGGTAGGTTTCATTCTAAATCCTTTTCTCTTGGGTTGCAGGTGGTTGCCATCTAGCTGTGCACTCGTAGGACCTCTTCGTGTGTGCTTGAAGTGGAGGGAGCAAGCCCTCTGGCATTTCTTCTTATAACAGTGCTAATCCCATCGTCAGAGCCCTACCTATAAGACCCCCATCTAACCCCAATTACCTCCCAAAGGACCCATTTGTAAATACTATCACATTGAGGTTAGAGCTTCAACACATGCATTTCAGGGGGACAAAAACATTCAGTCCATAACACTGAGAGATCAGGACCCTGAGATCTACAGCCCTGAGTATGGAAAGCGTCAGGGAACATTTTCTATACCCGTCTCTCCTAGCTCACCAGCCAGATTATCTGGCCTAAAATAATAATCTGTCCCCCCACCCAACCCTTGGAGGAGAAAGCCAGAAGAACTACTGTAGGTAAAGGCACTGTTGGTCCTCATTTTCTTTCCACTCACTGAGACTATTACTTTTTTTTTTTTAATTTAAGAAAGTTTTAAGGATTTTTTTTTGGTTTAGGCAATAATGAGAAACTGGAGTTTCCACTTTTGTTTAGGACATAGAAAACCATACAAAATGTCACCCCCCCCCCCCCATACTAACAACAGGAATAACCCGGACAGTCTTAAAAAGTATATCTTTTCTTAAATTTAAACTTCAGACAACTGAAGTTGCAAGGCAGCTAGCTGCCCTGAACTGAATCTCAAAGAGCAACAAACCCTTCCAAGGAGAGATAGGACACACAAACTCCTTCACCTTTAGCAGAGCCTGGGATGAAGACATGGACTTTGTGTAAGCAGGTGAGAAGAAATTAGTTAAAACGTCAACAAATTCCCATGGGCCAAGGGTGGGCTATGATGGCAGTTTAGAACAACTGAAAGCCCCATTCACAAGGGAAGTTCTCGCTGATTTGCACACTCTTTTCCATGACCTTACCCTGGATGCTCACAAGAAAGACTGGTCAGGGCAGAAGACCAGAGAGAGCTGTCCTTGGATCCTCAGAAATACTGAGATGTCTGGTTGTCATGGGGATAGAGGCAGGAACAGGGAAAGGGCCCACCCCAAGGCCCAGGTGCACAGACTCTGCCTGACCCTGGGGCTGGACTAGGAGAATAAAGAACCACCTCCAGTCTCCAGCAGGAGCCTAGCATCAAATAATAAGCAGCAATAGTCTACTGCTGACAGAGAGGTAAGAAAGAGCTTAGAGAGAAATGCTCTTGGAGGCACAGGCACGCAGGGACTGATGAAACCTGAGGGATGGAACAGGAACACTGAGAAAAGCCAACATGCCTCCCTGGCCCTGAAGGCCTCACATCAAAGCATAAATCCACCACTGGAAGAATATGAAGACATGTGCCTTGAGATGATAAAAATGAAGCTCAAATAGGACTTTGACATGGGTTGTAAAAGGGTTGAGAAAACATGTACTTGACAGTCTACCTTTTCAATCTTTCTTGCCTTACACCTGGCTCAACACTTTGATCTTAGAAGAATGAGTGTTTGAGATTTTCCATGGCTCCATTGTTGGCAGCCACAGAGCAGTGAGAGCCTTCCCAAAGAGTGGCTCAAGTGGTGCAGGTGACTATGAGGTGCAGGACTGTCCTTGGTCCTTAGTGCTATCATAAACTGTGACATTCTAGAATCCCAAATCAAACTTTGTGAGTGGTTATTTGTTCTGCCCACATGAGGGGAAGGATCTAATATTGGGAGTCCTGTGCCTGCTCCTGCTCATTGCTGTGGCTGTTGTGGTTTGATTTTGGATCCACCTGTTGGTCCTTGCACCACTATTCATGCCAGCGCAGCCAGACTAAGTGGCTATAGCCAGGGTGAATTAGAGGAAAATTCATTTACCATTGTTCCCAGTGGAATAATTTTTTTCAACTATCACACGCTGGAAAACATGTACAGGCAATTTGGCTTTATGAAACTTCTGCTAGGAAAATCAATGCAACATCGATGATGTTAAATGGTAAGGTTAGTTTTTAAAAACAATATTTCCCTAGATTCTCCAGCACATTCTCTAGGAATTCTTCTATGAGTTCTGTAAACATTCACAAGAGGCTATAGAATAGTTGAAGATACAATTCATTTTCCAAGGTCAAATTTACTTCTTGGAAGGCCCTCTATATTCTGCATGTGAACATAATTGCACAATTAGGAAACACAGCCTCAAATATGTTGATTACAATATAATTTCCATCACTTCACACATGAATTGCTCAAGATTTAAACTTCAAATTTAAATACAACACATATTCAGAAGAGACAAAAAAGTACCATTTACTCATACTGTTCCTCAAAATTTCAAATATGTTGATGACTGAATCAAACTTGGAATTCACGATTACCTCGAATGTGTACAGATATAATTTTTCTTAAAAAAGCAACAAATACCTAAAAACAACTGTTTTCTACCTAAATAATGAGTTAAAATAATTTAACAATTTGGTTTGTTTAGAAACTATAACATATGCCTGTAATATGAAAAGTAGAAAAAAAAGCCTTAATCTCATCTCAATTCCCTTCATATTCTGGAGGAGCTGAAAAAAAAGATAATATAAGCCAGTTATAACATTTCTTTTGTTTGTAGGTGATGATGATCCTAAAAGTAAAGGCAATTGCTACCTATGTTAGAGCTGTAGTGTAGGAATCTGAGGATATGTCAGTATTCCAGTAAATAGTAAGAGGGATAAAAGAGAGAAAAGCCCATGGCATGGGTTCCTTCTATCTGTCTTCCTATCTTCAGATATAAGCTTTTGCAAAACAAAAGTGGGTGGGATTATGTCTTTTTCATGTCTTCCTGAGGGCACGGAAGGTCTTTTTAATGTCATTTTGGTTTTTTTCTTTTTAAGATGGTCCTGGATCTTCTTTTTACTGTATTAATTTGTGGAAGAATGTAGCAAGCACTTGGATCGATTTGCTGGGGGCCCATGTAGTAGTTTAGAGCTAGCCCTTGTGACAAAGACTGTTTGCTTCAAGAATTAGTTTGTTACACACTTTCTGAATTGGGAGAATTCAATTTTATTCCAGTGTATTTCGAACATCTAGCAAATTCTGCTTACCGTTTTTCTTAGGTCTCTTTTTTTGCATTTTTATTGAGCTTTCTTTTCTTTTTTCTGAGCATGAGTTATACATGTTCATTATAGAAAATCTAAATATCACAGAAATATGTCTCCTATAAGCTTTCCCAAAGACATTAGTTTAGACCAGTAGACTTTTCATTCTGTAACCTAACATGGTCTAATGATAGTCTGTGTTATGGAGAAAAAAAATACTTTAGAAAATTAGAACGTAGTTAGGTTCTTCAGAAATTGCCACAAGATATGTGGACCTAAAGTTTAATAAATCTCCTATATTCCTTCTTAGACCTCATTCTGAGTGTATTCTCTTCTTATAAATTATGATACCACCATTTTCAATACAGTGTAAAAAATACCTCCAAGCTCAACTCAAAGATCTAATGACATTGTCAGTAGTTCCCCCAAAGAAATTAACTTTGTTTGAATTTAGATTTAGATTTTGGATTCTGAAAGATATTTTAGTTTGCCTTCCAAATAATGAACAAATATAGGGACCAAAAAGAAGGCCTCAGAATTGAAAATGTTTGGCTAAATATCATTAGTTTACTACTTACTAAGGTTGGTTAAATAATGTTTAAATAAATTGCATTTAGTAGTTTTATTATACTGCTAATGTTCAGTAACACATTACCTATCTGGCATTTAGTTAACCAGCAACCTTAACCCTTCAGAACATAGCTTGAAACCAAAAATAAAACCAAAATAGATCACAAGAACAAAAGTTCTCATTCCTCATGTGGAAGGTCTCCCAGGTCCTCCTTCAAAGTCAATTTGCTCTTATGTAGGACATAATATTATTAAGTTTTATATATGATTTTAATAAGCTTGGCTATCAGGTTTATGACCATCTTCAAGGTTAGAAGAATCACATTAGGAGAAGGGAGAGTTGCTTCTCCATTCAAAGACATCAGCAACCGTGAGAAGTAGGAACTATGAACTTGAAGACAAAGGGAAAAGAATTAAAAAAAAAATCTATAAATAAAAGACCTAATTTTTCAAAAATTTCAGTTTAGGTTTGGAATAACAGCTCCTTAAATGGTCTATTGTATGCCCTATGAATCACAAAAATCTCCCTTACACACCCAACGTCTTTAAAGAACATTTCATCAACCTAGTTAACAATACTTTGCTCTTCTTTGAGGATAGAAGGTCTCTTCAGACCTTTCAGTGGTAGGTAGTATGGTCCGACTCTGGTGTCCTATGGGTTAGAAGTGGATTGTCCACATTTTTGACCGTCTAACCTCCTTATAAACAGCACCACCACTCCTTCACATTCCTTCTCACTTAGAGCCTAGGCTATCTAGCTATTAGCATGATATGGTATAAAGGACACTAACTCTGTAGTCAAACAGACACAGTTTTGAATCCAGCCCTGCCATTGACAAATTCTATAACCTGGGATGAATTACTTAGGTTCTGTGATTTCAGTTTAATCATCTGTGAATGATTTTGATCATCTGTGAATGAGGATGAGGGAATACTATTATAGGGGTATTGTGAAAACTGAATATGAAAATGCCTAACTATGCATACTATATAATAAGTGTCCATTATTGCTATTACCAACTAGCTACCCTCACTCTTCTCTAGTAATCCTCAACTGCTGAATTTCTGATGATTGCACAGTCATAGAAAGCTTTGGTACCTGGCTCGTTGGTTTTTTGTCAGTGCTTGACATCGTCCATTCAATATTCTTATCTCATTATTACTTTGCTACTTTTCATTAGCCCCTTGTCAGGGGCTGACTTGTGCCTTGGTAGTGGATCTATATCATCTCATTGTTTCCCAGATCTGCTGTATATCTGAGATGTTAAATTCTAAGGGGTGCTTTGTTTTGTTATTGTCTTCTTTTCCTCTACTTCTTTTTCTTCTTGCATCTATATTTGCTTTTACAAATAGAGTCCAAAAACTTTAGCCCAATAACTGCTTAATTGTCTTCTATTATATAAAGTCCACTTTCTTACTTTCTTCTATCCAGTCTACACCTGGTGACTCAAAGCTTCAAGCATTCATACAGTACTCTCTTCTCTCTTGCCCCTTGTCCTTCCAATGTACCCCTCTCAAATTTCCTTATCTATGTGCAACCTAGCTTTTCTGTTCATACAAGTCCTTTATCAGATATATTTGTCGAAAATATTTTCTCAATCTATGTTCTGCTTAATCATTTTCTTAAATAGTGTCTTTGGATGAACAGAAGATTTTAATTATGAAGTCCAATCACCAAAATTTCTTGTATGGCTGGTGCTTTCTGTGTCCTGAGAAATTGTTGCTTACTTGATAGTCATGAGGAATTTCTCATATATTTTCATTGGAAGTTTAGCTTTTACATTTAGGTCAGAAATCCATCTCCAATTAATCATTGTGTATTGTGTGACATAGGTGAAAAGGTCCATTTATTTATTTATTTATTTATTTTATTTTTTTAAATTTTATTTATTTATTTATTTTTTTTTTAATTTTTTTTTTTCCAACGTTTATTTATTTTTGGGACAGAGAGACAGACCATGAACGGGGGAGGGGCAGAGAGAGAGGGAGACACAGAATCGGAAACAGGCTCCAGGCTCTGAGCCATCAGCCCAGAGCCTGATGCGGGGCTCGAACTCCCGGACCGCGAGATCGTGACCTGGCTGAAGTCGGACGCTTAACCGACTGCGCCACCCAGGCGCCCCTCCATTTATTTTTTTCATATAGTTACCCAGATCTGTTGGAAGACTTTTCTGCCCCCACTGAATTCTTTGGTACCTTTATGGAAAGTAGTTGCTCAAACGTGTGTATCTCTTTATTGATGGCATATTCTATTACATTAATTTATTTGCCTTTCTTTATGCCAATACTATTGTTAAAAAACACATCTCTGTAGATCTCTTGTAAATTCTCATGTCTTGTGAGCAGAGGTACTAATTATCTTTGCTCTGGATTACTTTTTCAAAGATATTTATATAGAAAATAGTCTTAAAAAACAGAAATAATGTCTCCCTCCAGAATAAAGGAAGGCTTGTTTATTGCCTATTATTATAAATATAATAAAGATCATGTTTCCCTCATAGGCAAAGGTCAGGCAGGCTCACTGTCTAATATTAAAATATTTGGGTTCCCTAAAGTCGGGATTCCTCTGTACTGGACTCTACTGTGTGTTCAGTTATCATCTGACACTTTTTGTGTCATTCTGTGGGAACTGGTGCTCAGTGAACTGACACTAATGCTGATAGTCTGGCTATAACTATTGCCATGAGTAATAAGGCCCTTATCTCTGATCCTGGAGTGTTAGGTCTTCTGCCAGCATCCTCGAAAACTAGCAGGCTACAGGTCCAGCATATGCTCTGTCTTGGTGAACTTTCTATGTGGATTTGTAAAGAATGTATATTTTCCCATTGTTGGATGCAGTGTTTTATAAAATCAATTAATTTAAGTTGGTAACTACTGTTTAAATCTTGCACATGTTTATTTTCTTTCCAACTATTTGTTCTATCAAAGACTTAAGGAGAAATTTTAAGGATCTCATTCTCTACTCTATTTCTATTTCATTCAGTTTTTGCTTTGTGTATTTTGAACCTATGTTAATAGGTGCATATGCATTAATGACTGTTGTGTTTTTTTTAACAAATTGATTTGTTTTTAAACTATGACATGTCCATCTATACCTGTGGTAATATTTCTTTTTTTAATGTTTATTTTTGAGAGATAAAGATAGAGATAAAGATAAAGAGAGAGAGAGAGAGAGAGAGAGAGAGAGAGAGAATAAGCAAGGGAGGGGAAGAGAGCAAGATGATAAAGGATATGAAGCAGGCCCTGCATTGACAGCAGACATCCTGATGTGGGGCTTGAACTCTTGAACCATGAGATCATGACCTGAGCCAAAGTCAGGTGCCTAACTGACTGAGCCACCCAGGTGCCCCAATATTTCTTGTCCTCATGTCTATTTTCTCTGCTAATTACATAGCCACTTAAACTTAAAATCTCCAATGGCTCCAAATAACCTTCATAATAAATGTCAAACTCTTAATCTTGGCATTCAAAATTCTTATTATCTGGTTTATGTCTACCTCTCCATCATTAAATGTCTTACAGTTCTGCCACCTTAACCCAGTGTAGTGACAAAACAACTTCTTTGAGTTCTTAAAATTCTCCATGCTCTTCCCTTTTCTCTAGCTGGCTAACTTCTCTTTATCTTTACAAATCACCTGTTTTGGGGAAACTTCTCCCATCCCCTCTCCCAAAGCACACATGCTGGCTTTGAATTAGGTGCTCCATTTCTGAGCTCTTACAATACCTTGTGGCTATCTATAACTATAGCATAGTTATTATAAAGGTGCTTTATAAGTTTTAATTCTCTTGTCTATCTCTCATATCATAGTGTAAGTTCATCAAGAAAAGGAGTTTTCCTCTCATCGAGGTACTCAATAAATGCTTATTGAAAGAATGAATAGAGCATGATCCATTACTCAGAGAGGACCATAGATCATTAAAAATATTTTATTTTATTTTTAATTAAAAATTGTATTTACTTAGAAGCATTCAGAATGTCAACAAAACAGCTGCAACTTTTTTTTTTGCCATTACAGAGTAGTATTCAGTTAACAGAACAATAATTATTTCACATAAGCTGCATCAGAGACAACTGAAGATGAAAAAACTACCATCCCCATATATAACTAATTTGTGCTGTGCACTAACAAGAGCCTGTTTTAAATTTCCATGCCAATTTACAACCTGCATACTGTACCAGGCAAGGTTAGTGACTTTTGACAATACTACCAGGACAGGGCTATCTAAAGACACATTCTACAGTGTGTTAGCTATACAAAAAAAAAAAAAAAAAAGACACGGTACAACTTAAAAACAAATCTTACATAGCCTTACATTTTAATTTTTTTTTTTTCTTTAAAAGGAGCTGTGCACAGGGGGGTTAAATGCTTTATAGACAAGAGAAAAAAACTGCTCTAGAACCAACTTATTCACCATCATCGTCTTCGTCTTCCTGGTCCTCCTCCTTTTCCTTCTTTTTTTTTGCTGTTTTTGGCTTGACGACTCCCTTTGTAGCTGCATCAGGCTTTTCTTTAGCTCAGTATGCAGCAATATCCTTAGCCTTCTTTTCATAAGGCTGCTCATCATCTGCGGCAGAGTTATTCCACATCTCTCCTAGTTTCTTTGCAACATCACCAATGGATAGGCCAGAGTGTTCTCCTTTGATTTGGGGGCAAACTCAAAACAAAACAAGAAAAAGGCTGAAGGAAACCTCTTGGGGGCAATGGGATCATTAAACTTCTTTTTTGTTTCCCCTTTAGGGGGGATATAAGTTTTCGTTTCTCTTTCATAATGGGCCTTGTCCGCCTTTGCCATGTCTTCAAATTTTCCTTTCTCTTTAGCAGACATGGTCTTGCACCTCTCTGAGCACTTCTCAAAAAACTCTCAGAAGCCGACTGGAGCATCTGGGTGCTTCTTCTTGTGCTCCTTTAGGCAAGTTTGCACAAAGAATGCATATGATGACATTTTTCCTGTTGGCTTCTTAGGATCTCCTTTGCCCATGTTAAATTATTTTCCTTAGGGAGGCACAGAGTCACCTAGTGCTGGTCTGGCTCTCACTTGCCCCATTGCTGTCTCTATGGAGTTAAATGTACTGCAGTGGGTGTAAGAGTGGGAGCCAAAAGCAACCTCCAAAAAGATTTTAAATTATATTTCATGTGCTCTATTTAAGAAGGCACGAAAGTACATAATATGGCTTAAAAATGCTATCATAGAGGTATATCATGTCCAAAATGCTTAACATTTTTTACATGATGCTCATCCTCAGAAAGGCAGAAAACTTGTTACTTGAAGTAAAACAAGTTTGAAGGTTTGTTATGATTTATTATTAGCTCCATATTTTTAATAACAATGCAAACAGCCATTTGTTCCCCCCAGCCAAACAGCAGGTTTATTAGTGATGCTGGATTCTGTACACATCGTGCAGCGTGCACGCAAGCATTCCCTCGGGAGTCTCTCTGGCGGGAGGGACGACACTGGAGTGGTATAAATGAAGCTTTGGTGTGCAGGTTTTCAGGAGAGAGCACAGGTTAACACTGCAAGACGAACGCTTCACACAACACCAGCTCACAATGTGGATTAGGTTTTTGGCCAAGGGGGTAAATTTGAAGTGACTAGACACCGGGGCCACCGCAGACCCGACTTGGGACCGGGCGCCTAGGGCTGGGGCTCTGCCGGGCTCTGTCGTTTTGCCTTCATCTGCAGGTACTGCCCTTTGCCTTGCTCAAAACGCTTCTTCTCATCCCTGGTCTCAGGCACGAGCTGGGGTACCAGCAGTGACTTGTTCTCCTGGCTCAGGCACATGTAGGTGAAGAAGGCACTGGCAGCCCGGTAGTGCTTCTGCGAGTTGTCCACCACGGGGTTGGCGTCCACCAACACCTCGATTTTCACGGACCTGTTGCTCGTGAATGTCATGTGCCCAGAGATGGTAATGATGCACTCTTTTCTGAGCTTGTCGTGTAAGTTAATGGCGTCCACAGACGCAGTGACTATGTTGGTCTTGCAGTGATGTGTGGCCACAATCCTGGCCATCTCGTCCACGAGCTTCATGGTGACATCTCCATGCATAAAGCCATTCAGGGTGCAGTCAGAAGGCCCCACCGGGTGGATCAAGCTGGACTGGCTGTAGCTGACCGTGTCCGGCTCTGGGTTCAGGACAGGCTGGACGACATCTCCCTTCCTCTACTTGGTCTGTGTGCGCTCCAGCTTCTGGGTCTTGTAACGCTTCCAGCCCTCCTACTCCTGCTCCAGTCGGGGATACATGACTGGAGGCACCTCCAGGACCTCCAGGACCTTGTCCACGTTCTTCAGTGACAGGGGCATGTACCACAGGGGGGCCTTGTTGGTCAGCTTTTTAGTACCTGTGAGGATGTTTTCAGACATCACGTTGACCTGGACTTTCATGGAATGCTTGGGGGTGGAGGTGATACCTGCGCAGAAGTGCACCACCTCGTGGATGTACAAGGGCGACAGGAAGTCGGTGCGCTCCATCTGGGCCAGGGCGGCCACGCGGCTGTTACAGTCCCGGGTGCTAACGATGGCCTCTGCCTCCTCCCTCACCTTCAGGATGGTTCCACTGTGGACATTGCCAGCCACACTGACACCATCCGGCCGCGTGATGGGGCAGACCTAGATGGAGGACTAGATGGTCTCCGCGGCAGGACCCAACATGCTGGCCCCGTTGGCGAACAGCTGAAGGAGAACCCAGGTGTCTGGCAGGCCTGGGGCAGAATGAGCGACCCCGGGAGGCGCCCTGGAGGGGGAGGGCCAAAGACGCCATTTTTTAATATACAGAATAAAAGAAAACAAGGTAACCTATCAGACACAATTCCAAAATACAGGCTAGGTTTCTCCTGAAGAAGTCTGTCAAAATGTCTCTTCACCTAAATGTACCCCTTAAAGACAGGAAGGTTCCTGGCTTTTTGACCAGGGACTAGCAAGTCCTGACCCACTGACTGCTACTTCGGTTGTAGAAGTTAATAATAGACTCCATTTGTTACTTGCCATGATCTGGTGCCTTTACTCCTGTCAACAAATGAAGAAGTGAAGGAATTTGCCTCCGGTAGAACTGCTTAGAGGACCAGTAGCAGACCAGTATTTAACCTCAGGCCCGTGTGACTAAAGTCTGAAAGTAAACGACCTGGATACCAGACTCTTTCTGTTTTCATGCTGTAGACTGTGGTTAACCTCGACACTAGCCTACTTTTGGTGATAACCATGGATCATAAACACAGAACTTAATGTCAGTATTGTTGCTAGCTGTTTTAGAACAAAGCCTTCTGAATGGCGAATAAAACCTCCATATATATTTCTGTTTTCTTATCTGTAACATTTTATTCCTTATATATTCCTGTATAATCATTCCTTATGGGAAGAGTAAAAATTCTCTGTAATAAAAGGAATGTCTGGCATTTGTAAAATATCATAAGACATTTAGAACAAAAACAAATGTCTTATAAATTCGTTGGAGTTGCTTGAAGAAATGTGTAATATTAAGGCAAATTATTAGTGGTTGAAATGTATTTTTCACAAATCCCACCAGTTGTTTTAAGTGCAATCTCACGGTAACAGTTTGTTCAGCCAAGATTAACATAAGCCAATATACACATTTGTAGAAAAATTCGACCCAATTACTTTGAGAAACACTGACATATTTTAGATTAAAATGCCAAAAACTGGAAATTTCTTAATAATTAGTTTCAAAAATGACATTTTTTGGAGAAAAACTGTCCTTAAAAACACCTCCATGCACTTATGTTACATCTATTATGCCACATATTGAGTTACATAAGTGGGCAAAATAAGAAAAGCAACTAATCTCAATAGTTATAGCTCATGTTTTTTTCTAGTTGACATACGAGGCGAGTTGCCTTAAAGGTCATTAGTCATGTGCTCTTGCAGATAAATCTCACAACTGATGCTGTTTAACTTGGCAGGACTATAAAATATTAGAAAGCTGTTATTGAAATTCTGGAAGTTTTTGTGAAGTCCTAAAACTTCAAAAATTGAAACTATTACAAAGATTGTTCATGCTTTTATTTTGTAAAATCAAACTATAGCATCTCCTGGCTTTTTTTTTTTTTTTTTTTTTTTTTTACCTCCTCAAATACAGCTACAAGCATATCTTTCCTGGTTTAGGGAAACACATGTATCCATACGTACCAATTCAATAGGTTTATGTGATTTTTATTGGGACTTTGGGAGAATGGGGAGAAAGCCATCAGAAATACACCTATTATATTATTTTGTATACAGAAGATTAAGGAAAATATAAGACACTGTAGAGCGGAATGAGCAAGTGTTAACAGAACATTTCAGATAAGAATACTAGGCAGGGACTAGTTAAGATTATTATAATTTCAGATGCTGTCTGCATGAAAAATGTAAACCAGTTATTACAGTAAATCAATTAGAGCATTTCAGGAGTTATGTATGCTGATGAGTAGGAGAAGGAACTTTAGGAGTAGATCAACAGAGCAAATAGACTTTCACCATCAGTGTAAAACATGTACTGGAATTTGGACTTCTTATTCCATCACAACTTGGTATAATCTTTAAGACATGTAGCTCTTAAGTTCCCTTAGCCTGTGACACAATCTCTCTTCTTCTTAAATACTCAGGAGAAGGGTATTCTGTTGATCAAGATCAAGGTCACATATCACTTAATCCTTCATCTAAATGACCACATTACTTCTTGTCTATACCATTAATTTTTACTGCCTTGTGGCTATTGCTGAACTATTACCTCAAAATGCAATTGAATTCTTACAATTTTTAGGGCAGACACCAAATCTTTTACTGCTTGATATACTCCCCTATGACTAGCATTGTAGATGCACTTTAAAATTCACTGAAACCTGTCAGGTAAACATGGCTGATTGAACAAATGTGTTCATCTCTCCACTTTCTCCCAAATTTCCAGCAAAATTACAGGAAGGAATAAAAAAGGTACTGATTTATACAATACAAGATAATGAGAATGGGAGAGAAGACAGCAGTGGACTAGAAAGATAAAAATTGGGGAAATATAGCAAGTGCATGGAAGAAACATTTAATAGTGTAGGGGAGGATGAATCTTAAAAGCAAGCAAAGGGAGGTACAAAGTGCAAACCTATTCATTTGTCAAACGGTGGAAAGGCTCAGGCATTAGAGGTAACAATTAATCAGAGGAGGGGAATATGGTCTGAATGTCTGTGTCCCCACTCCCCAAATTCATCTGTTGAAATCCTAACCCCCAAGGTCATGGTATTAGGAGGCAGGGCCTCTGGGAGGTGATCAAATCATGAGGGTGAAACTGTAATGAATGGGATTAGTGCCCTTATGAAAAAGGCCCTAGAAAACTCCTTTGTCTCTTCCACCATGTGAGGATACAATGAGAAGTCTGCAACCTGCATCCTGCAATCTGGAAGAGGACTGTTACCAGAATCCAACCATGCTGGTACTCGGCCTCCAGAACCCATGCTGGTGCCCAGCCTCCGGAACTGTGAGCAATACATTTCTGCTGTTAATAAGCCACTCAGTCTATGGTATTTTGTTATATAGCCTGAGTGATGAGGAGTAATGGAGACTAAAAACTAATGAATTGGGTTAAGATACAAATTAGGATTAGACAGTCATCTAGGTACCTCCCTTACCCCATGCAGCATATGCCCACCCTGATGCCACCTCCAGAGGAAATGAAAGGTACTATACATAAGGTACTCTACATAAGGTACTCTATACATCCCAACAAATGTCTTCCTTATTATCCCTGACCCATTTAGCTCATCCCCTCACCCACAACTCCTCCAGCAACTCTCAGTTGGTGCTCTGCATTTAACTCTCCTATGTTTTGTCCCCCTCCTTGTTTTTATATTATTTTTGCTTCCCTTCCCTGTGTTCATCTTTTTTGTGTCTGAAAGTCCTCATATGAGTGAAGTCATGTGATATCTGTCTTTCTCTAACTAATTTTGCTTAGCATAATACCCTCTAGTTCCATCCACATAGTTGCAAAGGGCAAGATTTCATTCTTTTTGATTGCCAAGCAATACTCCATTGTATATATATATACCACTTCTTTATCCATTCATCCATTGATGGACATTTGGGCTCTTTCCATACTTTGGCTCTTGTTGATAGCACTACTGCAAATATTGGGGTCCATGTGCCCCTTTGAAACAGTACACCTGTATCCCTTGGATAAGTACCTAGTAGTGCAATTGCTGGGTCATAGGGTAGTTCTATTTTTAATTTTTTGAGGAACCTCCATACTGTTTTCCAGAGTGGCTGCACCAGTTTTCATTCCCACCAGCAGTGCAAAAGAGATCCTCTTTCTCTGCATCCTCGCCAACATCTGTTGTTGCTTGAGTTGTTAACGTTAGCCATTCTGACTGGTGTGAGATAGTATCTCATTGTGGTTTTAATTTGTGTTTGCCTGATGATGACTGATGTTGAGCATTTTTTCATGCGTCTTTTAGCCATCTGGATGTCTTCTTTGGAGAAGTGTCTGTTCATGTCTTTTGCCCATTTCTTCAGTGGATTATTTGTTTTTTGGGTGTTGAGTTTGATAAGTTCTTCATAGATTTTGGATAATAACCCTTTATCTGATATGTTATTTGCAAATATCTTCTCCCATTCCTTTGGTTTGCTGATTGTTTCCTTTGGTGTGCAGAAGCTTTTATTTTGATGAAGTCCCAATAGTTCATTTTTGCTTTTGTTTCCCTTGCCTCTGGAGACATATGGAGTAAGAAGTTGCTGTGGCTGAGGTCAAATAGGTTTTTGTCTGCTTTCTCCTCTGGGATTTTGATGGCTTCCTGTCTTACATTTAGGTTTTTCATCCATTTGAGTTTATTTTTGTATGGTGTAAGAAAGTGGTCCAGGTTCATTTTTCTGCATGTTGCTGTCCAGTTTTCCCAGCACCACTTGCTGAAGAGACTGTCTTTATTCCATTGGATATTCTTTCCTGCTTTGTCAAAGATTAGTTGGCCACAAGTATTTGTGGGTCCATTTCTGGGTTCTCTATTCTGTTCCATTGATCTGAGTGTCTGGTTTTGTGCCAATACCACACTGTTGTGATGATTACAGCTTTGTAATACATCTTAAGTCTGGGATTGTGATGCCTCCATCTTTTGTTTTCTTTTTCAAGATTGCTTTGGCTATTTGGGGTCTTTTCTGGTTCCATACAAATTTTAGGATTGATTGTTCTAGGTCTGTGAAGAATGCTAGTGTTATTTTGATAGAGATTGCATTGAATGTGTAGATTGCTTTGCATAGTATCAACATTTTAGTAATATTTGTTCTTCCAATCCATGAGCATGGAATATTTTTCCTTTTGTGTGTGTGTGTGTCTTCTTCAATTTCTTTCATAAGCTTTCTATAGTTTTCAGTGTCCAGATTTTTCATCTCTTTTGTTAGGTTTATTCCTAGGTTGTATGGTTTTTAGTACACAGTAGTTTTAATGTTTAAATAATAAATGATCCCAAACGAAAGTATACGAAAGTAAAAGAAAATGGGAAGAAAAATTCATAACAAAATAATACAAAACCATGTCCATGAATGAAGGCTATGAATCTCCAGATTGAAAGTGACTTTCAAGAGACCTGGATAATTAGCTAAAAGAAAAATAAGATAATAGCAAGTAAGATACACTCAGACCAAAGTATTGCCTCATGAAATTCAGATCACCAAGATCATGAGAAAATTCTAAAAGTCTCCACAAAAGAAAACAAACAGGTAACTTACAAATTATTGGGACTAAGAATAACATCGGATTTTCAACAGCCATCTGAAGGAGGAATATCTTGAAAACTGTGATGAAAATGATTTTCAACCCTCACGGTTTGTCCATAAACAAATTATAAAGAAGTTGAGAGAACAATACGGTGTCACTTTCAAGCAAGTGAGGTCTAAAAACGTTTCCTTCCCATTCTCTAAGTTTTAGGTAGTTACTCTAAAATGAGGAGTTAATTCTAGCAAAAGAGGAAGCCATGGAATCTGGAAAGAGCAGATCTAACACTAGAGAGAGTTGAAGGCGGTTCCCCAGATGATGGCCAATGCAAGTGCCAGGATCAGAGGTGTACAGCGAGCTTGGAGAGCAACAAGTTAGGACGGGTTAGAGTGACTTCAGGAAAAGCAGAGACCTGATAGGTATCTTGAAAAAAAGAGGCGCAAGCATGTGGACAAGTGAAATAACAGCTGTTGGAAGCGGTGGGAAAAATTAGCAATGGGTAATAAAGAAAACTTAAAAGTGTTTAAACAAAAGAAATTGTTAACTCTAGGGGAAAATGAAATTTGATTTTGTTTCTAAGGTGTATACACACTGTAGGCAAATGAAATTTGGTTAAAAAAGGTAATAGCACGTGGTCTGCCAAAAACATTAATGGAGATACTAAATACTGACTTAATAAAAAGTTTTTGATATTTTTTTATTTTGTGGGATGGGGAAAGAAAAAGCAGGGTAAGACTGCCAGTGTCTCCACATATGAGGAAGTTAAGAACTAATGTCTAAAGTGATAAATCAATACATAACATATTAGAAAAAGAGCACCAATGTTGTAAGTGACTGTTTTTGGTAGTAGGATAGGTTGCAAACAGGGAGTCTTTTCCATTTCAAGACTTTAAACTCTTTGTACATTACTGCAATAAATATGAAAATTAACAGTTGCTTTTTGGATATTGGGAATTACCTTATTTCCACTGAGAAGGGTCAGTTGATTTTACCTTGGTGCCTAAAGAGTCCAAAATGTATGTACCTACCCCTCCTGGTACACCAAAGGAGGGGTGAGAGAAAATGAGAGCAACCTTTCTCCCTTCATCCTGAAATGTTGCCTAGAGTGGAAACTGGAGGCTTCCGTAGTGCCTGCTACTGTGATCGGAAAGATCGGGCCAGAGGCCCCATCTTCCGCCAGATACTCTCGGTAAAGGCAGCGCTGATATTACCAGAAGTAAGGCTTAGGACTCTTGTGGGGAGGAATCCTTACATCCTGGTCCTCTAATTTCTCAGAGGAAGCGTTTCTTCTTAATACTTCCGTTATTCTGTACCCGCCCTCCTCATTGGCTCCTCCCCCAGAAAGAAGGAAGGAATTCATTTTATTGGTGGATTTGAGGGAGGGGAGGAACCGGACATGCCCTGTTCTGCTCCATTTTCATTTTGAGAGTGCTGGCTCCGGAGGGTGTGCGGAGGGAGGCTTTCTCCTCCAGGCTTTGCCAGGTAGAGTGTCTTTCCCTGGGAGGCTCTTGAATATTGAAGTCTGGCTGGTTATCCAGTGCTGCTGGTAACTGTGTGGGGTTAGTCTGCCCCAGCCTGCAGTTCACAGTTAGGAAGTCCGTTGTTGCCCTGTACCTTCACTCAAGCTTTCAGTAGTAGTAAAGGTAATGCTTTGGTTCCATTAGCCAACTATCTTGTCCTTAGTTGTTATTTATGGGGCTGAATCTAACTCACCATTAACTCTGTCAGGTATCTATCTGGTTATTGTTCCTTTGGTTTCTTAGTTCTGTAGGATTTTCTGTGATCAACTTAGTGGCAGTGTATAAATACAATTTACATAAATTATAAATTTATTAACCTTATATCAAATTATTCTTTGCATTATTGGTGTAAAGTCAATTACATAATGAGAAAATGAAGGTATTAAGTTAAATTTCCTTTATTTGCAAGTTACCCACATTGAAAATATAAAAGTTATCAACTGAAATACAGAATAGCATTTTGTTTCTCTCCTGGGAAAACATGGAAGTTAGGAATATGAGGACGCATTAAAGTGAAATGTTGATGAAAATGATGTATACTTTCCTATTGTATCCCAAGAGAGTGAGTTCAACTCACATTAGGAAATCGACTTTTATAACATATGTGCTTTGTAACATAAAATCATTGAGTATTTTCTATGTGCCAGGCAATATTTTAATGCTAGGGATACAATAGTCAACAAAACAGGCAAAACCCCTACCCTTTTGGAAACTTCCTCCTTTCCTCTCTCCCTTCCTTCCTTTCCTTCTTCTTTCTATCCTTCCTTCTTGCCTGCCTTTCTCTGTTTTTTTCTTTCTCTCTTTCCTTCCTTCCTTCCTTCCTTCCTTCCTTCCTTCCTTCCTTCCTTCCTTCCTTCCTTCTTTCCTTCTTCCTCCCCCTCCTCCCTCTCTGCCTTTTCCTTTCCTTTCCTTGCCTTTCCTTGCCTTGCCTCTCCTCTCCTCTCCTCTCCTCTCCTCTCCTTCCTTCCTTTCTTTCCTTTCTTTATTTGCTTTATTGAGGTATAATTGCCAAATGAAATTACTTTCTCATGGGCAAGACAGATAATGAACCATAAATAGGTCAAACATATAGTATGTTAGAAAGCAATACGTGTTATGGAGAAAAAATAAATAGGATGTTTGAATATGGAGTGTTGAGGCTGCACATTAGAATTGCAGTTTTAAAATAGTGCATCATTTAGTAAGGACCTGAAGGCAGTTGAGGCAACAAATTATATTCTTGTCATCTTCCAACATGCTATTTATATTACTAAGGGAGAAGAGGTCAAAGATCTGAGCTGCTGGATACTCCAACAGTAAGTATTGGAGATAAAGTGAAGGAAGGTGAAGAAGAAACAGCAAAGCAGTTTGCAGGAAATGATTTGAGAGGCCTGTTACTTATCTGAGCAAAAGCAAATAGAGGGAGGCTCAGGAAGACTTAAGGTGTTAACTGAACTTGGCATTAGAGAATAAGCAGCACATTGATGGGCAGAGTATTTTAGATGGGTAAAAATGAACATAAAGGCAGTGACAGGCATATGAAAGAAAATCATATTTGGAGTTTGATGAGTATTTTATTTGAGTGTTCCTGGAAAGAGGGTTGGCTGGGGTATGGGCTGGGAGCAAGGTTTGTTGGGGGGAGTTAAAAGATGAAAATTAGAAGTTGAAAAGATGGCTGTCTTTACAGAGCTGGGTATGATTACAGATCATAAGCGATTATAGATTATGAACAGATTAATATGAGATATTACAGATTAATATGAAATCATATTACATATGATTACAGATTATAAGTGAACTTTATAATGGAGACAACGATTACCAAATGCCAAAGTCAAGTAATGATGTTTTAGTAATATTACTCTGGCGACCTTCTCATTTTCAATGGGGTAAGGTTGGAGGTAAGACATTGACTTTGTGCATGACTATATCCAAATTTGTTGTAGTTTGGGATAGGCACTTGACCTCCTAATTCCTTGACCTCTGCTAATTCCTCTCCTCAGTTTATCTAAATTCCATTCACTTTTTAAGGCCTAGTTTGAATTCCATGTGTTCTGTGTGGTTTTTAAAAGGTTGTTCATTCCAATTTCTACTGACCTCTCCTCTCTATGAGGTCAGTTATTATTGAAAAGAAACCTTTTTCTTTTTTAATTTTCACTATGGTTGCACTTTTTCTCATTGTTGTTATTGAAGAAGTTTTAAAGCCAGGGACATGTATTTTCATTTCTTTATATTGCTTTCCAACATGTTGTAGTATGCTTGACAGTCTATTTTATTAATGATTTATCCTCATGATGTTCATGAAGTCAGGTCACATGCTCACTAGAACTTTTTCATGGGCTCTATACCACATAGATAATAATGTCAAGCCTGTTGAGTGCCCTCAACCTGCATTTATAGTTTTCTGTCTTATCATTCTGTACCATTTCCGTGGTTTAAATAGTTAGGCTTTGGAAAGATAGACATTCAACCAGACGGGTCATGCCCCCATCTCCTAAGCTGTAAGCCTCTTCCTTCAAATGTTATCATTTTGGTTCTGATATCTGAGATACTCGGATTTTTTTTAACACTTTAATTGATATATAATTTTCAGATCATAAAATTCATCCTTTTAAAGTGTGCAGCTCAAGGAATTTTAGTATATTCACAGAATTGTGTCACCATACAATATTTGCTTGCAGAATACTTGTATTGCACTAAAAGAAACCCTGTATCTTTAGTTACTACCCACTCCTTCCCCCTCTAATTCCTGGCAGTTAACTAGTCTACTTTTGTCTCTATGGATTAGCTATTCTGGACACTTCGTATAAATGAAATAATACAGTATGTGGTATTTTCTGTGTGGCTTCCTTCACATGGCGTAGTCTTTTTAAGATTTATTCCTGTTGCAGTACTTATCAGTCACTTTAATGGCTGAATAGTATTCCATTGTATGGATATACCACATTTTGTTTGTCTATTTATTAACTGATAAACATTTGGATTGTTTCAACTTTGTGATGATTTTGAATAATGCTGTTTGTGAACATTTGTGTATAAGTTATTTCATGGACATATGTTATCATTTTTCTTTGTTATGTAACTTGGAGTGGAATTGCTGGGTTCTAGGGCAACCATATCTTTAACCTTTTGAGGAACAGTTCTCCAAAATGACTGTACCCTTTTATAATTCTACCAGCAATGTATGAGGGTTACAATTTCTCCACATTCTTGGTAACACTTGTTATGATCTGTTATTTTAATTTTATTATTTTAGGCATCTTAGTGGGTATGAGGTGGTATTGTTGCAGTTTTGATTTGACTTTCCCTGGTGGCTAATGATACTGGGTATTTTCTCATGTATTTATTGGTTATTTACATATACATATATGTGTATATTTAAAGACATGTCTATTCAGATCCTTTGCCTATTTTTCAATTGAGTTATTTGTATTTTCATTACTGAGTTGTAAGATTTCTTTTTGTATTTTAATACAAATCCCTTATTAGATATATGATCTACAAATATTTTCTCTAATTCTTTGGGTTGTATTATCATTTTTTTGATGCTGTCATTTGAAATATAAGAGTTTTTAATTTTGATGAAGTCTAATTTATTTAGTTTTTCTTTGTTGTTCATGTTTTTGTTGTCAGTATTTAAGAAATGCTTCCTTAGCCAAGATCACAAAGTTTTATTTCCATTTTCTTCTAAGAGTCTTACAGTTTTAGCTCATATATTTAGGTCTATGCTCAATTTCAAGTTAGTTTTTGTATATGGTGCGAGATAGAGATCCAAATTAATTTCCTTTATGTGGATATCCAGCTGTCCTAGCACCATTTGTTGAAAAGATTGTTCTTTTCCTATTACATTGTCTTACCACCGTTTTCCAAAATCAATTGATCACATAAACATATGGTTTTGTTTTGTTTGGCTTATATGTCTGTCTTGAAGCTAGTATGACAGTCTTGATCCCTATCGCTTGGTAGTACGTTCTGAAGTCTGGGACTTTCAAGTTGGTTTTTCTCCAAGATTGTTTTGGCTATTCCAGGTCCCTTGACTTTCTATATAAAGTTTAAGATCAACTCATCAATTTTTACAAAAAAGCCAGTTGTGGGGCATATAGGTGGCTCAGTGGGTTAAGCATCAACTTTGACTCAGGTCATGATTTCATGGTTTGTGAGTTCAAGCCCAATCTGGTTCAGAGCCTGGAGCCTGCTTTGGATTCTGTGTCTCCCTCCTGCCCATCCCCCACTCATGCCCCCATTCAAAAATAAATGAATTTAAAAACTTTTTTTTTTTTTTTTTTTTACAAAAAAGCCACTTGGGATTTGACTAAGGATTATATTGAATCTGTAGATCGATTAGGGACATATTCCTATCTTACTAATTGTCTCCTAATCCACAAAAATGAGATGTCTTCCACTTCTTTCAATAGTGTGTTATAGTTCTCAGAGTACATGTATTTAATTTCTTTTGTTAAATCTATTCTTATTTTGTGTGTGTGATGCTATTGTCAATGGAATTGTTTACTCAATTTTGTTTTTGAATTGTTCATTGCTAGTGTATAGAATTCCAAATGATTAAAAAATTTTTTTTAATATTTATTTTTGAGAGAGTGAGTGAGAGAGAGACAGATACAGACTGTGAGTGGAGGAGGGACAGAGAAAAAGGTAGACATGGAATTCAAAGCAGGCTTCAGGCTCTGAGCTGTCAGCACAGAGCCCAATGTGGGGCTTGAACTCACAAACCGTGAGATCATGACCTGAGCTGAAGTCGGACTTTTAACTGTCTCTGCCACCCAGGCACCCCCCAAATGACTTTTTAATATTGATCTTGTATTCTCTAATTTTGCTCAACTTGTTTATTAATCCTATTTTTGTGTGTGTGTGGATTCTTCATGATTATAATACAAGGTCATATGATTTGCAGAACAGAGATGGCTTTGCTGCTTCTGTTCACATCTGAAAGTTGGTTTTTTTGTTTGTTTGTTTTACTTGTCTGTTCATCCTGGATAAAACTTCCAATGTTAGATAGAAGTTGTAAGAGCAGATATCCTTTGTATTGTTTCTTATTTTAGGGGGGAAAGCATTCAGTTTTTCACTATTAAGTATGATGTTAGCTATGGGTTTTCCATAGATGTCCCTCAAAAGGTTCACAAAATTTCATTTATTCCTAGTTTGTTAAGTATTTTTTCTCAGGAGAGTAGTTGGGTTTTATCAATTGTTTTTCCTCTCTCTATTGTGGTGATCACATGGTTTTGTTCTTCATTTTATTAATTAGTCTCACGTATTACACTGATTTTTGGATGTTAAACCAACTTTGCATTCCTGCAATAAATCTTACTTGGCCATATTGTGTAGCTTTTTTTTTGTTTTTTTTTTGTTTTTTTTTTTTTTACATATTGCTAGTTTTTACATTTGCTAGTATTTTGTTGAAGATTTTTGCATCTGTATTCATCAATAATATTGGTCTGTAGTTTTCTTTTATTGTGACATTGTAATCTAGTTTTCACATTATAAGGTAAGTTCTCTTGTTGGGATATGCTGCCTGTGTTCTCCTCAAGGATTTTGATGTTTTTTTGTGTCACATTTAAGTCTTTATCCATTTTGAATTTATTTTTGTGTATGGTGTAAGAAAGTCATCCAGTTTCATTCTGCATGTCACTGTCCAGTTTTCCCAATACCATTAGTTGAATAGAATGTCTTTTTTCCATTAGATATTATTTCTCATTTTGTTGAAGATTAGTTAGTTGAACATACAGTTGTTGGTCCATAATCTGAGTTCTCTATTCTGTTCCATTGATATATGTGTCTGTTTTGTGCCAGTACTATACTTTCTTGATTACAGCTTTGTAATACAGCTTAAGGACTGGAATTATGATACCTCCCACTTTACTTTTCTTTTTTAACATTACTTTGGATATTCAGGATCTTCTCTGGTTCCATACAGATTTTAGAATTGTTCATTCTAGCTCTGTGAAAAATGCTGGTGTTGTTTTGATAGGTATTAACACTGAATGTATAGATTGCCTTGAGTAATATCAACATTTTAACAATATTTGTTCTTCCAATCCATGAGGAAGGAATGTTTTTCCATTTCTTTGTGTCTTATTCAGTTTCTTTCATAAGCTTTTTGTAATTTTCAGCATATAGGTATTTTCCATCTTTGGTTGGTGCAATTATAAATGGGATTAATTTCTTGACTTCTCTTTCTGCTGCTTCATTATTGGTGTGTAACAATGCAATCAATTTCTGTACATTGGTTTATATCCTGTGACTTTGCTGAATTTATGTATCAGTTCTAGTAATTTTTTGGTGGAGCCCTCTGGGTTTTCTACATAGAGTATCATGTCATCTGCAAAGAGTGAAAGTTTGACTTCTTCCTTGCCAGTTTGTAGGTCTTTTATTTCTTTTCATTGTCTGATTGCTAAGGCTAATATTTCCAGCACTATGTTGAACAGCAGTGGTTAAGAGTGGACATCACTGTCATGTTCCTGACCTTAGGGGAAAAGCTCTCAGTTTTTCCCCATTGAAGATGATATTAGTTGTGGGTCTTTCATGTATGACCTTTATGGTGTTGAGGTATGTTCCTTCTATCCCTGCTTGATACGGTTTTTATCAAGAAAGGATGCTGTATTTTGTCAAATGCTTTTTCTGCATCTATTGAGAGGATGAAATGGTTCTTATCCTTTCTTTTATTAATGTGGTGTGGTGTATTTTGTTGATTGATTTGTGAATATTGAACAAACCCTACAGCCTAGGAATAAATCCCACTTGATTGTGGTGAATAATTCTTTAAAAATTTTTTAATGCTTATTTATTTTTGACAGAGAGAGAGACAGAGCATGAGTGGGGGAGGAGCAGAGAGAGAGGGAGACACAGAATCCGAAGCAGGCTCCAGGCTCCGAGCTGTCAGCACAGAGCCCGATGTGGGGCTCGAACTCACAGACTGAGAGATCATGACCTGAGCCAAAGTCGGACACTCAACCGACTGAGCCACCCAGGCGCCCCTATGGTGAATAATTCTTTTAATGTATTGTTGGATTTTATTTGCTAGTATCTTGTTGAGAATTTTTGCACCCATGTTCATCAGAGATACTGGTCTGTAATTCTCATTTTTAGTGGAATCTTTGTCTGGTTTTGGAATCAAAGTAATGCTGGCCTTGTAGAATGAGTTTTGAAGTTTTCATACTCATTTTTTATTCTTTGGAATAGTTTCAGAAGAACAGTTCTTATCTCTTCTTTAAATGTTTGGTAGAATTCCCCTGGGAAGCCATTTAGCCCTGGACTCTTGTTGGGAGATTTTTGATTACTGATTCAATTTCTTTGCTGGTTATGGGTCTGCTTAAATTTTCTATTTTTTCCTATTTCACTTTTGGTAATTTATATATTTCTAGGAATTTGTCCATTTCTTCCAGTTTGCCTAATTTGTTGGCATATAATTTCTCATAATATTTTCTCATAATTGTATTTCTGCAGTGTTGGTTGTGATCTCTCCTCTTTGATTCAGGATTTTATTTATTCACGTCCTTTCTTGTTTCTTTTTGATCAATCTGGCTAGGGGTTTATCAATTTTGTTAATTCTTTCAAAGAACCAGCTCCTCGTTTCATTGATTCTGTTCTACTATTTTTTTTCTTCTTATTTCTATATCATTTATTTCTTCTGTAATCATTATTATTTCCTTTCTTCTCCTGGTTTTAGGCTTTGTTTGCTGTTCTTTTTCCAGCTCCTTTAGGTGTAAGGTTAGATTGTGTATTTGAGATTTTTCTTGCCTCTTGAGGAGGTTCTGTATTGCAATATATTTCCCTCTTATGACTGCCTTTGCTACATCCCAACAGTTTTGGACTGTAGTGTTTTCATTTTCAGTTGCTTCCGTGTATTTTTTATTTCTTCTGTAGTTTCCTGATCAACCCATTCCTTCTTCAGTAGGGTGTTCTTTAATCTCCATGTATTAGTGGTTTTCCTAAAATTTTTCTTGTGGTTGATTTCAAGTTTCATAGTGTTGTGGTCTGAAAATATGCATAGTATGATGTCAGTTGTTTTTTACTGGTTGAGCCCTGATTTGTGACCCAGTATGTGATCCATTCTGGAGAATGTTCCATGTGCACTCCAAAGAATATGTATTCTGATGCTTTAGGATGAAATGCTCTGAATATACCTATTAAGTCCATATTGTTCATTTTGTCATTTAAAACCATTGTTTCCTTGTTGATCTTCTACTAAAATGATCTGTTCATTGTTGTAAGTGAAGTGTTAAAGTCTCCTACTATTATTGTATTATTATTAATGAGTTTCTTTAAGTTTGTTACCCATTAGTTTATATATTTGGCTTCTTTCATGTTAGGGGCATAAATATTTACAATTGTTAGATGTTCTTGTTGGATAGACCCCTTTATTATCATATAGTGCCCTTCTTCATCTCTTATTATAGTTTTTGGCTTAAAATCTAGTTTGTATGATATATATATGGCTATTCCAGCTTTCTTTTGATGTCCATTGGCATGATAAATCACTTCCCACCCCCTCACTTTCAATCTGGAGGTGTCTTTGGGTCTAAAATAAGTCTCATGTAAGCAGCATATTGATGGCTCTTTTTTTTTTTTTTTTTAATCCATTCTGATACCCAGTGTCTTTTGATTGGAGCATTTAGTCCATTTACATTTATAGTTATTATTGATAGATATGAATTTAGTGCCATTGTACTATCTGTAAAGTCACTGTTCCTGTAGATTGCCTCTATTCCTTTCTAGTCTTTGTTGCTTTTGGTCTGTCTCTTTCCCACTCAAAGTGTACCCTTTAATAATTCTTGGAGAACTGGTTTGGTATTCATAAACTCCTTTAGTTTTTCCTTGTCTTGTAGACTCTATATCTCACTCTATTCTGAATTAAAGCCTTGCTGGATAAAGTATTCTTGGTTGAGTTATTCCTTCCCCCTCCCCCACCATTAGCACGATGAATATATCATAACACTCCTTTCTGGCCTGCCAAGTTTCTGTGGACGGGTCTGCCTCTAACCTTATGTGTCTACCCTTGTAGGTTAAGAACTTCTTGTCCCTAACTGCTTTCAAAATTCTCTCTTTATCTTTGTATTTTGCAATTTTCACTCTGTTGTTGGCCTGTTTTTGTTGATTTTTAGGGGAGTTTTCTGTGCCTCTTGGTCTTGAATGCCCGTTTACTTCCCCAGATTAGGGAAGTTCTCAGCTATAATTTGTTCAAATAAACCTTCTGTCCTCTTTTCTCACTCTTCTTCTGGGACTCCTGTGATATGGTTATTATTGCACTTTATGGAATCACTGAGTTTCCTAAGTCTGTATTTGTGATCTAATAGCTTTTTTTCCCCTCTTCTTTTAAGCTTCAATATTTTCCATAATTTTATCTTGTTATCAGATAGGTTCCCCTTCTCTCATCCTCATTGTCATTAACCCCACTCAGTTTCACATCTCTGTTACAGCATTTTTTATTTTGGCCTGACTACTTTTTAGGTCTTTTATCTCTGCAGCAAGGGTTTCTCTGGTATCATCTATGCTTTTTTCAAGCCCAGCTAGTATTCTTATGACTGTTGTTCTAAATTCTTGTTTAAGTTATATTGCTTATATCTTTTGAACAAATCCCTGGCTATGATTTGTTCTTGATCTTTCTTTAGGAGAGAATTCCTCTATCTTGTCATTTTGTCTTTGTCATTTTATTTGATTCCTCTGTCTTTGTCATTTTGTTCAATTTCTACTGCTCTTCATTTGTTTCTGTAGATCCAAGTTTCTGACTGGTAGTATATGCCTCCTGTCTGAAGAACTTTCTTAACATTTGGTATGTTCAGGTTTGCTGGCCATGAATTTTCTCTGAGATTGTTCATCTGTAGAAAGTTTTATTTCTTATTTATTTGACAGGAATTTCACTGGGTATAAAATTGTGGCTTAACAATTTTTCTTTCAGTGTCTTCTGTTTTTTCTTTCTTTGTATTGTTTCTGATGAGAAGTTTGCTATAGTTCTTATCTTTGTTCTTCTGTATATATTTTTTGTTACTGCCTGTGGCTGTGTTTAACTTTCTCTTTCTGTCTTTGGTTTTCAACAGTTTTGATATATCTGTAGATATTTTCTTTTGTGTTTTTGTATTTATCCTCCTTGATAATCTCTGAACTTCTTGGATCTATAGTTTGATATCTGTTATTAATTTGGGAAGATTCTCAACCATTGTTTCTTTACATTTTTTTTCCTTCCCTCTTCTCTCTCCTTCTTCTGGAATTTTAATTACATATATGTTGGATTATTTGCTATTGTTCCATGGCTCTTGGATGCACTGTTCATTTTCTTTAACTCATTTTTCTTTTTGTGTTTTATTTTGTTAATTTCTTTTGACTTATCTTAAATTTCATGTATTTTGTGTTCTGCTAAGTCTTATCTAATGTTGAACCCACTGCAGCCATTCTTCATCTGTGTTATTTTAACTTCTAGCATTTTCATTTGATTTTTTTTTTTGTTATGGGTTCAGTTTCTCCACTGAAATTACTATCTGAATTTGCATGTTTGTCTGCCTTTTCCACTAGAGCTTTTTATATATTAATCATAGTTATTTTTAATTCCTAGTGTGTTATTTCCAACGTTTGTATCATATCTGAGATTGAGATATATTTATTGCTTTGTTTCTGACAATGCATTGTTTCTTCTTTGCTTTTTTTGGATGCTTCTTAACTTTTTCTTGGTACATGGACATCTCGTGTGGGATATCAAAGACTGAGATAACTAATTTTTGTGCTTGAAGATGATGCAACAGCTTTTTTTTTTCTTTTCTGATAGGACTTTAGTATAGAGGGAGGTTGGGTCAATTAAAGTCAGGAGTTGAGCTCCATCTGCATTTTGTTTTGCTATGGTTACCTTGTGGTAATACCAACTTAGAATCCTTTACCATTACCTTATGCTCAGGGTGGAGACTGGTTTGCCAGAAGGTTTTTCTGATGTCTGCTCCCCCACTCTGTTTTAAATCTTACTTTGAGAGGGTCTCCCTCCATGATCTTGCTCCTTTCCCCCAAACGGACTGCTATTCGTTGCTACTCATCTTTAGTTGCATCATGGTAAGTGTGTGTATGTGTGTGGTGGTGGTGGTGATGTTTCTGTTGTTCTTATTAAGATTTAGTTTTGTGTATGTGTGTGGTGGTGGTGGTGATGTTTCTGTTGTTCTTATTAAGATTTAGTTTAACAGGCATTGTGTCCTGGTCATTGGAGTCTCATAAGTCATCTCATGATGTGTCTGTCTCATCCAGCCAGAGAAGACCTTTATTGGTCTGGGACGAGCACTTATTCCTGCCCCTACCATAAGGGTAGGGAGTTTTTTCCTATTCCAATCTCTTAGCTAGAATGGGTTTTCAGGAGTGCTCTAAAGGAAGGGGAACAAGGATTCCCACATCTCCCTTCTTCAGTAGTTTTAAGCCCTTTGATTCTAGGAGAGATAGGAGAGAAGGATCCAAGTGGAGTTTTGTGCTTTTCCAGCAGACTGTTCCCTTCCCGCATCTCAAGGGAGGCTTTCTTAGTATAGTACTCTAACCAGTGTTTCTGTAAGCATTTGGCAAGGCCTGTAGAGACAGGGCTGGCAAGTGGGTGCAAGTTCCCCTTATGTTTGCAGCCCCCAGGCATTCTATATTCCTTGGCTAGCCCGTACTCAGCATGTAGTAATCCTTTAAATATTTTATCCTAATTTTTATTACATGTGTCCAGCAGCATCTACCCCAGGTCAGTAAGTTCTTGCTTTCTATAGTTTCCTTAGATTTGAGGTTAGTTTGTTGCTCTGCAACCTCAACTAAATGATGGGTTCAAGTATTAGAGATTTTTCTAGCATTTTATTTTTGTGTACTCAGTGTGAGATTACATGGAGTTTAAACATTGAGCCACCACACCTTGAGTATAGAATTGAAGAAGATATTCAAGTCATAAGGACCCAAGCTGGCTAGCCAATCTGTCCAGTTGTTCTTTTCATAGCACTTGGCTTTTAAGGTGCTTCCAAACTGAAAAGTCTTGTGCCTTTTCCCGCAGAGGAGACACATCTGTTTAAGGTTTTACATGGAAGAAGCTGGAAGAATGATTCTGGATCTTTATAGAATAGCAACAATGTAGTAAAAAGAGTTGGATTGGTAATAATTCTTGTTTTCAAGTGCCCTTGATGGGTGATTTTAAAAAAGGAAAAATAAAAAATAGAAGAAAAATGATAAAAAGACAGCTGAGCTCAGAATATTGTGGAGCAGTGCTGGAAAACCTTCTGGGCAGCCTAGCTATCTCTTACTAGAGCATCCATTTACCTATAATCTTAACAGATATTTGATCAATTCAACGTTGTTAACATGTAGTAAGACTGCTAACTTTTTGGCATGTACATTTATGCCATCTGGTTACACAAGCACGGAGCCCTGTTGATCAGATGATGGTACAGGTATTATTGTAAATTTAGCCATCTCATTATAGGTGAATGAAATTCAAATCGTCAGAGTATCGGGTACAATAAAAGCTTTATCTACTTTCCTGTCCTTCCTGCCAAATACACACGACAAACACATTTTACTTTAGGAAAAGACTTAAAAGTACCCTGAAGTGAAAAGTATTCAGAGGTCTCCAGTTTCTGCAAAAAAACACAAAACAGCAAGGCAATTGCAAATCAGCCTAATCTTCAAGGTAATAGGATACTCTTTAAATCTCTTGAACTACGTCTCTTTTGTATCTAACACTGCAGAATTGTCAGAGAAGAGAAAAGAGAATCCCATAGTACCTTTGAAATTTGAGTTTTAAAAATCTAATTCATTTTATATTCAGTCATTTTAAAATGTAGGTCCCTAAATCCTGATCTGTAAAGTTTTCTTGATGGGATTGTATTGCCACAGAACACTGCCAATGACACTGCTTAAATAGTAGTCTTCTTTGTTCTACCTGCCCTCTTACCCTTTTCTGTCATGCCAAGGCCCTCCCTCTGTGCCTTAAAAATTCTATACAAACCCATCATTTTTATACAGCTTTCACAGACATATGGCTCCAGGGCCTGGTCTCTCAGCAACAGTACGGCCCTCAAGTCTGATTCTTTGCATAGCTGAAACTAGCTGTGTGTTTCAGTGTGTGTTTTTATATACTTACATATTTCTATTCATCCTGTCTGACAATGAGTGTTCTGCTTTTCAAATACAGAAAACATATCTACTCCCCTCACATCTCTGTACAATATCTCGTATACTGCTCTTCTTTGTAGTTCCTTCAAATTAGATATAAAATCAAGCTCTGAAAGTACTGACATTTTGAAAAATCTTACTAGCCCACTAAAATTATAAACTGGCTGGGGCATAATATGCAAAGGAAGGATGCTAATTGTTTTGAGCTCAGGATTAGGGAAAAACAACAATTTAGTCTATATATTTCTCCTCAATTCTTCATTTATTATCTGTCATCTGTCTATCTATCTATCCATCCAGCATCTGTGTGTATGTGTGGTAATGGAGTAAAATCACCAGTAGTTATCTTGACATCCAGATGGAACCCCCATGCAGTGAATAACTCATTGACTACCCCCAAGGTAAGACCTTGGCATCCTTTTTTAAGTACCAATTTTATAAAGAGCCCATATCAGGGTACCAATTAAAGAGTGATCTCCTATTGGTCTTATTATTGAGACCTGATGGGTGAAAAATTCCGCCTGGGTTTAGCAATATCTGCTAAAGCTAATATTTAAAGGTATTACAGTATTGAATCTTGGGAATAAAAGTATTAGTTGACAATCATTAGTACTGATTTACTAAATAGTTGCCTTAGACATACATACAATATCCTTTAACTGGGATAGAAAAGGCTGTTTAAAATAGGAGCCAACTGCAGAAGCTTTTGCATATAAGGGGAGCAGCCAGATTCCTATTAGAGAGATGGCTTTTGGTTTGGAAATGGGAGAGATGACAGATACGACAGACTCACTCTTCATGTATTCATGGTCTAAACCAGAGATATGGAAACACTTGAGAAACTTTAAAAATTCTGATGTCTGGAACTAGGACCCAGGCATCAGTTTTTAAAACTCCCCAGGTGATTCTGGTGTTGAGGAAATTTGGAAACCTAGTCTAGAATCTTGCTACTCAAAGTGTGGTACTGGGTGCTTATTAGAAATGCAGAATCTTGGGCCCCACCTCAAGTCAACTGAATCAGAATCTGTATCTTGACGAGATCCCCCAGTGGTTTCTATGCACATTAAACCACAAGAAGCACCGGGCTAGAAAAGTTTTCAACTCTAGCTGTGCATTAGAATTACCTGGGGAGCTGTTAAAATATAATGATATTCTGGCCTCACTCAGAGAGATTATATATAGCCCATTTGGTGTAGGGTGGGGACTGGATATTGGTATGCTGTATGATTCTCAGGCGATTCCAGGGTGCAGTCGCAATTACGAAATATAAGGCAAAGCTGAATAACTTTCACTGAATAACTTTATATAAAAGAGAATCTGGAGGTTACCTAGGTAGCCTGGAAGATAGAGATTAGGGACACTGAAAAAAGGCAAAGTTTGAGGATGCCTATGGTAGGTAATACTCCAATGTGCTAGGAAGCTAGGCTTTGAGAGGAAAGGTTTCCCAGTGAGAAATTTTCATGGTGGCGGGGGAGGAGAGAGTAGAGGTTGGCTAAAGTACTTTAAAAACACAAATGTGTAATATTCAATTTTAGGTCGTTGGCTTTTTTTATGAAGCAGGGTAAGAGGTGACTATGAGAGAATTTGACTCTAGTAATTCACACAATTCTCGTGATGTCATAAAATCCTCATAGGATTATGAAGGATGGAGGCTTGAGCTACTTAAAATATAAACTACAGGAAGAGTAACCCCAGAAAGTTGGAGGATTAAGTTTGAGGCATCTTCTGATCAGTCGTGTGGGAAACGAATACATCATAGAAGGACGTTTTGTCCTTTGACCAGCTGCTGCTTCTCCTACTTCAGGAATGAGTAATATCTCTCTAGCTTGAGTCTAGGTCAGTCAGTATCTCATTCTTGCTTTTTGGTTATCTAGCCTTCTCTTTACTCATTCATGCCTCCTTCTTGAGATCCATAATGTCCTTTTACTCCTTTCTCATGGCTAGTTATTAATGCATTAAGACTTTTCATCTAACTCTTTGTCTCTGGTTCTTTGTCATTATGTCCAGACACTCTAAGCAAGGAAGAAACTTTTCTGACTGCAGGATAGATCCCTTTTAAATAAGGATACAGAAACAGAACAAAGTCAGATAATAAGCCCAGAACTCTCTTTCCTTCTGAAATTAGAGGAGTCATTTACACCTACTAATTTCAGAGGGAAGCGTGAAAAACTCCCCTTGAAACATCCGGGTCATCTGTGTTAAGCTTGGGTACACATCCACACTCAGTGTGGCTGTATCTTATACCTAAGACATTTAAACCATAGGGAGTATTTATTAGGCATGTAGCAAGAGCTTAAGTTATTGAGCAAGTCGCTTCTCAAGGGAGGAAATGCTTTACCTCATTTCATCTAACCTCTCTGGCCTCCCTCCTGAAAGAAGGAAAGATGGTCAAGAAGTAGTTGCGGAAGATTTGTATTTAAAGTGGTAACATATTTTATAAAAGTGCTATTTTTGTGTACATCCTATCTTGGACTGCAAAACAAGCAGGGCTTCTGTGGAGCTTTTGCTCCAGCATAGAAGTAGGTGTGAAAAGTTGAAAAATGGTCAAGGCTGAGTGTGGGCAGTCTAAACAAGGGCAAGTTATGAAGGGAAAGTCAGAAATGAGAGAAGGTAAGGTGATAATACCAAGGTACCCCACTGCCTTATCTATCAGGTAGAATATAATTGTCACTATTTAATATTTATCAGAAAGGATCTTTGAACAAGAATACAGCCTGTGCGTGAATCTTCTACATTTTGCTGGTTAGCAGAGTAGAACCACATTTTCCTTTTGTGTGTCAAGATGCCATTGAATGACTAAAATTAATTTTCCCCCATTAATTTTACTTCATGTTAGGTTACAGACAAAAAGTGAGCAAAGGATGTCTAGGAAAACAGCCCAGGAATGAAGGAAGAAACTGATTAAGTAATTGGAGCAGTACAGTGTGAGGTCACGTAGTGTAGAAGCTCCCCTCCGAACCACTGGACTTAACCACATGGGGACGAGATACTAAAAACTGGCAATTACAATAGACCAGTAGGTGGGAGGAATTCAGTGAATCGGTCTGAAGTCCAAAGTCCTCAATGGCCTTGGGACATTCAGAACACCAGCATGATGCTCATGATAAGGACTCTGTGTTACCAAGAAAAGGGTAAATGCTATCCCTGTTTATCGGAGCAGGGAGGAGTACATCTCAGACATCTCAGACAGACTTTCAACAAAACAATTGCATTTTTTGTAATGGGATTTAAAGGGTTAATCTTTCAATATCCTAGATATTCCTTTACTTGGAAGACCTTCCTGGGACACCAATTGGGTAGCTAAAGTGTCATGATACTAACATATAGTTTTCTCTTAGTTACCAAATAGCATTCTTCTTCCTTATCTAATCTGCTGCTTACATCTGTACTTTTAACCTTGTATTAATGTCACCGTTGAAAGTTAACTTAAAATTATCTTTATTTGGTTGCTTATTAAAGTATGTTGGTATATTCCCTTTCCCTAGTCATGCACTGAGCCCACTTTCCTCTCCCAACACACTTCTCAAACCTTGATCAAACATAATTTGATCAGAATGTTCCCCTACCTTCTCTCTAGCCTCTCTTCTCTGTTTCTTATCTTTTTTATTGAAACTAACACCTAGACAGTTTGTTTCTCGGTCATTGTCATTGCTCACCTCCAATTTTAGCTCTTCAGATGGTATCACACTTCTCTCTCAACACATGCAACTAATTCAGCCACTCGACATGTTTATTCCTCACATTTATACAAAACACATTTAAACATTCACTTTTCATTTGCATCTGCATTTCATACTCTTTAGGAAACACACACACACACACACACACACACACACACACACACTCACACACACGAGAAGCATCTGCCAGAGCGCCAGTTCTTGTTTCAATTTCATTGCGCTTCTTTTTTTCTTTCCATTTTCTTTTCTCTTCTTTCTTTCTTTCTTTCACTCATTTGGTAATGAGGGGAACTATGACATGATTAGGTAATACTTGGCTTTTACCATGTCAAACAAGGTGCCAGTATTGCCTTAAATTTATGCCTACGTAAATATATTTGAGAATGATAGTTCTCTATGTGTGTGTATTCCACATGGATGAATGCACATGGTCATGTATATAATACGTATTTATAGCAAGGTTAGAAGATTGGCAGCTTAACTGTCAATTTCTATCAGACAGGAAACAAACCAGTCTCTTCTTTAGCACAAAACCACCAAAGAGACAGTGCTGTCTGGCGGTTGCTTTCAGGTGAATGATCAATTGTTCCTTTGCTTCCAGTTTTACTTGCAAAATTTCTACCACGGACCAGAAATACTCTAAAGCCACAATTTACCCTTTCAGTTCTTTCACACTTTAGCCCAGGCAGTAGGTTTTATCTTAAGCACTCAAGAGTTTTTCTTTCAGTTAATCATATCCATATAATAATTTCTTGGTCTCTAACTTCGGCATTTGCTCAAGTGTATTTAAGTAACAGCAGATGATGCTTGCAGGCAGTGTAAGGGTAAGAAGACAGGCTGGTTTGGTAGCTAAGCAACAAGCCTAGAAGTGATAATTTATAATCTGCATTGCTTTGTGACCCTCAGCCACTTTTTTGCCTAGTTTCATTTCTGGTAAGATGGGGCTAGTGGGCTTATGGTAGGTATTGACATGACTTATATTAGATAAATAGACAAAAAAATATTATGTACTTCTTAAATCACAGAATCCCATTTTACCTCTAACCTGCAGTGAAACTTTCTTAGGCTGTGAGATTTTGTATTTAAGCCTCCCTTTGTGCCTGAAGAATATCTAAAAGCTGCTTGGTGTGTCATTGTTTTTCCCCTTCAGATGCAGGGTTATCCGTTGATTCTATATGTTACTAACCTCATCATATGTGACCTCAGGAAATTGATTAACCTGTCCACTTCTTCAGGCTACTGTAGCCCCTACACAATAAAATAAGCAAATCAATCTTTTAAACTGTACTTTCTCGTATTCATTTGTCGTTCAAAGCTCCTCAATTTCTCTTTTCCCAGCTCTACAATTATTCAGAGCCGGTGTAACCTGTTAGCTGGGAGCTTGAACTCCACTCCCTTTCCTGAGATATGAAAAACTTCCCTTGCTTGGTAAACAAAACCTATTAGTAAGATTCTGTGTTACAAGTATCTATTATACTAAAAAGCAAAAACAAAAACAAAAACCAACCAACCAACCCAGAAACCAAAAAACAACCCCCCTCCCCGACCAAGTATCTATTCTACTATATATCTTGGCTTAGAAGACAATTTACCTTTTAGAAATGCAGGCACCTGATCAACAAACATTTTAATGAGGGATTTTTAACATTTCACACTAATGGCATTAATAGAGCTAGGACACACCGCCTTGTCAGAAGGGAATACAGGCCTCCCTAGTGCGTGCTGCACTTTCCTCCTCAGGAAATTCTTGTCTTGTAGCTCACGGTGCCTGGCAAACATGGTAATGTGTCTGTAAATTTCAGCTGACAGAAACACATCAGGTAATCAACCACCTCAGAAAGTAAACAAAGCTGAGCCACTGAGAGCGATTGCTGAGCAGCCAGAGGGGTTCTTGGAGGTGGTGTTAGGAAAAGCACAGTGAGACTAGAAGGAACACCGAAGATAATTCTCCTGATCCTGGGTGGGAAACTGCCCTCCGGTCACTCCCAGAATGCTGAGACATTAAATACTTGCCTGCCTCCTTTGGCTGGTAATTAGCTGGTCGACCATGCCCCTTGATGCTTTGTACTTTGTCATCAAAACTCTTTTCATCTCCCTGTCTCTCATTTTTCTACTTTGAAGAGTTAAACAGACACCAGAAAACTGTGGAGAATAATATAGCACCAATGAACCCTCCTGGAATTTAAAAACGGAGCCATTTTCACACAATGCTCTGGACTTAAAGCATCGATAACACTGGTTCCCTTTTCTTCACCTGGTCCCGTTCTTCTCCCTGCTTCTCTCACGGAACCATTTAATGAACTTGAGGTGCCCTTTCCAGTCAGTTGTTAACTACTTATAAATTTATCCATGAATCAGCATATAGTTTTGTTGGTATGCATAAAAACTTAACATAAATGGGGGCGCCTGGGTGGCGCAGTCGGTTGGGCGTCCGACTTCAGCCAGGTCGCGATCTCGCGGTCCGTGAGTTCGAGCCCCGCGTCGGGCTCTGGGCTGATGGCTCAGAGCCTGGAGCCTGTTTCTGATTCTCTGTCTCCCTCTCTCTCTGCCCCTCCCCCGTTCATGCTCTGTCTCTCCCTGTCCCAAAAATAAATAAACGTTGAAAAAAAAATTAAAAAAAAAAAAAACTTAACATAAATGATCGTTTCATTACACCACCTAACCAATTACTTCCTCATTCTCCATCTTTATACTTTTGTTGCCTTGTCTTTCCTTTCATTATTTTTCCTTGCCTATTTTTTCTCTCCTTTACACTCAGATCTGGCTCATTTTATTCCCTTCACTTTTTTCTTTCCTCATTTATGTTCTCTTTCCTTACTTTTGAGTTGCGTATGCGCACGTGCATGCGGGGCAGCCATCTAACTCATGCACTGGCAATAACCTCACGCAGCAAACTGCAGCCATCGTCTTGCTGGTGGACTTTCCCAGAGATGGCTTGCCGTGATGTGATCCTCACTACCACAGAAAGAACAGTTAAGTCCACACCAACAAAGGAGGGGTACATAGAAGAGCGTGAAGTCTCTGACCTCTACACTAACTCAAATGTCTAATAATCAATCCTCTTATGGAAAATGACCCCTATTGTGGGTGATATATAAGCCTTGTGAACGAACAGTGCATTGAAATGAACGTGGCTGCCTCAGTCTTATTTTGCCTCTTTCCTGTCCATGGAAGCAGCTGCAGTTTCTGGCTACAACTTGTATGGTGTTAGGAGAGATTTGGCATTTAAAAGGATCTTGGGACCCACTTTTACCCTTATAGTTTTGTAATTAGGTCTTAGAATTTCCCTAGAGAATAGTAAAATTATTCTCTTCACTATATATACCTCCTGTTGCAATTTTCTGGTCCACTTACTGAACTCCCCACTCAGATCAAAGGGCCACATGCTTGACTCACCAGATTCTTGACCAGCTGCCGCCCTCTCCTAGGTTACCTGATGCTTTTGCCATGTGGCTTCTTGACCGCAGGCTCCTGCCCTCAGTTAAATACTGACACTCACTCGTATTTCTTTGTGCACTTTTGATTTACCACTTCCTTTTGTGAGAGATCCAGAGAGCATCCTCATACTCAGACAAATGCTAAACCTCTTCCAAAGAACTTGAGTAATTATGGGTATCCTGCTCTTCATTTTCATAAAATTTTCATGGTACAAAAGGGGTGCTGAAGAGAGAAGGCAGAGAGGTGATGTGTCATTTGCCCCAGTGATTTGATCTTCTTTGCACACTTTTTGCCCCAGGTAATTAGCCCTTGCTTTATTCAGTTTAGTTTTGTCTGCCCAAATGGATTTAACTTCTTAGAGGGTAAAGCTCATGACTATGTCATTCAATCTATTTGTATGAAGCAAATGCTATCTATGGAGCTCTGTGCCACAGGCATAGTGAAGTTCTTTTGGTTTCTTGAATATAATCTCAATATACCATAGTCCCTTGAACACAACTGTTACCGTTGCCTGAAACATCCCCAGTAAACCCTTTCCCCACTCCCAGCTCCCATCCCAGCCCATCCCAGGTCTTCATCCAGATAACTCACCCCACATGGTATGTCTCAGCGTAGACATTACTGTCTCCAGGAAATCTTTGATATTCCAAGTCTGAGAGCAGTCTCCTCCTCTCTCAGCAGCAGGTTCTGTCCTTAACCGCTGATGCTGACGTACCTGTACATCTCCCTGACTAGACTGCAAGCCACGGCTGTGGTGTTCAGGGTGCTCCCGGAATGCCTGGAGTAGAGTCTGGTATGCGATATAACTCTTCATATGCGCCAGTGTTATAGGTTGAGGGGGCTTTTATTTTACTCTGTGCAACAACCTTGTAAAAACATCTGACTTTTTTTAAACCTCTCTTTTTCTTTTAATAGACTGTTTTCTTCAATTACAGAGGAAAGAAACTTGTTTTGCTCTTAACCTGTTTGCGAGTGGATGCACTTGAACCAAGTGAGGAGCTACTTATGCATTTGTAGCTACTTGAGTTCACCTGGCTAAAACCTTGAGTTTAATGAATATAAAACTTACCTTGCTAAAATCCTCATCTTAAAGAGTATGAAGCACCTTAAGCAGAATCCATATTTCAGTTTGCTTCTGATGACACGTTCACCAACATCTCATATGAATAGTATATAGCCTTTTTATCTTAGGATTTCACATGGCTTTACCAACACTAATTAACCAGTGGAAACAAGTCCCGTGTGTAGAGGTAAAGAGGTGGCATCAATAACCCCTTTTATCATTGTGAACTAAGAATCTCCTAGATTCTTTTTTTTTTTTTTCAACGTTTATTTATTTTTGGGACAGAGAGAGACAGAGCATGAACGGGGGAGGAGCAGAGAGAGAGGGAGACACAGAATCGGAAACAGGCTCCAGGCTCTGAGCCATCAGCCCAGAGCCCGATGCGGGGCTCGAACTCACGGACCACGAGATCGTGACCTGGCTGAAGTCGGACGCTTAACCGACTGCGCCACCCAGGCGCCCCTAGAATCTCCTAGATTCTTATCCACTAATGAGAAGGTATACATTAAAAGTTGTATCAGTCCAAGACGTTGCTTAATCCAGGAGACTTTCCTGCCCTTTGGCAGTTAGTCGTTCTTATACAGGCTATCCATTTCAACTTTTGAAACGTTGACCCCTGAGTGTAGCCAAGCTGAGCAACTTCAAGAAGGAGTTAAATGATTATTTTCCCCATCCTTTCTTGTATGATTCTTTCTGTGTGAAAGGAAAAAAAAAAAAAAAATCTGGTGAGTCATGTCAAGCAAGTAGAGAAAAATGGCCCTGGAAAATGGCAGTATACTGACTCATCACATTTACACTTACATTATAGCTTATTTTAATATAAATTCAAGCTGCTAAAAATTACTCCCACAGACAGCTGTATAAAGTCACTTCCCCCCCACCCCACATTTTCTTGTAACCAAAGTCTTAGAGTAATTCTTTTAAATGTCTGTAGAGGAGAAAATGAAGCTTTTGTGTCAGTCAATTTCCAAATGAGGAAACCACCTCAGTGTGGTGACCATTTTCTGAAGAGGTACTCCGGAGAGCTGAGGTTCCTCTTGCTCAGGAGATCTTGCTCCTTTCCAGCCCCAAGGCCTGGACCGCTGCTGGACAAGTCTCCTTACTGTGGCACAGAAGTAGGCTGTGGTTTCAGAGAATCTCTGCTCAGGTATTCTCTCTGCTGCCTTCCAGCTCTGTGACTTTGATGGTTTATCTGTCACTTATACTTGCTGCCCAGGTTTGCCATGAAGGTCACATTGGGTGATGTAAGGTGTCCGGTACTCTAACTAGCACACACATAGTAGTTACTCAATAAATGTTAGCTCCTTCCTCTCTCTCCTGTGGCCTTGCACACTCTCTTTCTCCCTTGGCAGATTCTCTTCTATCTTGTCACCTTCCAGGAGCAGTACTTAGAACACTCACTGTGAGAGTGATTTCATCATTCAAATCCACACTGATTGGCATCTGGCTTTAAGTTACTCTTAATTTTTGTTGGGGTCACCAGTTTGTTATTACCTTTCTAGTTATATGGGTACGTAGACCCTGAATACCCAACAAAAATGTCTGTAGACATGTTTTATTTTTATATAGCTGCCTTAGTACCTAACATTGCAGGTAGCTAATCAAGAGGTTCCAAACTATGTAATTGATTATTATTAGCTACCACTCAGGCAGATATGTAAGATGTTGGTAAGGCTAGTCTCTAAAAAGACAAACACAGTGGGGTTTTTTTGGGGGGTTTCAAGCTTCTAGTTAATTAAACAGTCATCCTTTCATTCTGTGAACTGACCTACTTTTTAAGATAAACTATCAGCTGGTTGAGGCTTTTTTTCCCCCTACGTTCTTTTTCTTGCAAAAATCAAAACAAAATTAAAATTTCTCACTCTGGTGTGGCATTTGAATATCAGTGACTTTGGATAGCTAAACACTTATTATACAGTCCCTTATTCTATTCTTAAGGATTTAGATGATGGGTTTAATTTTGGTGGCACCAGAAAACACGATTCAGGGAAGATAACCAGTAACATTCCTGCCAGATGTGATCAAATATACTGAGGAAAGAGAACATAGGGACCGTTCTTTGGGAGCTGCTAGCCAACATAAGTTGAAGATGAAATTCAGAATTGAAGGTAGCTAAATCTTTCTGTTTACAAGTGCACGAAAAACATTCACAGCAAAAACAGTCGCAGATTATTAAGATAAAAACACCCTAATGCTTACAAATAATTTCTTTCAATAAATTAGTGTCACTCTAAAGAAGTTATTATCCATCATTAAATATATAAATCCCTGCAGTGCCTCACCCTAGAGCACCTTACATGGAGTTGCCCATTTGAGAAGCAACTCAAATGTGAAATAATACTTTCAATTCAAGAGCCTAATATTGTGACTTTTCCCTTTAGGGCTAGGGTAAACATACACTTGACTTTCTTCAGGATTTGTGCTGGTTTATGCCTGTTGTCCTGGCATAATTCCTTATTGCAAAACTTTCATTGTCAAAAGTATCTTAGTTTGACCATAATTTTGTCTTCATCCTTTTTAGGGTCCAACTTGCAGCCCTATTTGTCTTCTGTGTTCATAGCATCTTATAGCTGCGGCCTACTATCCAGACTGGTATTTACTGCCTGGCATAATGTGGGCTCTCCACCCATGTTGGCTAAATTGTCTCTATTGTTTGTTCATATCAAAAGATATGTTAAAGTTCGAGCCTCTGTCACCTTATTTGGACATACGACCTTTTGGGGAATTTGGTATTTGCAGATGTAGTCAAGTTAAATGAGGTCATACTGGATTAGGGTGGGTCCTACATCCAGTGACTGGTGTCTCCGTAATCTCTCTGAAGATTGGAAGACACAGAGAGCACACAAAGAACAAGGAAAGTGAAGATTGTGGCAGAGACTGCATTTATGCTGCCACAGACTAAGGAATGGGAAGCATTGCCAGCAAAGCACCAGAAGCTAGAAGAGGCAAGGGAGGACTCCTCTCTAGGGCCTTCAGAGGGAACATGGCCCTGCCAACAGCCTGATTTCAGACTTCTAGTCTCCAAGTTGTGAAAGAATACACTTCTGTCATTTTAAGCCACTCAGTTGGTGGTAATTTGTCACAGGAGCCCTAGGAAACTAGCACATTGCCTCACTTTACCTGTTCCGGAAGAGGATTGGGCTCAAAAAGTGAAGTCTCTATAACCCAAGTATTAAATCAGACCAGCCCAAATGTACTTCATTTGTACTTCAAATGAGGTAAAATATAGCCTCAGTTTTGGCTACCTTAGAAAGGCTCCCAGACTGAATTTTGCATTTGACATAGAGTCTATGTTTTAAGTCAGATCATCCCAAACATATTCTTCAAAGTTGGTGAAAATCTTATGTAGTATGGCAACCACAGGTAAGCTGACAAAGTGTCAAAAACTCCTTTAAAATTTTGATATAGGTAGATGAATACAGATACAGATTTATCTAACATATAACATTTCAAGCGGGTTATCTATCCAGTTGTTAGTTAAAAAATTATGTCTGAATCTATACAGAGGTAGCTATAGATATGGATATTTATATATCCGATATGTATCTCTTTATGTCTATATCTCTATATGTGTATTTTTCAGTATCTGTCCATCTGTCAGTCTGATATATCTACCTGTCAATTGATGGGTGAATCCATAGATATTGATCGATACAGGTATACAAAGCCCATGTACCTATGCAGGAAATGCCATGAATACAAACTAACTCTTGGAAGACTTCACAATTGGACCTTGCTCATTTACAGAGATGGTGTATCCTTTCTGAAGCTGTCTTCCTTCTATTGCTGAGTCTATGGGAGTAAAATCTACTAAGCTGCTGTTAGGTTTTAGGGAAACCTTTCAAGGCCTGATGGCACTAATGGCAGAGCAACCAGGAAGGGGTGGATGCTGCTGAAACCCTGCTGCGGAATAAGGAATGAGCCATCTGGACCTCCAGCTGAGGCCAATTGGATGCAGACAAGAGCTGCCAGCAGGAATGGTCTGGATCTGGATGAGGGCCATCCCTCCCGAAGGAAGTGGGTTGGCCCTGGAGCAGAGGGAGTGGGGATGTTCTTCTCAGGAGAAAGGATCCGAGGACGTGTCCTCTCAGAGGTCACAGCAGGGATAGACATGTTATAATTATTAACCTTGATGCAAGGCCAGCAAGATGATGACTACTGTTGAGAACATGGAAGCATTCCTCATTTTTGTCCAGAGAATCATTTATTCTGGTAAAGAGGTCAACTCTTTGGTGTTCTTGTCCCTTAAAGCGTAACTTTGCAGAGGATTACTAGAACCAAAGACACCAACCGCTTTCTCCTATCAATCCCATCCCAGATGTTAGGTTTCTATTGAAAATTTCTTGGGGCGCCTGGGTGGCGCAGTCGGTTAAGCGTCCGACTTCAGCCAGGTCACGATCTCGCGCTCCGTGAGTTCGAGCCCCGCGTCGGGCTCTGGGCTGATGGCTCGGAGCCTGGAGCCTGTTTCCGATTCTGTGTCTCCCTCTCTCTCTGCCCCTCCCCCGTTCATGCTCTGTCTCTCTCTGTCCCAAAAATAAATAAACGTTGAAAAAAAAAAATTTAAAAAAAAAAAAAAAAAAAAAAAAAAAAAAAGAAAATTTCTTGTGGTGCTGCTGCTCACATCCCTTCACTCTCCATTACTTCTGCATTGCCTCTAGAAGGAAAGAAACATCCCCTGGTTCATCACAACTTTTCTAGTAGTATCTACAGTATTTTAAAATGATATGGTTCAATAGCATTGCTGCTTCACAATGATTAGTGATTATCTAGTCACTAGATTTTGTATCAGCACGTCTTTAATTCTAGAGTAGACAAAGGGGAACACCGAACGAACTCTCATTATCCACTATAGTTTATTCATTGGGCTTAAAAATAAGCTCTTGGTGTAATTTTGTCTAATGATGTGATTTTGGGGGGTCTAGTTTAGATAAAGCCTGATTCAGGGTGATTGCCATACTTGTTGACTTTTGCTTCTCTGTGCATCGGTATCATCAAAAGCATAGTAATGTTGCCGTGAGTGCCATGACGGAGAATCTAAACAAGTTTTGTCTTTAACTACCCTAAGCCATTTTATTTATTTTTTTCCCATCAAATTATTTGGTTTTGGCATTTTGTCAGAAGTAGTTAAGAAATGGTTTATTATTATCAGAAATGTGCACCAGACCTAGAAATGCGCATCAGACCTAGAAATGCGCATCAGACCTGAGAGTTTGATTGTTTTTAAAATGCTTGTGTCAAGGTTACCTCTGAGGTTTTTGATTCATTTATTCTAGGGTAGATACCTACTGTGTGTAATTTTGCAAAATCATCTCAAGCCAACCTGTTGGGTATCATGAGTAAGTGTCATTATTTTAAAGAATGTTCTGTTGTGTATCATACACTCAGCAATCCAAGGGTTTCAGTACTACCCTAATTTTTGTCTCATTTCTGCCTTCCTCAAAATGCTAACATTGTACTTTGTCCATGGTAAGGTGCTCAGTTGTCTCTATACACATAGACCTGCAAACTCAAGTCCATCGGATTCTATATTCCTAGCAGTCAGACTTTTCCACAGCTTTGAACACCAAAGACTTTCATTAACTTGAGAGTCTTAACCTTGTCCCCAATTTGACCTATTGACAATAAGCAGGGTGGACTAACCTAATCTAGAATTAGCCATTTACCCAATACTGAATAAATAGTAAAGGGGCCAAGAGGAAGGTTGGCAATAGTGAACTGAAGCAAGGGTCCTCATCAATCAGATAATTAGTTATCACACATCCATCTTCTGGGTGATGGAGAGCAGACTGAGAAAGGCTGAGACAGAGGCAGCAAAATAAAAAGTGAGGTGGCTAACTCAGTCTGCTGTGACTGTAAACACAAAACCAAATAAAACAGCGACAAAGGATTAACAAAATAAGAGAGGGTTAAATAGTACTGTAATAGACTATATTTCATTTGAGACTGTTTCTACTGGAACATATCACAAGTCTAAATTGGAAATAAAAGCTATTAAGTTTCAGTCAACCCATGAAATTATTACTGCAAACATTCATTATTTTTCGAAGCTGCCTATTGACAGCCCCTTGCCTGAAGAAAGAATTATATACCCAAGTCACAGTGGAACACAATCACTGAATTTCAGATTATAAATTCATCACTGTGCTCATAAGCCCATGCCATTGTTTCAAGTAATATTTAGGTAAAATATGTGTGTACATATATATATTTTTTACACTTTTGGTGCGATATGTTGCTTGATGGAAATCACAGTGCTGAAAGTCAAAATGTGCCAGATTATTCACAGAGGCCAAAATTAGAATGTCTTTGTATATTAAAATATAGGACAGAGAATAAATAGAAAAGTCTGAAGATGCAATTTTGGACACATGTGCAAAATGATCTTCTTATTATATGAATAGATATATTTTTCATTTGTCATTTATTTATTCGAAGAAGCGTACTGGGCAACTACTCTGTCCCAGATATCGATTGAGGCAATGGGAAAACAAAGTTGAATAAGTCATCGTCTTGTTCCGAAGGACAAGCAGACGTGTCGATCAAAGACTGCCGGGTAGAGTGAGGAACTGTGGCTGTCGGGTTGTGCATGAGGGGCTCTGGGAGCACAGAGGAGAGATGGTTAAGTGGAACTGGGTAGTTAAAGGAGGACTTGCCAGAGATGTGACATTTGACCTGAGTTTTAAAGGGGCATCGGCAGAGCAAAGGGCAAGAGGAAGTGAAAGAAAGTTACTCTGGAAGAATGCTAAGTGAAAAATCAGGTTTCCAATACCTTTTTGGGTTTTGTACAAGGTCACACAGTCTTGATAGAGTTACTAATCTTAGAGTATGAAGGCCCACAATGCCTTCAGATTCTTGATCACCTGGGCTGCAAGATGGTGCAAAATCCATTGTGAAAGTTGTGTGTTATTTTTATTTCTGAGGAATGTATTTTTGAGAATGGCAACTTCAAGAAATTATCTTTTTGTTATGATCTGTCTTCAGAGAGATTTATTGAGTTTTGTAGGATTAAAAAAATTCTACTTTCCTTATTCATTTTGAGTTCAGTGGAGTACCACAAGCTGCAGAATGGGTGACTCTCCAGTGTAACAAGGACATCATCAAGTGATCTGATACATCAGTTCTGATTAGAACAAAGTAAACTTCAGTTGGAACTGAGATATCCATTTACACAGGGCTCCTGTTTACCAGAGCAAGACAAATACTTTTTATAGGTCAGTGTACTTTCAGAATAGAATTTGATACATTTTCAGCATAAATAATGTTAAGAGCCTTTAGATTTCAGTCTTGCATTTACTGGGTCAATAGAAACCCAGTAAATTTCTGGATTTCTCTCCACTTAGCAGGGAAATATGCAAAGTGCTTTTGTTTGATGTTTTATAAAGATAATGAAGCATATAAACAAGAACATCTATATTCTGGAAGTAATGAAGTAGTACTAAGGAAAAATATATTCAGATTTAATTCTCTGAATAAGAAACATGGTCTTCGAAAAGGAAAAATTGGACATTTGCCGAGTTAATTTGATTATCATGCATAGAAGGGTTTTATCACGTAGTGTGGCTATGGTTGACTACAATGATTACATTATACTAAATGTACATCTTGTAGACCACATATTTGGTGTAGTCATAGCCTGAGAATAAATTGAGTCATGAGATAAAGTATTTTGAGAAGCCTAGGGATTAGGCTGAACTTTGACGGTTCCATACAAAAGTCAATTTCTGGCAGCAGCCAAAGAGAGATTCATTTTCTGATATTTTTTTTGTACAAATTACGTACACAAAATGCCTTTCTTCCTCCTGCCCCATTTTCTGAAGCTTTGGCAATAGGTTAACATGTGCCAGTGATAGAATTTCAAGTGCGTTAAGGACCCTGTAAGTACATGGTGGATTTAGGATCATCTGTGGAATTGATTTCTCAAGGCTATATGGTACCATTCCCATCTTTCCCCGTCCCCCCTTTCTTACTCTATCTTCAAGTCATATAATAAGCCGGACTTTAAATATTCCATTCATCCCTCATCTGATTGTTAAAAGAATACAGTCACAATTGTCATCCAGTGAGAATTGAATACTTAACAAGTATGTATGTCCCCAGTGCAGTGGCATTTTCTAAAAGCAAGATTGATCTGAGGGAGGGGAGACATAGATAAGCAACTGGAAGAGTGACCTGTGATTTCTGTTTTTCTAAGATTTGAACTTTTTGTATACATTTGTCACTTTAAAATGTTTCCAACCTCATCTTCTATATATACTTCTATGATTTCTTGAAGTTCACCAAGTTTACAATGCGCTTTCATGCCCTGTGTATTTACTCATGTCGCTCTTTCTGTCTCCAGCTACTAAAACCCTTCACTCTTGATGGCTCCATTCAGTGGTCACAGCCTAGGTCTGATGGAAGGGTGTGGCAGAGGTAAAGAGGCCTGGGCACAATTTCTGTCTCGTACAGCGTAGCTATCTTGGGAGAGTTATTCAATGCCTTTGAGCTTTAATTTCCTCGTCTGCAAACTGGGGATAATATAAGATTATTAGGTAAGGAAAAATATATTTTCCTCTTCCTCAACCTCCTCCTTTTATGAAGCTTTCTCTGCTGACCCTAAATAGTCTCTCATAGTTGTCTTTCTGTCTGTGTGTTACTATGCTTCTTTTGCCTCAGTAATTAAAGTATTTTCTTATTATTTGTACTCTTGTTATTAAAAGTTCTCTCTTATTATGATTGGATATTTAAATGAACATTTTCTCTTGTAAGCTGAAAGCTCTATGAGGGAAGGGACAATATCTTGTTTAGTGCATACTAAAACATTCAGTAAAAATGTGATGGCATTCAATAGAATAGGAATTACATGCTTCCTCCTCCCGCCACCCCCGCCTTGACTTTCCCTGAATCATCTTTTGACATTTTCTTTTATTCTTTCTCCTTCCTTCCTTCCTTCCTTCCTTCCTTCCTTCCTTCCTTCCTTCCTCTTTCTTTCTTTTTTCTTTCTTTCTTTCTTTCTTTCTTTCTTTCTTTCTTTCTTTCTTTCTTTCTTTCTTTCTTTCTTTCTCCCTTCCATCCTTCCTCCCTTTTCTCCTCCTCCTCCTCCCCCCCCCTTCTTCTCCTTTTATTTTTTGGCATTTTCTCAGATTTGAAGTTACAAAACATATATGGCATTAAAGTTGTAATAGATAGTAAAATAATCTCAGCTCAGTTTTATCTACTTGGTAGTGTATTTTGTTTTTGTTTGTATTTACTGTCAGAGAATTGAATCATCCCTGAGTGAACACATTCTTATCTTGTTATCACATTTCAGGATGCCTTGGTTTCTTAGGTAGGTTTCTGTCCGTGACTTCCTACAGATAAATAAAAATTGGGTACATTGTCTGGGCAATGATGAGCTAAAAAACATGGTCGGTGTCTTCTCTGGGCTCTGCCTTATGGAGAGAGACCTATAAGACTGTACCGTACTAAAGCCTTCTTCTTCACAGAAGTACAGGGCAGGAGAAAATGTGTGTTGGTGAGTGTGTGTGTGTGAGGTAGGTGGGGGATGTGCGAGCACGCTGGGTGATGTTGGTGACAGAACATTTGGCATGCTTCTTCTACATCTGTTGGAAAGAGCCAGCCAAGCCACCTGTTGTATTTCAATTCCCCATTCCTCAGGGACCTGACTGCTTGCCGCAAAAGGTTTAAGATAGCAGAAATCCACAAAAATAGAGAAGTTATAGGTCACCCAGTTCTTTACACTGGGGATCCCCATCAGACCATTCTCTGCAGTAGGCTCTTTAATACAATACAGAACATTTCTCAAACAGTGTGCTCTTTGTCTATCTCAGTTTAAAACATTCTAAGGGACAAAGGTTTCACTCTCCTCTAAAGGAGATGAATCCAAAAATCCCATTGTTTACAAGGTCAGGAAATGTGTCCCTGATTGTCTGGCGACAGAGTCACTTTCAGAACTTCCTAGTATTCTCCACCTCATTCCTTTTGTACTTTGGGTCTTGAATGGAGAAGGCTCTGACTTATTTTGGCCCATAAAATACCCTGCAGGATGTCTCAACACATTGAAGAAAGGTTTAATCTATTTCTGTTAAAGCCGGGAGAAAACCTTTCACCTCTCTCTAGGAGCTACTAACCCTGGGATACCTTCTTTCTCTCTCTCTTATTTTCTGTTACCTGTTCTATCTTTCTTATGGTGACCACAGTTTCTAAGTGTGATCTCCATTGGCTTATTTTTGAAATTTCTTTTTCTTTCTTTCTTTCTTTCTTTCTTTCTTTCTTTCTTTCCTCCTTATTTTCTTTCTGGCATCCTACAGTTTATAGTAAAAATGTAAAAGCAGCTTTCTTAATTTTCTAATTTTGAGTCTTAGTCCAACAGAGAAATTCAGAGGTGATCTGTTCCAACGCCCTCATTTTATAACACAGGTGACTAATACTCAGAGTGAGGAAGTGCTTTTCTGGGAAATATTACAGTCCCCCAAAGCCTAGCCCAAAAAAGTACCAATAATAAGTCTTCCCAGCATGTAGAGTAGGACACTGTCTTAGTCCCCCTCTGTCCACATCACGGGAATAAGCACTCCACAAATGTGCTAACCTCTGTGAACGCTTACCATGAAGTCTCAAAGACATTGTGACAGCAAGCACAAGAATCCCACACCTGCCTGAGCTGGTCAGGCTGCCTGCTCTGGAATGTCTCTTTACTAGCTTTTGGAGATTCTGTGGCTCATTTTGGAGAGTGGGGTCCTGAACCCCAACCAGCTGTAGTGGATCCTCAACTAATGTTAAACGGCTGCACCAATTCTGGTCTTTGTTGGAACAAAGAATTTATATTTAACTGTCACAAGAACAAGCCCACTTAGCTGCTTCTGTAAGACAGGAAAGTAGCCTCTATACCCTGGTAGTTACCCATCAGGCTCAGGAACCTCACAGCATTTGGATAGGCTGAATGCCCAGGCTATCACTGATTCGTTCCTGGCCTTGGGACCAATTACTTAATCTCTTTAAGAGTCAGGTCTCTTATCTATACAATGAAAAAAATATATATATATATTAGTACCTACTCCCTAGAGTTGACTTCAGGATCACATACTAGTGAGTGAAAAACATTGCATGTTCAAAACACTCAGTAAACATTAGCTTTACAGATCTTCCTTGATTTACATGGAATTATGGCCTGATAAATGCATCATAAATTGAAAATACCACAAGTTGAGGGGCGCCTGGGTGGCTCAGTTGGTTGCGTGTCTGACTTCGGCTCAGGTTATGATCTTGAGGTTTGTGGGTTTGAGCCCCACATCAGGCTCTGGGCTGACAGCTCAGAGTCTGGAGCCTGCTTTGGATTCTGTGTCTCCCTCTCTCTCTGCCTCTCCCCTGCTTACACTCTGTGTCTCTCAAAAATAAATAAACATTAAAAAAAAGAGAGAGAAAATACCGTAAATTGAAAATGCGTGTAATATACCTAACCTACCCAACATCATAGTTTAGCCTACCCTAAAAAGTGCTACCTTAAAAGTGCTCAGAACACTTACATTAGGCTACAGTTGGGCAAATCATCTCATGCAAAGCCTATTTGATGATATAGTGTGTGGAATATCTCTTGTAATTTACTGAGTGCTGGACTGAAAGTGAAAAACAGAATGTTTGTAGCGGTACAGAATGGTGGTTAAATGTATCTGTTGTTCACCCTCGTGATTGCCAGGCTGACTGGGAGCTGCGGCTCTCAGCCACTGCCCAGAGTCACGAGAGAATATCCCACCACACAAGGCTAGCCTGGAAAAATATCAAAATTGAAAATTCATGTTACAGTTTTACTGAATGGGTACCGTTTTCACTCCATTGTAAAGTAAAAAAATTGAAAGTGGAACTATTTATTCTAAGTTGGGGACCGTCTCTGTTTTTTTCTCTTCAAGGTTCCCTGAGTGAAAGTGGGGTCACTCTGAGAGATCTGCCATATTTCATTGGCTGTCCCTGGCCACTGCTGGACTCTAGCCCTCTAAATAGCATTACTGTCCTCACTCAAGTATTTCTGAGTAGCCAACAGAGGTGTTTCTCAGGGACTCATGTGCAACACTGATTGTTTCCCACACGGTGCATTTGCACGGCACCGTTGCCTCTTTTTCTGGGGGCTGCTGTGACCACTGAAATGGGGGGCAATCCTGTAGTGAATTGGGGTGGAGGGAATGCTCCTCTTCCATTTTTGGTATTGTCCTTTATTAGAGGTCCTTCCAAAGTAGTAGTAACTTGCACTCCATTGTCTTTTGGTTTCTGCTTATGGCTTCTGTCTCCTTAGGACCCAAATATGAGTGCCCGAATATAAGGCCAGAATGGCAGAAACCAAACTGGCTCATCAGCTGAGTCTTGGGGTCTGATTCCCTCTTTGGAAGAATTATCTTCCAAGATGTTCCACAGTTCCCTGGATTAATATACTTTAGCAGCCAGGTCCCTAGTTCACAAGATCTCCCCAAGTGGGTTTGAATTTCAGTTGTGGGGCCCCTGCCAATGTTCATTTAACCCAAAATGGCAGAATTCATATCGATAATGCTCATCTGAGTGAAGTTAAGGAAGATGTTAACTCATTTAAGAGGAGGAAAGTAAGGCACAATGTATGTGACCAGTCACCATTCAAGTCACAGTTCAGACTTCCCCCAGGCATTAAGACCTGCCACACACGAAAGCTATGGGACTTAACTTTTTGATCTTAACAGCAAAATCCTATATCTGTCTTAGAATGGCTAACTTAAAAATCGAGTCTGCCCAAGGCCTGTCAGTATTTAATGCCTAGTATTGGTCCTCATTTTTTTTTTTTGCCTCAACTTTCAACATCTCTTAAAGCTGCCACTTTCTAATGGGCTAGGTGTGAGAGATGCCAGCGATAACAAGGAAGTGATTTGTCAGCTTAAGAGATGTCACTGGTCATCAAAGAGTCCTTGTTCTTTGTGCGAGCTGTAAAATCCATCTGAGTCACAAAGTCAGATAGATGACGCCTGGTACATCTTCAGAAACTGAACATTTATGCCAATTACAGACTCTGTACATGAGGAAGAACAGAACTGATTTAGCCACTAGACAGGTAACTCACCTTAGGGCTCTGAAAAAAAAATGTGTAGTGTTAGGTAACAACCAAAATAGAAGCTAAAATTTACCTAATTATAATTTGCTGCCATCACTATTTATTCCTTAAGGGTCATGGAGACAAATCCTCACGAAGGGGTGGATTACCTAAAATAAGTTAATTGGAATTTTGTGAGGCAGACATATGAATATTTATGTGCAATATAAAATATATAGTATTATGAGTATAAATATTTAACAAGAACTTCTGTAAAGGATTAATAACATACATGATGTAGTTCCTACTTGCAAATTTCTACAGTCTAGTTCAAGTAAAGACGTACACATGGAAAAGGCACTGGTAATTCCATGAAATAATTTTGTGCCAAATAAGTAGAACAGACACTTGACACTTAGAGTGGACTATTCCTTTTATTTGGGATGGTGGGTGGGGGGCGGGGGGGGGGGGGCGGTTCTGGTAGGAAATGGGATCTACCTGGACTTTGAAAGGTGGGAAAAGTGAATATAGGTTGATTATTAAGAAGGAAGGAACTCTTTTGTTAGAAAAATAAAGTAAAAAAAAAAAGGGGATAATCCAAGTTGTTTTGGGAGGACTGTGAGTAGACACTTAAAGCTGGAGCAAAGGGATGATCTTGGGGGAACATCAGTGGAAGGAAAGCTGGAAATGCAGGTTGGGCTCTGTTGTGCATTCTCTTGAGTGGTAGGTTAAGGTTTTAACATATTATTATTATTTGTTTTAATACTTTCTATGTTTATTTTTATTTTTGAGAGAGAGAGAGAGAGAGAGATGGAGCACGAGCAGGGGAGGGGCAGACAGAGAAGGAGACACAGAATCCGAAGCAGGCTCCAGGCTCTGAGCTGTCAGCACAGAGCCTGATGCAAGGCTCAAACCCATGGAATGCGAGATCATGAGCTGAGCTGAAGTCAGACACTCAACCGACTGAGCCACCTAGTCTCCCCAGGTTTTAACATATTCTTGACTCGCCAAAAAGAGCACCATTGAAACTGTACAAAGTAGTGTTCTGGGGACTCAGCCTTGGAATTGTATGGGATAGGTCAGGGAGGTGAGACTAAATAAAAACAGGCACGTCAATGTAGAGGCTTAGAATATTGTATGGGGGTGATTTGGGTGGAATTTGTGATGACCAGTGGTTGATCTGGAAAGAAAAAACCTCCTCAAGGATATGGGAATAAAAAAATAAATAAATGAAAAGTGACAGACCTTGGTGACTTACTGACTTTACAGGTGAAGGAAAACGGAGAATGAAAAGTGACCTGAAGGTTTTTATCTCAGCTGACTGGGAAAACTGTGGGACCAGAATCAGAAGTGGGGAAAGGGGGGAAGTAGTTTTTGCTTGATTGTTGTTAAGGCTTCCTGAATATCTGTACTATTTTTTTTAATGTTTATTTATTTTTGAGAGAGAGATAAAGAGAGCACATGAAAGTCAGAGGGGGGCGCAGAGAGAGGGGGCAGAGGATCTGAAGTGCTGTGCTGTCAGCAGCGAGCCTGACACAGGACTCAAATTCACAAACCATGAGGTCATGACCTGAGCCGAAGTCTGACACCTAACCGACTGAGCCACCCGGACACCCCGTTAAATGTCTATTTTAGAAATAAGCCTCTTCAAGTTGGCAAATTAAACTTTAGCTCCATTTGTACCTCAAGGCCTGTACAGGCCATCTGTTGAGGACAAGTAAAGGTAGGTATGAGAGGGAGGATTGTGCAGCATAAAACAGGTAGATAGGTAATGCACTAAGTGCATTGACAACATCTTTGACTATCCCTGGAATTTATTAGAAATTATTCTTTGAAAATGCAACTTTTATGTGGACCTGCATTCATTTATTTTTTCATAAGTCAACACTATCTCTAGGGGATTTAGTTTAAAAGATTAAGTCGCTAACCCTTTAAATGAACAGGGCTTCAGCTAATTATTATTTTCTTTACTGAGATATGTTCACACTAGCTTTTGAAATTTGAGCTTGGTAATGCTAGCAGAATTCTTCTGTGTTGCTAAACTGTTACTGAGTCAGATGAGACTGAGTTTGAATCCTTGCTCTCCACTTAATAAATGTGCGATCTTTTGTCAAAGCAGGTTCTTTTGTAGAATAAGACATGGTGAAGATTAAGGTAACATGTGTGAAGTGCTTGCTGCAGTAGCTAGCATATAGCACGCTTTGCATAAATGCTAGATGATGGGTGCATGCGTGCATCCGTGTGTGTGTGTGTGTGTGTGTGTGTGTCTGTGTGGACACTCACCAGCAATTATGAACTCTAAAGCAAAATAATTCTTTAAATATTCTGTTCAATATGGCCTGGAACAGGCAGCTTGGCATTGTAAGAACATCTCTGTCCTTGCAGAGCCCGGGAACCCAGAGGCTATCTTAGATCCCAGGGTTAATTGGGATTATAATCAAATCCCATCAAGAGAAAGTCAGTTGTCTGGTTGATCGTCTGCAGCCTCTGGCCTCACTGGGCAGGTGCTGGCTGTTAAAAATGTATTGTCTTCCCGCTGCATCATCAGGGTGCAGGTCCACATTGAGAGAGGAACTTTCCTAGCCAGGATCACCCCAGCCATGGTCACCCAGGGCCAACAGACAGCTGGACCTCAAATACCACTCAGCTCTTAGGTCTATATACACACATTCAAACATACGTGTGTTTCACACAGCTTTTTTTTTTTTTTTTTTCCTCTCCTGTGGTAAACCCACTGTACCAGGGTGGCTGGTTCAGGCAAGTTTTCCGCAGAAGTAATCCATGTCTGAGACAACCCAGACCTAGTCTGGAGTCTGGCTCTCTATTCTAGAATCTGTTTCTCATGGTGAGATTTCTCTGAGCAGCTCCTAAGCTCCTAAACCACCAGCTAACCTCAGCCATGTCAGTTCAAGGTGTTTGAAGAATCTGCAACCTTAAAGGGAACAGGGGTGCAGTTTTCCATCCCTTTCTTTCCAGAAACACTTCAGAAATGTGCCCATTCCCATTTCAGCATCCCTAGAGCTCCCTATGGTAAGGGATTTGGGGAGAGCGTCTTCAGTTGTGGGGGAAAAATAAAAAGGAAACCTGTAATACCTTTGCCCCATAACAATGGCTGCCTGTTTGTCTTACACCACTTAATTAAAAATGGTTCTTTCCACAGCTAATTGATGTCTCCACTTGTAGAAGCTGAAGGGATTGGCAGGTTTTGAAATGCATATTCTCTCATTAGAAGACTTGAAGTTCTGCCTCACCAGTCATCCCTCTCCACTATTATTTTTCTTCTTATTATTATCATTTCAGAATTGAGGAGCTAAAAAAGTCCCTTGAGAAGACAACCTGAGAGAAAGAGGCAAGTCTGATTCTTTTAAAAATCCTGTACTCAAGTCAATTACCATTCTAGCTTTGGTCTGAACATACAAGAAAGTACCCTAGCTTTCTAATGAGGTTTTCCCATATGATATATTGAATTTTAGGTCCATTTCAGATGACCACGATTGTCATTTTTTTCAATTAAAAATTTCTCAGCAATTTGTGCCTTTAAAAAAGCCTCAGGAAATTCTTATTGCTCATAGTTCACATGAAAACCAGATAACCACCTCTTCTACCTGTGGCTTTAATAAAAAGGGAGAAAAAGTCTCATTGTTACAGTGTGATCAGTGTTAGTTTGACATCCCCATCAAAGAAAACAGCTCTCCAAGCAAGGCTGTCCTTAAACCCGGAGACAGACTTGTCAGTAACTTAGAGCCAGAAAAACTAGATTTCCAGAACTGTGATCAAACTGTCAGGGCAATGCTGCTTCCATGGGGACCAAGACAAGCCCACCTGTCTGAATTTTTCCCAGACATAACTAAGAACTCTGAAGATGAGCCCCAAGTAAAAGACATCAAACAATTGCATCACTGTTTCCCTTGAGGGATTTGGTCCTGAAGACTAAGAAAACCCTCTTAAATTAGCTCTAATTAAATGCTGTGAATCTGCTGTCCCACCATTCGGAAAATGGATTGCCTCGTTGTGTTTTTTTCGTGTTACTCATAGAGTGGGAGAATTGAGGTTCTTTAAAAGAAGATGAAAAACATGGAGGGGACCCAAAAAACATTTTAAAAAATAAAAGAAAAATTGATAAGCCTATTCTGGATGCCCCGCGGATAAATGGTGGCCCTAGATAATCATTCAGTATGTGTTGACAGAATTTGTTGATGGGATCACTCAGGTGGTACGCTCGCCATATTGATTACAGAGTGATATGTATAGATTATTAAGATGACTACCAGTGCCTTTCACACCACATTGGCTCACTGTGTATACAGACAAGAGCAAATTATTTTATACAGACTGTTCCTTGGGGGGGGGGGGTGTGGCAGGGTAGTGAGAGGTGGTGTGGGGGTTCACTGGACACTCTGCTTTAAGTCATCCTGATAACACAGGGTTATTTGAAGATTTACCGTAAAGTGTTTCTGCACAAAGGAAATGTTTTGTGGAAGGAATTCATGACACCGTACAAGCATGTTTCTTTAATTGGAAACTGGATACACTCTAGTAAACATTTTATTGGAGAATTTATTTCACACTTTATGAAGGATCCTGAGAGAAATGCTTTGTGATTAACTGTGATTGTCCACATATGAAAAATGAGTAAAGGGACAAGAATAAATATGCAATTAGTAGGGCAGGCGTCCAATCCTTTATTTATTTTCTGCCATTTCCAGCAGTGCCCTTTCTCTCAAAGATAGTAGTGTTAGGCTGGACATCTAACACCAAACCTGGTCAGTTTGGTACCCTGTAATCTTTTGTTGTTATTTTAATTTTTAATACTAGTCGGGGGTAAATCAAAAGCTAAAGATACCACTATAATCCTGCAAGCAGTTTCCTTTGAACAGAGGGAAACATGAGACCCAAGACCTGCGCTGTTTTTAAGCTCTTAGATAACACTCCTGACTCACCTACAGACTAGTGGCTTTTTGTTTCGTTTTTGTTTTTGTAATGGATGGATCCCTAGTTTATGTAAGCAGCATCAACATCACCCTGACACTTGGGAGAAATGCAGATTCTCAGGTCAATCCCAGACCTGCCAAATCAGAAATTCTGCAGTGGGAGTCCAGTAATCTCTGTTTAACAAGCCCCCCATGGTATTTCTGAAGCCCACTAAAGTTTGAGAACCACTGAACCACACTATTAACTCCTTCCTCTCCTTGCTTTGCATCCCCAACACGCTCTGCGGAGAGCACAGTCATGACTTAGCACAAAGTATAGTTCAGTGCCTTTAACTAAACCTGCTGGCTCTGTGGTTTCATAAACACAGTGCTCCCAACAATTGAGCTGAGCAGACACACATAAAGGAAATATGTGAGTTTCCCCTCAATCTTTCTTTTTTGGGGAGGAAGCGTGGTATTTAAAGGTCTCATTTTTCCAAAGTGTCTTAGTAGTTGTGGGGCTTGAAGCAAGTAATTTAATTCCTCTCACTTTTGTGGTCTTCACCTATACGCATACACTCTTTCTGGAGTTGTGCCGAGTATGAAAGGAGCCCTGGCTAACACTAGCACATTGCCTTTCTGGGAATTAGAAACAGGTGTTCCTCTTGGGGGGACCAATTAGTAGAAAGCATCATCGGTTAAGGATAACACTGTGTTGTCCTAGATTTGGCCAGGAGAGATTGGGCTGGATTTCAGCCCTGCCTTCTGCCTCCTCCTCTGGACACCTTTGTGCAATTGTATGCAGACGTGTTGATTGAGACAATGTATGTTGCTTTTCATGTGGTATGTTACATACATGACACATATTACACATAAACATACTTTTCTTAGATGTGTCTATCACAGTTCACGGAGAGGAGCGTGTGTGGTCATCATTTGGTTATCAGTAAAGATGCTTAAACTGCTCAGTAAAAGTTTAAAACGAATCATGAATCATCATATTTCTCAACGCTGTGATGCATGGACCAAATTAAGAGGTTAATTGAAAGCATTTCATTTTACCCTTAGTGCAATGTAGATATATCTTCTCTGGACCATTGAAAAACGAGATCTGGAAAGAAACCTGGTTTCACATTCGCTGCTCAGATGCCATCACTTATCTACTGAGTGATGGAATAATTGAAATAGGGTACTGACATTCCAAAATAATACATAGCACTTAGATATACATGAAACATAGAGAAGATATTTCTGATATGATACCACCCAGGTGCTGAGGATTGGTTTCAAATCCTTTTATTAAAAATATTTTTTAATGTTTATTTATTATTGAGAGAGAGAGACAGAGTGTGTGCAGGGGAGGGGCAGAGAGAGAGAGGGAGACTCAGAATCCAAAGCAGGCTCCAGGCTCTGAGCTGTCAGCATAGAGCCTGATGCGGGCTCCGACTCATGGACCTCGAGATCGTGACCTGAGCTGAAGTCGGATGCTCAACAGACTGAGCCACCTAGGTGTCCCTCAAATCCTTTTTTAAAGGCAACGTCAACAAGGAGGAAAGCCTGGGCTCCTGCAAAGAGGCTGCAGAAGGAGACACAAGAAGGGGAAGAGTGAAGTGTTTGGCTTCTTCGCAAGTTCACTTAAGGTTGACCCTTCCTGTTTTTCTAAGAACTTGAGTGTCATCACCTTAGGAAAGACCTACAACCCACTGTCATCTTTGGCTATCTTAGATTTTGGTATTTACTTTTAGCACAGCTCATTATTACTTACTATCAGTTCCCTGGTGCAAGGAGCAAGGATCCTGCCTAACAGTCATCATTACATATGAAATTGGCACAGTGAAAATGATGGAACAAAGCACTGGCTTAAAAGCCATAAATTCTTTAAAGACTACACTAAATCCTTGTGCATCTATACAATGCTAGGTTACAGCTCTGCTACCGTAATTAAATGCTATATGAGGAAATGTAACAAGATACGTGGCCAAAGTAAAATGCTAACCTAAATAGGATCGTTAAAATGTAACCCAGGAAATAAAATTGGAAATCACTATTAGAACACCGCTCATGTTACAAGATGTCAGAATCATGCATAATGCAAGAGTGGAACTGCTTACAGAGACTTTACACAAGAGAATTTAAACTTGCTTCTGTGGACATGAGGAACTGCTCTTTGAAGCATGGGCTCTGATGAGATTCTGCCCGGCTGTAACGACATTCCAAGGGAATGTTCTGTTTCCATCAGATGCATATTTATTTATAGGGTGCTGAATGAAGGCACATTCATACTACGTGGCAGATTGTACCTCCACCATATTTTTCATTAATCACCTTTTCTTTGGCATCTTCACCATTGCTTCATTATTGATCTGTTTTTTGAACCCTCTATGTGAATAAACCTACAATCGCAAAATTACCCATTGATCAATGTCAGCAAACACATTCCTGCAAACACAACCTTTAACTCTTTTTTCTCCGAACCCTCATTCCATTTCATCTCTTGGGCAAAGGCCTGAAAAAACAGATGATCCTTGTATTATTCCCTGAAGGTCAACAAATCCAGACTTTGCTTGGTTTACAAGCCTGAACATAAAGCCCATCTCAAAGAGAATACTTTTCCTCCGTTGCTCAGATTTTAAGTCAAAAGGCCTTTCTTGCACGCTCTAACATTCTCCCTGTACTCTGTGTTGAAGACTGTCGATCACATGTTGGTCTCTGTTGCCCCATACTGAGAAATCACCTTCTTTGAATACTTGTGCCAAATACAAACATATTTATCCACACACTAACCTCTCTAATTTGGTCATAATTAGAGAAAGGGCTATTTAATTAGTGAAAAGTCTTAAATTATAGATGGCTGATTGCTTTCGAGTATATAAAGTAATAGCAGGAAATGACTAACAAAGTGTTGCCAAGTACAGGACCTGCCAGGCCTGTTTTAATGAATAGCTAAAGATCACTGAAATTAGCACATTAATTGTATGCATGTAAATTGCTTCTGCTAAGTGTATTAAAATGTTGTTCTCTTTGTAATCATGTTGAAATTACTTATTTGGTTAGTACGCTCTTTTCACAATTGTTCATGAAAGACGAGAAAGCGAACTTCAACATAGTCCCTGCCTAAATCGGAACACCACCAATTACATGCCTCCACATTTTATCGTGCATACCAACGACTCATGACCTATATTTTAAAAAAAATTAAAAAAAAAATTTTTTTTTTCAACGTTTATTTATTTTTTTTGGGACAGAGAGAGACAGAGCATGAACGGGGGGAGGGGCAGAGAGAGAGGGAGACTCAGAATCGGAAACAGGCTCCAGGCTCTGAGCCATCCGCCCAGAGCCTGACGCGGGGCTCGAACTCACGGACCGCGAGATCATGACCTGGCTGAAGTCGGACGCTTAACCGACTGCGCCACCCAGGCGCCCCTTAAAAATTTTTTTAATGTTTTATTTCATTTTTTGAGAAATAGAGAAAGAGCGCGAGCAGAGGAGGGGCAGAGAGAGAAGCACAGAATCCAAAGCAGGCTCCAGGCTCTGAGCTGTCAGCACAGAGCCCGACACAGGGCTGGAACCCAAAATGTGAGATCATGACCTGAGCCGAAGTCGGTTGCTCAACAGACTGAACCACCCAGGCGCCCCGTGACCTATTTTTTAAAAACCCCAAATGCACATCTAATAAAACCCATCTTCATTTCCTTGTCTTGTATCTCTCTTTCAGAATCTCATGGAGGGTAGGTAAGATACCACCAGGCTCCAGACTAACCTCCCTGAGTGTGAATCCCTGCACAGCTGTGTAACTTTGGGCGCATTGCTCAATAACTCTGAGCGTTAGTTTCTCATCTGCCCTCCAAGATTGTTGTGAGAATTGAATGGATAAAATGATGTTTTGAAAACTTTTCTCAAACTTCCACAAGGACAGCAGTCACCCCGGGGCACGTGTAAAACCGGCAGTTCCCAGGCTCCTTCTCTGAGGTCTCCGTGGCTTCTGATTCATGGGGAGCCGCCAGCCACCCCCGGAGATTCTAATCAGCTGAGAAACATAGCTGGGAAGCACCTGGTTCATCGTAGCTTCTCTTCGCTCACGTGCTGTGCACTGTGTATTTCATTAGTGAGCCAAGAAAAACAAAGGAAAAGTAGACTGAAGGTGCAGGAACCAAAAAAGTCATCAGAATATCCCTGACAGCTTTTTCTTCAGTGCCTGCTGGTGCAGAGGAGTTCACCGTCTTAGAGGGAGAGCAGTTTTCTCCACAGTTGAACAGTTCCATTGGTCCAAAAGACAAATCTCTCATTGTGCAGAAATCTGTTTCTTTTGAAATTCTGTCCATTGTTCTTGTCCAATATTTGGAGCAACATGGAACAAGTCTGCTCACCTGCCCATTAGGACAGCCTTTGTAACACTGAAAGAGCCGTCTTATCTCCTGGTTTTCTTTTTCCAAGCTAAATATACCAAGTTCCTTCATCCATTATTGGTCATGGAACATGGCTTCTATAGTTTTCACAATCTTGGTCACCTTCCTCTGGAGCCAACTTGAGACTGTCAGTTTTCCTCATAAAATGTGTTGTGTGATAGCATTGGGTAGAGTGCTATACATTTCTGAACAGAATAGAGATAAACCGTATTTCTATAAAAGATGCTCAAAATAGATTATCTGAAAAGAAGGGTGTTGACTTCCTGTGTGACCTTGGACGAGTCATTTAACATTTCCAGATTCTGAATGACCTGATCTGTGAAGCCAGCATAGCAATATTCCTCTGCCTACTCGCTCACCTCATAGGGTCATTCAGAGGATAAAATACAAAAGAAAGAAGTTGGAATGATTATGGGCTACTTTTATGATCAAATCAACAAAGCTATGTTCAAAATAATAGTTACTTAAAAATTAAGATATATTTTAAAATTAAGCAAGAGAAAATGATATGTCACTTGCAAGCTCCATATAAAATAAAATGTATTAGATTTTTAACATTTTTTTCTCTTTTATAGAAAGTATATCACACATTGGTTCATATCAAGTTCATGTCAATTTAATAAAAATCCTTGATTTTTTTTTTTTTTTTTGAGAATAGCCAAGCCAGGTTATCTCAAGCTTGAAAACTGGAATTCTGAACTTTACTTAAAAAAAAAAAATGCCTTTCATGTTTCTAGGATGAGGGTCAATAGCCAGGAGACTGGACTCTAACGTGAAATCTTAAAAACCTACCTGTTAGGTCTGAAGGCAGAATTGGACACCACCTTCACATCTCTCAAGTTTGCTGGAATTCTCTTTAGAGAGGAAGGTGTGGTTTGCAGAGTTTCCTCAATTCATTTAAGAGATTTTATTATCAATACTTTTCTACTCCTTTTTTTCTTTTTTCTTTGGTGTGATCTCAAGGTCAAGTTTAGAGTAAATGAGAAGTAGGTCTCTCACACAATAGATTGGGACTTCGATTAATGAAAGAAATAAACTCATTATAAGAATGAAGATTTAGCCTTGCTGATGTTTTCAAATAATAATTACACAAGGACATTTTTTTTTTTGTCTAATGGTGAGAATAAAAAGTAGAATACAAAATTACATACATATGGCATGATCAGAAGTATGCAAAATGTGTGTGAACACTTACGTGAATAGAAAAATAAAGAACACTGGGAGGAAATAAAGCAAAATATCAAAAGTGATTATTGCTTGTCAGTGAGATTGCAGGTGTTGTCTTGTCTTTATACTTGTTTATATTTTCCAAATTTCCTATAATAAGCATGTATTGCTTTTATAATCAGAAACAAGTTAGCAAGAAAGTGCAAAAAAGAACTTTGCTGCTAGGTGAAAAGTTGATGTTTGTATTAGAAACAAAATTTCACGAATACATTTTTTTTTTTACTGATGCCAACTCCGGAAGGTGGGAAAAGGACCTTCTTTTATTCTTCTCCCCATTTAATCTGACATGTAGGATCCTCTTTTAATGATAGATTTCAATGAGGGAAAGGCACCTGGGGCAACAATCAAGGGAGATTGCGTTACACTGTGACAAAATCTTTAGAAACGCTTTTCTGTCTGGGTCATCAAACAGACTGCAACAGGTGTAAGTCCTTTTTCTTTTTTAAAGTAATTTTCAAGCAGACTTCTCACACGCTGAGATACACGTTGATTATATTAATAAAAAAAACCCTCTGACCTATTTCCAAATAGGAATCTCACTTCACATTAATTTTCTGGTCTTTTATCCAAATTTAGGAAGTCAGGTCAGTGGCACCTGACCATTAGAATTAAAGCTCCATAAAAGTAGGAACTATGCTTATTGTTTATTTTTAAAATTTATTTATTTATTTTGAGAGAGAAAGAGAGAGAGAGAATAAGTGGGGGAGGAGCAGAGAGATGGAGAGGCAGAATTCCAAGAAGGCTCTGTGCAGGAGCACAGAGCCTTACTTGGGGCTCGATCTCACTAACCGTGAGATCATGCATGACCTGAGCTGAGATCAAGAGCTGCTTAACTGACTGAGCCACCCAGGCACCTCTGTTTGTTTATTTTTAAATCATCTCCATGTCCTCAGCATCTAGCCCATGGCCTGACACTTAGTAAATGCCAGCCAAACAAAGAAGCAAGCCCTTAAACCTGCTGACCCAGATACAGACTAGAACTCTCTTCCTTCCTTCTTGGGGCATTAGTTCTTGGGTAAAGGTCAGAGAAACCGTAACCTGGGTAGAGAGGAGTAAGATTTTGCTGTTACCTGAGCAAACTGGGGAGGAGCAGGTAGAGGAGGGCTAGGGAATCTGCCTGGAATCACTTCCACATGGAACTGTGGAGCTCTGGAACTGTGGAAGATTTGGACTTTGGACAATAAATAGCAAAGACCGCTGTTTCAGGGATTTGAGCTTGTTCATTGTTTTTGGAAAGAGGTGGGTGAATTATGGATAGTTGTAAATTCACTCAGGAATGTTTAAGAAAGGGTTGGGATAGGAACTGGACTGACAAAGTGACAAGGACAAGTCGGTGGGCCCCATGTCCACAAGAAATAGAGATAGAGACTTTGGCCTAAGTAGTGATTTAGCAGACTGGTTGAGCAGAGCAAGGAGGGCCAGGTCTTGGGGAAAAGAAGCTCAGTGTGAGTTCACATAGACTCCCCTTTTATTGAGCTTAAACTCTGTAACCATCTGACAGAGGTTAGGAATGGCCTGTGGCTTTGAGGTGTGGGAAAGGGCAGATGGGAGTCAAGTAGCTACCGCTGTTGGGCCATTTGGCCTGGGGAGGCTGAAAAAAAGAGGTGGTTAGTGTGGGGTGGGCGCTAAGCGGCCTTGGCCGGCTAATCTGAGACAGTAAAGCAAACACACTTTGAAGGGAAGCGAGAAAGGCAGCTTGGTAACCACCGCATACCTGCAATTTGCTGACAGGCATATAACTCCTGTTCCAAAATTCCGCTCCATGTAGCTTCTTATGTCTTAAATTACTGGCTGGAATGTGTGAGGATCCAAATGACTCACTGTGAAAGAGAGCTGAGTTCCCAAAGTTGGGGTTTCAAGAGAAAAACCACTTTGGTCCCCTAGGAGTGACAGAGGCACAAGAGTTTCTAATTAAGGTGCGGGATGATACACAATAATTTTAAGAGGCTTTAGGGTGTCAGCACCTTAATCTAAAGTAGTGACTCGAATGGTGGGATTTGAAGTACTGTGAGAAACTTGAGAGAAATAGGAATAGAGGCTTCTGAAATTCTCATGCCTGGGCAATCTGGACAGCTCCAGAGTAAGGCTAGATGTGGTTTCCAAGGGATTCTTTACCATGCCTGCAGTGATGAGGACACAGCATTGCTAAATTGTCCCCATTCAGTGTTCCATTCTGTGCATCAGGAATCCTTATGAATTAAAGTCACCAAATAGCCAATATGCTAGTGAAGTCAATTTTGTGCTGGTCAAGCTGATTCTTCTTTGAAATCCAAGTCCTCTGGCCTTGACCGTTGCCCTCCCTGTGGCCTGTTGTAAATCTATTGACCTCCTTTTAGTGGTCCTACCTGTTATCTCTAGATTAACCATCTCCAAACACTGCTTCCATCATGGTTTTCTCCTGTGCAGTCAACTTTGATGGCTTCCCATGGAGCACTGGGTCTCGAGGTGTGGTTCTTGTACCAGCAACATTAGCATTACTTGAAAAGTTGTGTGAAATGCAAATTTGGGGCCCAACTCCAGACCTACTGAATTAGAAACTCTGGTGGTAGGGCCCACTGATCTCTGATGCATGCTGGAGTTTGAGAACCACTGCCACAGAGTTCCTCAACCTGGCATTCAAAGCACTGTCTCCTCTATGGTCTTATAACACCTGTCTCTTATATTTTGCATTTATTGATCCTGCCTTGTATTAGGATTTTTTCTTTGTGTAATCTGATCTCACCTTCAGAAATGTAAACTCTTTGAAGTCGTGGTCTGTGTTTTCTAGATTTGCTAACTTGTAAAATCATAAAGCTGGAAGAATCTGGAAAAATACTATCTAATCTCTTCATTTTGCAAACCTTTCAATGGTACCATGTGCATGGTGGACATTCAATTAATAATTGCTGAATGAAGTAACATGCCCACGGGGAACATGGAGTTTGTGAATTAAGACTGCCGAGACTTCAGTGTCATCGCCTTAATTTAGATTGTCCTTTCTGGTACTCTCTAAGGGTTTGTGAAAGCCTGGGGAAAGTCTTGGATGCCTTTGCCAGTTTCCCCCCATGATCCCCCTGAATGGGCTTTGGAATTTGCTCACTGAATACAAGGCAACAGTGTTTTGAGATACAAATGGCAGCACAGTTGAATTAAGAAAATAAAAACAAAAACAAAATTGATGTTGTTTTTCTTATTGCTGCTTTGAGAGTCAGCATGAAATATGAATCTGCCATACACAAGAAATAATATCTTGCCTGAATATTTAAGGCATAAATACAAATTAATTGCAGTGCACAGCTGTTAATTATCAGGCTTTGGAGCATTCCAGGAGCAGTTGCTCACGAATACCTATTCAGCTAAAGATCCCTCACTTATTAGGACCTGATGACATTGACCATGAAGTTGTTGATGGGTTGCATCTGCATAGTCTAGAGGTCCAGGCTGCCAGGGGTCATTGCACTTGTAAGGGATAGGCTGCCACAGCAGAAATGGGGCATGTTTGGCTTAGGAAAGTACTCTTTCTCCATCTCAGGAATGTTCACACCCCAAAAAGGAGACTCTTGACTTCCACAAATGGTTTTGTGGTGACTCTTCTAAATGAATTGGGCTATGGCTATGGCAGACATCTGTGTGTATGTCACCATACCAAATTAATATGGCTGACTACATTCCCCATGCTGTACATTGCATCCCCATGACTTACTGATTTTATAACTGGAAGTTTGTGCTTCTTGATCCCCTTTATCTATTTTGTTCCACCACCCTAACCCCATCCCTCTAGCAAGCACCTATCTGTTCTCTGTATCGATAAGTCTGGGTTTTGCTTTTTGTTTGTTTGTTTTGCTTTTTAGATTCCACGTTAAGTGAAGTCATGCTCTTTTTGCCTTTTTCTGACTTATTTTACTTAGCATAATACTTTTAAGGTCCTTCCATGTTGTCACAAGTGGTAAGATTTCATTCTTTTTTATGGCTGAGTGATATTCCACATACCACATATCATATATAGTGCATCTTCTTCTTCAATTCTTCCATTGATGGATACTGAGGTTGTATCCATTTCTTGGCTATCATAAATAATGCTGAGTAGACAGACAAAGGGGTGCACATATCTTTTTAAATTCATCGTTTTCATTTTCTCCAGGTACATATCCAGTAGTGAAATTGCTGGGTCATATGGCGTTTCTATGTTTAAGGTTTTGAGGAACCTTCATACTTTTTCCAAAGCGGCTGCACTAATTTACATTACAACAGTACACGAAGGTTCCCTTTTCTCCACATGCCAACATTTGTTATTCCTTGTCTTCTTGATACTAGCCATTCTGACAGGTGTGAGGAGATAGCTCACTGTGGTTCTGATTTGCATTTCCCTGATGATGAGTGGCTTATCTTTTTACTATAGGTCAAGTTCATTAAAACAAACTCACATGGACTTTCCTAATTATGTTTGTGGTGGTTGTGCCGGGATTTGGTTTAAATAAGAGCGCTGCTATTTGTTTGTGAAGTTTCAGGGTAATTATAGTGATTGCAGTTTTGGGACTGCTGGCCTGGTTTTGCCAGTCTTATGATTGTCTGGTCCTTCCTGCTCTCCAGGTTCAGCTGCACCCGCACCCACCATCATGAGCACAGATTGTTCCCCGAGCCTTCTAGGCTCTCTGTGGCCGGAATTTGAGACCTGGGATGGGGGGCATTTAAGGAACTCTAACTGAACACATTTGTTCCTCAGCATCAAGTTAGTTAGGCGTCTAGTCTGCCTTTGCCTTCCGCCATATTTCCAGAATCATCTATGTCTCTTTTTCTTTTGGGTTCAGTGCACTTCTTGTACTGGTTCCTGTCTCAGGAATTTGCCAAGCTTTCCCAGTTCCTCCCAAAACTTGCCATCCCTCCTCCCTCTCGGCCACCAGGGCGCAACCCTGGCACCATTGGCTGACTGAAGCTCCACCGTCACAGATTAGGCTGTCTGATGCTGCCTGCCTGAGTCTTGGGACATGTTTTGCTTCTGAATTCCTTGGCACCATGCTGTGCTTTCATATTGAGTGAACTTCCGCTATTTCATGTTTGCCTCCTGATGCCAATTTCCTAGCTGCATTATCGGCTCTTATGTACTGCCATATTTTTTAGCTACTTTGTTCTGCCTGCCAGACTGGACATTCTCCCAGCACCTGCAGCTGGGCCATACTCCCTGGTGGCTGGTCTAGTGTCAGGTCCCAGCATCTTCCATCATGACCTGCCCAGACCCAGTTTAACAAATCAACAACTATGAAGTATGTCCTTCCAAATGTTTATGTTTCAAATGCATTGTTTAATCATTTTTACTCCAGTTAGGTTGTGCTACATTTAAAGAATTATTCCCACACTTTTTTAGTACTCTATGTGAATTGTGAAAATGGTTGCCTTTCCCCATTTGCGGGTCTTTTAAGTAAAATGCAAATCAACTTTGCTTTTAACGGAAATTCTGAGCAAAATTCTTTTGTGAAGAATTAAAAAATTTTTTTATACATTTTCATTTTTGAGAGACAGAGTATGAGCGGGGGAGAGGCAGAGAGAGAGAGAGGAGACACAGGATCTGACGCAGGCTCCAGGCCAGAGCTCTCAGCCCAGAGCCCGACATGGGGCCAAACCCATGAACCACGAGATCATGATCCGAGCCGAAGTCGGACACTCAATCAACTGAGCCACACAGGCACTCTGCAAGAAATTTTATATTTAACGGGACTATAATCTGATAAAATTGTTCCCATTTCTGCCCTGATGTCCAAGACAGGAACTCTGGGCCTAATTATTGTGTTTATCATCCTCGGTGTAAGCTATGTATGAGGAGCTGAAGAATGGGCAAAAGCAAAGAAAATATATGTGTGCGTGAATGTGCACGTGTGCATGTGTTGTATTGGGAGAGTGAATGGGAGTGAGGTGAGGACAGGGGAAAGCAGATATGTCTGTTTGACAAGTGTTATGGGCTTCCTGTTAATGTAATAGTTATTGATGATGTGAACACTTGTTATGGTGTTCTAATGTGTTCTAGTGTGCTAGTAAGTACTTGGATTAGCTCACTGAAACCCTCTTAAGTAGGTACTAATTTTGTGTCCACTTAGCATGAGAGAAGATTGAGGTTTAGAGAGGTAAATTAACTTACCTGAGTCCACACAGGAAATAATTGCTAGATTAGAGAGTTGAACTCCAGCAGTGGAACTCCAAATTTGTATCATCCTGATTCTATTGTTTTCCTCTTTTTCACTATGGTGCTTCCAGATTATTCTTATAGGACTAGAGAATAGAGAATATAGGAGGAAAATAATTAACATTTATTAGTTATAATTTTCAAAGGGTTTTTACATTAAATCTTCAGAAACAGATAATTCTTGTCTCCATTTAAGAGGGCAAAAGAGAGACTCAGAAACAATGACTCTATATTATCAAATGTAGCTGTAGTTTACTTTTGCATTATGGGAGTCTACCACATTATCCTGACCGTGGACGTTGGATTTTTTCCAGGCTTTTTGTATTGTATATAGCGTCTCTGTAAATATACACATATTTCTCTCTCTCTCTCTTTTTTAAATGTTTGTTTATTTTTGAGAGACAGAGACAGAGTGTGAGAGGGGAAGGGGCAGAAAGAGAGGGAGACACAGAATCCAAAGCAGGCTCCAGGCTCTGAGCTGTCAGCACAGAGCCTGATGCAGGGCTTGAACTCATGAATGGTGAGATCATGACCTGAGCCGAAGTCAGACGCCCAACCGACTGAGCCCCCCAGGTGCCCCTACATACACATATTTCTTTTTTTTATTTTTTTTTAAATTTTTTTTTTCAACGTTTATTTATTTTTGGGATAGAGAGAGACAGAGCATGAACGGGGGAGGGGCAGAGAGAGAGGGAGACACAGAATCGGAAACAGGCTCCAGGCTCTGAGCCATCAGCCCAGAGCCTGACGCGGGGCTCGAACTCACGGACCGCGAGATCGTGACCTGGCTGAAGTCGGACGCTTAACCGACTGCGCCACCCAGGCGCCCCTACATACACATATTTCTAATGCACATTTTGCATGACCTTTTCTCAGGTATACACCTAAGAGTATATATGTTAAAAATGAACATTGAAGACAACGAATAAAAAAGAAGGCCACGAATGGAGCAATGATGACAGTTATGGACAACGATGAGTGTCATGAGCCAGTAATTTTTATTAAACAAATTCTGTGAACCTGGGCTAAAAAATTTTTCGGTAAACCTGAGGTCTCACCTTTCCCCCTAGAACAATTACCTGACTTGGTGACTTGTCTAGGACAACGGAGTGGTGGAACTGGGACTAAATCGAAGTTCTATAGTTATAGACAGTTCTTAGTCCCATCCGATTTCTACGCATGAACATTATCCTCATCATTCCACCTGGGTGGGCTGACAACTACAGACTTCACAGGTTCAGAGGGGAGATAATACACCACTGATTTGCAACCCTGTTTTTGCAGAAGAGATTTGGTTTTGAGAAATTACTCGAGTGTTGATATTGCTTCACCCATGGGCCTGTGTGCTGTTAAGCTTGAAATGAAAAGAATGGCTTCGTGGTTTAGTTTTATGAGGGAACCACAGCCATAGAGTTATGATCCAGTGCATATAACATTGAAGGATAACAATTTAAACTCCAATAACTCTTGCCATATATCTTCACCAGAAGGTCTCAAAGAGTTTTATGAGAAATTATAGACTAAGAATTTGGAAGAGTTATGTGCAATTCATGGTTAAAAAAGGAAGTGCTAAAGTTTTCTGGAATGTTCCAAGGCTTTCATTAGAGAAGGCATGAAGAGAGCCCAGGACCATTGACTCTTTGGCTAGGAACCCTGGCAGGAATAGATGTGACCAAACGATTTAGTGATTCTGAATGGCTTCAGCTTGCTTTGAGTGGCAATATTACTTTTCCAGGGGCCTTGCTGATTGAAGAAGGACATAGAGGAGCCAGCATGAGTTGATTCCCCAGAAACTTTAATAAACAGTGATACTGTTGCGGTCATATTAATACAGCTTCTGTAATATACTCTCTGATTAGTGTTTCTCCCACTTTAATTGGGATTCTAAGCACCATAATGATGTGAGCCAGCTGAAGTTTTTAAACAGTACAGATATAAATGGTTATCCTAAATTATATTTAGGAGAAACTCTACTTGAACTATTTAGCTTAATAAATAAAGACACCAAATTAATATAGGCTATTTTAAGACCAAGCATGTAATACTATAAAACTTTGGTGATCTGTATGCTTTCTGTTGGCTTGCCATGGGATTTTTAATTGAATTACTACAGAAAATTCAGCTCAAAATATTGTCAGATTTAACCACCCACTGAGTGTGTTGTTATTGTTTTATTAGACTAAATCAAAGGTTACCACAGCTCTTTTCTGCACTGACTTTCAGCCCAGAGGGGTAAAGTCTTAAAACGAGATGATGAAATTTTAGAAAAGAGTAAGAACTTAATGTGGGGATAATAGTCACATATTTTCTTGAGAAAAATGAAACTGCTTCATGGCTACTTTATATAATAACGTTCCTAGCTTTTTAATAGTTAGTGTGTATGACATTCATGTTCTGAAGTTTGTAACTGGTCTGAGGTTGAGACTGAAGGAAATTGTCAGGGGACAGAGGTGCCCCTGGAGAAGAAACCCATTGGCAAACCCAGTGTCAACAGTATCCACATTGCAAGCACACTGCTTTCTGGCCATATCATCCCCAAAGCTCAAAGTGTAGGTGGGATGGCAGCATGGCTGGAGGAATCAACTCAGCAGGTAATCATTTCAGAGCCTATACATCTTTATCGGCTTGCATGTGGTTAGGAATGCACCTCCCCCACTTTTTAATCTGTTCCAAGACTGTGTGTGTGTCTCATCTTTCAGTGGATCTCAAAGTGCAGTTCTCCAAACCAGCAGCACTACCCAGGACCTTGTCAGAAATGTATATATATGTGGTATGTGGTACACACACACACACACACACACACTCAATGGAATAGTACTTGGTGATGAAAAAGAATGAAATCTTCTCATTTGCAACAACGTGGATGGAACTAGAGTGTATTATCTTAAGCAAAATAAGTCAGTTAGAGAAAGACAAATACCATATGATTTCACTCCTATGTGGAATTTTTTTTTTTTAATTTTTTTTCAACGTTTTTATTTATTTTTGGGACAGAGAGAGACAGAGCATGAACGGGGGAGGGGCAGAGAGAGAGGGAGACACAGAATCGGAAACAGGCTCCAGGCTCCGAACCGTCAGCCCAGAGCCTGACGCGGGGCTCGAACTCACGGACCGTGAGATCGTGACCTGGCTGAAGTCGGACGCTCAACCGACTGCGCCACCCAAGCGCCCCACTCCTATGTGGAATTTAAGAAACACAACAGATGAACATAGGGGAAGGGAAGGAAAAATAAGGTAAAAACAGAGAAGGAGGAAAACCATAAGAGACTCTTAAATACAGAGAACAAACGGAGGGTTGATGGAGGGGAGGTGGGTGGGCGGATGGGCTAAATGGGCGATGGGCATTAAGGAGGGCACTTGTTGGGATGAGCACTGGGTATTATATATAAGTAATGAATCACTGGGTTCTACTCCTGAAACCAATACTACACTGTATGTTAACTAACTTGAATTAAAATTAAGAAAAAAAGAAATGTATACTCTAATGTGCTCATCCAGACATACTAAAGCAAAAACATCGGGAGTGGATCCCAGCAATCTGTGTTTTAAAGGCCCTTCATGCTTCATGTAATTCTCATGTCTGCTAATGTGAGAAAACACCTGATTTAAATTCTGTTGATCGGGTTTTTTTTGTTTTGTTTTGTTTTTAATCAAAGAGCAGGTTTCCCATTGTTGGATTCATAGTAGGCTCTCAATAAATGTTACCATGAAAATGAAAATACACTTAATTGGTCATGCAACATTCTGCAATGTTTACCATCATATTTTAGTCTCTTTGTTATTGTATACTCAGGAATGAACACTTGCCCTCACAGATTATTCATTTTCTTTCCCTTTGAGACTAGCTCTTCAGCTATTCATTTAATATGAAAGGTCATCTTCAAAGAAAATTGTTGTCTGAGGCTTCCGTTTTTAATTCTCCAGAGAGTCACTGAGAAGCAAAGTTAGTTCGTGCCAATCATTTCTTTCCCATTTTTAAAGAGGGCCAGTCAGTTCACTGTCAATGATGATTAGTGAGATTTTTCTCTAGTCTCTTCTGCAGGACTATCCAGAAGTTCAGTGGCCAAGAGTTTGTTGTTTTAGGACTTCTAAGTTGGCTTCATCTCTGCTTAGGCAGCAAATTCATCCAAGTGCTTTAATACTCTCAGCTTTGCTTCAAGTAATATGTGAAAATGGGGGAAAAATCAATCACAAAGAAAGCTGAAATGCAACAGGTTTATGAAGACAGAGGGACTCAGAGTGAAACATGTGAATTCACTTGTATTATATACCCAATAGCTTCTGATGTGGGAAATCCAGGGGATCATGGGCCCCAGATGCAGTGAGATTGATGTGGTATATAAATCTCTTACCTCTTGTCAGGCAATTGACTTCTGTGGGTTGAACAACATCCCTGCCTATGAGCACATCTAGCCCTCGGGGCAGGTTCCCAGGTAGGGACACTAAAAGAAAGAGTCAAGGCCTCGAGCTGGGTGTATGTTCTATGGGAAAGAGAATGCTGACTGTGGGTAAAAACTTAGGATGCAGGCATCACTTAGAGTTTGGGGAGGCTCCTCATGGAGCAGGGGTGGGGGACAGGTAGTGATGGGCAAGGAGTGCTGAGAGTCTACCAGCAAGACAGAGAAGTATGGTATAGTCTGGAGGAAAGTGTGTTTGCAGGAAGCCAGGGATCTGAGTAGGACCTCCTCCTCTAGCTTTCCTTGTAATTCTCATGGGGATGTGGGTGGCGAATGCTTCTAGAATTATGCTGGGTGGTGCTAATCATGGCCTGAGGAGCTCTTTCTTTCCTGAGTGAAACTTGCTACTCTGGTCACAGGCTTTGAATTGGTAACTGGATTTATTAATTCTGAGCCCTGGCTATAGCTTCTTAATTTTTGTCTCCCAAACTCCAATTGCTTGTTCATTCAGAGACGGAAGGGGGTGAATTGGCCTCTAGAACCCCTGCTCTGGGGGGCAGACCAAACAACTGCATTGTGAAGTCCACAACCACTGACCACCTTCCAGGCGCCAGGCACCACAGAGACACTAGAAATCATGTGAGAAGCGAGAGTTTCTGCGTTCAGGGAGCACCGAGTCTAGTGAAGGACATAGATATCTAGACAGCCTACAGTTTGATGGGATAATTTTTGTAAGTATAGAATGTTACCTAAATGGAATTAAATGTGTTTTCTTTCTGCTTGAGGAAGTCAGCTAAGTCTTCTAAGAAAAGGTAATACTTATAGCTAGGCCAGGTAGTGAAGAGGGGAAGGGGCATTGTAGGCAAAAGGAGGAGTGTTTGAGAAAGTCTGATGCCTCCAAGAAATGGCAAGTGGTCTGTGAGTGGTAGACGTGGAGCGAGACAGAAGACAGGGAGTCAGATACCAAGGGCCAGCATCTTGCTGGGGGACTAGGGAGCACAGCTTTAAGTAGGAGCCTGACAGGTTAGGTTTGTTTTAGAAAGATCATTCTAGCTCCTTTGTGGAGGGTGGCCCAGAGGGAGTAGAGCCTTGTCAAAATACAGTTGAGGCATGATGAACACCCGACCCATGGCCGTTGCCAAGGCAGTGAAGAAGCCAGGTTGACTTTTAGAAGCTTGAATTTGTCTCGGTGACTTCTCTTCTATAGTCCTAGCCCCACCTCTTCGGGGGCATCTAGGGCTGCTGCTTCTGTAGATGCTGCCTGCATAGTTGTTTCTGAGAGAAGGTGCAAATTAAACCTGTGCCTGAGTTCTCTCATTTATTAACATTAGCTTTCTTCTCTCAAAGATTTTACCAATCTCTCCTAACAGTATGGAACTGAAGCTAATTACAAAAAATTCCATGCTAGTGTATTGGTAAATAAATTCTGTACTTGGATACCATTTTTTTTTTTTGTGACAAGCAATATGATTTTGTACTTTGACATGCAATTTAAATGGCTTACATCGAATGCTTTAATTCATTTGTGAAACTTTTATTGACATTTACTATGTGAAGGCACTATTAGTTGCACTGAGGGGTAACTTAAAAAAGTATTAGACTTCCTCTTGCAGAATGTGCCAATTCTGGTTTATTTTTACAACCACAAACCAAGGAACTTTCTAATAGCATTTGGTTCTTTCATTCATTTATTTACTCATTCATCTATTAATCCGTCAGTCAACAAATATTTGTTAATCATCTACTTTGTGAAGGCGAAGTAATGACATGAGGAACACCTTAGGGGTGGAAGTAAAAAATAGAACAGACAGTTCTGGATGGACCTCACAGTTCTCAGAAAGCCCAGAATATGAAATAACCTCAGGGCTTTGGTTACTTAATCTTTAATACTAGGGTCACTTTCATTATTAAAGAGCATCTTGGATTAGGAAGTGGGGTTTTAACTTCTTAGATAACCTATCCTATCTCTGCCCCCATTTTCCTCTGGTAATTACTTGAAACTTTTAGTCATTGGACTGTGCACTGTGGAACTGTATTCACAAGGCCACAATAATTTCAAGAAATGAATCATGGAAGTATTTTCCATTACCTATCTATAGGATTTTCTCCTCAGTCAAAAAGGGACCAAATTGTATGCTTTCCTAGGCAGGTGTGTAGAAAATATTCAGTCTACTCCATACCCTTACCAATTGATGGGTCTGCTTGAAATTGGTCAGTTTCAAAATTCAGCTCCCAGTTGTTTGTGTAAATGACTAAGGGTCATCAGAAACCATCTTAGAAGTACAACATACCCAGACATATTTTGATCTCTTCCTCGTTTCAAGCCCCTCTTTTAATTGAAAAAGCTCTTTCTCATTCTATAGTTTTCTACTCCTCTGTGGAAAGAGCACTTGCTAGGAATTAAGTGACTTGATTTCTAATCCTAGCTATACTGCTAACTCATTATATGACTTTAGCCAGGGCTTGGCATACTATATATAGCCTGCTGCTAAATCTGACCTACCACCTATTTTTGTAAATAAAGTTTTATTGGAGCACAGCCATGATTATTTGTCCACTTATTCTTTTGTGCTACCATGCAGCGATGAATATTCATGATAGGACCATTAGACCACAGAGCCTAAATAAAATGTTTACTGTGTGGCCCTTTATGGAAAAAGTCTGTCACCCTCAACTTTAGGCAGGGTCATTATTTTACTTGAGGTTCCCCATCTGTAAGTTTGGGGAATTGGATTAGGTTGTCCCCAAGGCCTATGTCATTTTTAGTGTTCTGTCGCTCTATCATTCTTCCTACAGAGCAGCCTCGTATCAATCTTTGTATGCTGGGATATAAACCTATTCATATTTACTTCACTTATTCAATTTATGAAGCACTAATCCTGGCAAGCCACTGTAGAAAACTAACAAGTCTGAGTCTCTGCCTTTGAGAAGCTTATAATTTGGTTAGAAGATATAGTTATTACAAGGATTAGAAGTTAAATTATGACAGAAGGTAGTAAAGGATAACATACCAGAATAGGTGATGATAATTAAATAAATTCAAAGGAGAGAGATGATTATGGGGGTGAGATGACTAGGGAAAACCCATAGGGGAAAGTGGGCTGTTTTTAAGAATAGTTACCTCCATGGTCCCATAAAATTTTGGATCAAGTGTCCTTCTAAAGTAGTAGTTTTCAGATTTTAGAGTGCAGGTTCCTGGGAAAAAAATGCAAATTCCTGTAAGGAAGCATTAGAAGTTCTGATGTTAGGTCTGGGATACATCCCAGAAATCTGCTTTTTCAAAGAGCACCCCTGGTGATTCTGATATACACGGAGAATTTTCTTACTTTTAAAAATACTGCTTTGGAAATTTGGTTAAGTTGCTAAGTACTGTTTCTGTAGAGGAATTCATGCTAGGCTTGGCAGAATCTTATTAAACCATAGATTTTGTGTGACTAGGAGGGGCTCCACTGTCCATGGAGCAATTATTTCAATGATTTTCTCTCTCCTTTTAGGAAATCTGTGATCTCCCAGGCCAAGAAGAACAAACTGAGGACTATCTCTGAAAGCCATTGAATTCCTTAGTTAAATCCAGAGGGAAAGTCTGAGATCAATATGGCTGTTGTGTCTGGGATAGTTGAAGATAAATTATTGGAAAGAGACAGGTACTAACTACTTCCTTTTGCATTTGACTCTTGGTCCTTTTTTTGTGAGCTTTTTGTTCCTGCAAAGCTGGCTTGGGTCAACGTAGTAAGTAAAAAAAAAAAAAAAACCCTCAATGAAAGAAGCTGGGAATCTCCAATCTCCATCCCAAAACATGTCGCTGATGACTTGAACATATCACCAGATACTCAAGATACAGACGGCAGCTTCCACCTATGGGAGAATGATCCTCTGAAGAGAAACTTGGAATCATCATCAGAGCCATTGGAGGGGACATCTGAGAGTCATGTGGGTGAAATTTTACAAGACCCTGTCATGCTTCCAGTCCAGGGTAGAAAGTTAGATCCACTTCCGAAAACGCATAGACGTCTTAAGAAGGCTGTAAGGACAAAGAGAATGAGGAAGAGCAGGAGGAAGGAGAAGGTGGAGACCCACCATGCCCCCATCCTTCCAACACTTTTTGTGCCTCCACGAAGTGAAGAAGATGAGGTGGTAGACACAAAGCCGGCTGTATTCAGTGCTCAGGAAGATGATCCTGACCTTCCCAGTGAGGTAGGGATGAGGCGTGGGGTGGCGAAAGTCTGGGCTTGCCGCGTTTTCCTAGGAAAAATAATGACAGCCCTTCATCTGGAATGGAAGGAGGTGGGAGATGAAGAGCTAGGGGAACAAACTGGGATCCCTGGGCCCAGATAAAGCATGAAAGAACTGGCTCAGAGGGTGATGTCCTTTCTGCGTATGTGTGTTGGCGTTGAAGGCTTTAACTTCTCTCTTCTACTTGCAGGACAGGTTACAGAGTCAGCAGTATAAGGGCGCATGTGCGATGCATCAGGAGTGTCAGATACAGCCCTGTGAGCTCTCAGTGTCCAAGGAGCCGGGGCCGTCTTCTCCGGCAGTGACATCCTTGGCATCACCACCACGCTGCTTTGGTCGCTTCCTAAGCTGCGTCTGCCAGACCTTCTCGAGGTCTAGGAAGCAGAAGGCCCCCAGAAGAGAGGACACCAAGCAGGCTGGGGCAGGAGGTGATGCTAAGGCTCTAAGACCTGCCCTGCTGAGGGGTCTGGGCAGAAACAGAGTGCAACCTCATGAAAGCCTGTAGAAGTTGATGCCGATATGGCTTCTCCCTGCGTTTCATTTTGTAATTTTCCCCGTGTTGTTGTTCCTGTTGGTCGATTCTTGTTTATCAAAGACAAACGTTTTTGCTCTGCTTTTTTGCTGAGATCCTTAAGCCTGAGGAAGTGGTAAAAGCAAAGTAACTTTGAAGATTTTAACACTTTACCCAGTAGTGGGACTGCTTCCTGCTTCCTCCCATTAGGCTGAAGTGGAATTCACTACAGAGCAGCGGTTCCCAAAATTCATGCGGGTGTCGCTCATGTCTTCAGTTAGCTTAATTCTCACTGCCTTCTCTGAGGCTGGAAGCCATACCATCTCATCATTTTGAGTAATGTCTCCAGAAATCAACCACCAAGTGGAGACTCCTCATGTCCAGCTCCTCTCATTGTCTTTTACCTTTGGCTAAGAGATTCATGTTGCATTCCTCATCCTCAGTACTTTGTTGAAATTCTGACACTCCCTACCTGATTTAGAAATGTCTCAGGGAGTGGTCGTTGCTCTTTTGCTCGCGTAGGTAGCGCTACCACCTCCTGCATCTCTAACCATCCTCTGGTTTTCTTTTTGTCACTTGTTAGTAAGATATCTGGCCCTTACTTCTCAAGTGTTCTGTATTAAGAACCTCGTCACATAAGGTGATGGGCTCCTTTCCTTGTTATTCTTTAGCCAGATTCACAGAATCCCGACTTCTGAGAACCCTAAAGAAAATAAGTACTTAGAAAAAAGTTCAAGATTATTTCATTTCCTGTTGTTGTCCCCGCACACTGGGCTACTCCTCTTCCCAGGACATAAACTAAGAGTTTAAATTAATTTTACACCCTCCTTTGAGAGAGTAGGTTTAAGGTGAATTTGAGAGTTTTCCTGTAGCTTTAATGACCTGTTGTTATTTCCTACATGTCCCGGTTTTTCCGATTCATATAAGAATAATCAATAAAAGTACAAATAGAAATACATGTGTAAAGTATCTGCATTGGAAGGAAATTGTACAATTTCTTCCTCCTTTAGGACTGACCCCAATGGTTACTGCACTAGAATTGGAGAAGATAACCGATGTGTTTGTTTTGTTCTTTCTTGCCTGGAATTGGGCCTGGTGCTGTTGGAAGAATGAAGTTGGGAAGGGAATAGAATGAGGTGCAGGAACAGTGGCGAAAGATCCCAAAGGCTGCCTTGCGAGTAATTGGTAAAAACCAGCCTGGAGGGAGTCTTGCGATGTGATGAGGATCTCAAGTTAGAATGAGAAATTTTATGAAATGTCATACTCCATGTTTGGAGTAAAATGGGACAGCTTTCTAAAGTCAGTCATGCTTTGATACCTTTAGTTGTCTAAAGAGTGGTTGATTGTTTAGAGAGTATGGCATTTTAATAGAGCTAGTTGAGCATTATAAATGGGCTCAAGCTATTACATGAAATTTCAAATTATCCAACTGTATTTATGCACATATTTTCTCAGTGTTATATAAGAAATGTGTTCCCAGGCAAGGCATAGTGTACGTAAAGTCCTGAGTCATGGAGCCTATTATTTTTTTTTTTTTTTAATTTTTTTTTTCAACATTTATTTATTTTTGGGACAGAGAGAGACAGAGCATGAACGGGGGAGGGGCAGAGAGAGAGGGAGACACAGAATCGGAAACAGGCTCCAGGCTCTGAGCCATCAGCCCAGAGCCTGACGCGGGGCTCGAACTCCCGGACCGCGAGATCGTGACCTGGCTGAAGTCGGACGCTTAACCGACTGCGCCACCCAGGCGCCCCTTGGAGCCTATTATTAAAAGCTCAAAAGAAGGTAGATATTAGTGTTGTCATTAAGGCTTTGTTATTGTTATTGTTTCTTATTATAAGATATTTTAGGATGAGCTGTTCTATCATAGAAAAACTATTAGTTTCAACCTGGTTAGCCATATGCCCACTCCCATTTACAATGGTGATTTTCACACAAAGTTTACTTATTCCAAATTTAAGATACATATTACAGATAAGGGAAGATCTGTATAAGCACTTAGTTTTGAAACTCTTTTGCGCATGTGTCTTGACCGCCTGCTCACAAACAGGGGAAAGGGTGTCCAATACTCCTCAGCTGCATTTGTAAAGAAAAAAGGATATGTTCTCAGGTTTCAGACTTTGTGTTGCTATCTTCAGAGTCTGAATTATTAAACATGGTTTCTGTCTTAATAAAGTTGTTTTTTCAAAATATATTTAGAAAAGTAGTACGGCTGTGTCAAAGTAAAAACAAATTAAAAATAAAACCTACTACTATTGATGAGAGATAAAGCATGGGTCTCATTTAAAAAAAGTTGCTTCCCCCTCCCCCCCCCGGCAGATAAACATACAGTAAATGTGTTGTAAACGTCAGTACTTGAACAAGTATAAAGATGACCACATTTAATGTATTTAGCTCCCTGTCTTTCTCATGGGAACTCCCAGAACTAGGTAGGTGGTAGGTACCCTCAGTGCTGCAAGTTGAGTAAGCTGAGATTAGGCAAGCTGATTAAACTTTTCCAGTGATTTTTCTAAGAACACTCATTAAAGCTGATAGGGAATCATAATACAAATTCTTTAAACAGATTATTTAATCACTCACCTGTGGTTTTATCTTCTAAATGTGATTGTTTTTGCTCTGGTTCTTATCCCAGCGTTCCATCCTGAAACACTTCTTGCTGACCATTTTGTTTTTGTCACCTTGTCCTCACACTACTGTCCAAATTCCAGCTAGTGTCATCTTTACTCACCTGGAAAATGTTAACATGAAAAAAAAATCTGGTTAATGTAAAATTACAGAGAACCCTTAGAGAGGGTTTACTTATTAACTGAGCTTTAACGGAAAACGTTGAAATTATCTAGTCTTTATTATCAGAGGAACCTGAAACAAAGAAATTAAGTCGTTCTCTCAAGGTAGCATAGCTGGTTAGTGGCAAAGCTAAAACAAACAATAGCTAACATTAGATTCAATATTGTACATTGTATCTATCTTCTGTGATCTTCAAGCAATCTGCATGGGGTTGATATTAATATTTTAATTTTACAAATTAGACCATTTAGGGGTGCCTGGTGGCTCTGTTGAGCGTCCAACTCTTGATTCAGCTCAGATCATGATCCTAGGGTTGTGAGATCAAGCCCCTCATCGGGCTCTGCACAAAGCATGGAACCTTCTTGGGATTCTCTCTCTCTCTCTCTCTCTCTCTCCCTCTCTCTCTCTCTCCCCCTGCCCCTTTCCCTTATATGCTCGCTCTCTCTCAAAAAAAAAAAAAACAAAACCAAAAACAAAAAACAAAACAACAACAACAAAACAAACAAACCCCCCCCCCCAAAAACAAAAAATCCCCTAAACCAAAAAACCCAAATGAAACCATTTAAGTTCAGAAATGTCTTGGTAAGTCCAGATGCAGAATTCAAACCCAGATTTGTTAGTCTCTGAAACCCACAGTCATTACATTCTACCTCTCAGAATTAATTACAATCTTATAAAATCTCTTTGTTTCCAGTCTAACTCTGTAATGTCAAAAACATGCAATTTCTCACATTTGCCAAAATTTATATTTCAGCTTTAATGCGTTTACAATAAATATAGTTCAATTAAAAAAAAAAAAAAGTCCAGTTAAAAAGATTGTTTCTTCCAGGTAAAATTTTTGTACTGGACAGTAAATAATAAAATAGTTAACCTATGTGTCATTGATAAAATAAAATTGCAGTGTAATATAAACACAGTTTTAGTCATTACAACCAATTAAACCAAGACAATTACTTAACTGAAAAGTGATTAAGAGAAAAAGGAATAGCACATAAAGCAGGGCCCTCGACAGGGTCACAAGACAAAGTACAGCAAAGATGAATTAGGCCCCGTAGAAAGCTAATGGACATGAGTGTTTCTAAACTGTTTTCAGGTGAATGGTTTGGGACTCGGGTAGCAGAGAAGCTCTTCTGTGTAACCCAGTGACCCTTGAAATAAGTGACTATATTTCTGCTAATGAACTCCAGGCTTTAAATAAGAAATTTGAATTTTCTCACGTTTCAGAACATTCTTTTCATTCTTATTTGACAAGGCCTCTTCAAGACAAAATAAAAGAACAGCAAAACTAGTAGATTTGAGCCACTGGACTGCGTGGTCAAGGAATGTTCTTCATTTTTTTTCAAACTCAAGATGCGAGGACAGCCGTTGTATGTGGGAAACTGGAGGGGTGCGGATTTCCTGGGCTGGAAAGAATTGCAGCACTGCTCCCATCATGGAACCTTCGTAAGGAACTATCTCAGACACACGGTTATGACCCTGATTCCTAATGCTAGAGGAAGTCTTTGAGTATCATCCTTGTTTCCCTCCCTTCTTCCCCACCTTGGGGATTTGAGTCAGTCCTGCAAAAGTGGTGAAAGGCCAGAAAGGCGATTTTAATAAGAAGTTTAAACAGGCTACAGGAACGGGAAACCTCAAAACAGATTAAAATAACTTTTACACAAGTTCCATAATTTTAGAGGAATTCAAAATTCTGAAATTTTATTACAAATGATTTCTAATGTGAACTTGACTTCTTTCCCAGTTATAATTACCATTTGATTCTAGGATGCCTGTGAAAGTACACAGTGCTGGATCATTACAATGGTAGCCCTTCTGGTGAGCAGGATAGTAGATCCATTCACAGAAAAGGATGAAGCGGTAACTGGGATTTTTTATAACTACCATGAGAGATATCACCTAAATATCTGTCTCTTTACATGGAAAAAAACGGAATTACAAAGAGTGGAAAACTAAAACAAAAGAATACATTTCAATCAGCATGTAGTACCCAGACTCCTACTTGGTCTGTGATGCTCAATAAAAATCTCTGACTAAAATTCATGTATATTGAAGATAATAGATGATATAGAAACTAATCATCCCATGATCCCTTTTCAAGAGCTACCATTCATCCTAATTTAAAATTTGGTTTTATTTTAAGGTGAAAATTATGAAGCAAAGTTCTGTGTCTAATTCAATGTGTTATGTAATTATATAATAAGTACTTGGGAAGTATCTGGGCTTGGACTTAAAAGTTAAAACACTTGAATACTGAATCCAAGTTTTGTCATGTGCTGTTGTGCAACTTTGACCATTTATTGATTAATCTTTGATCTCCTCATCTAAAAAAAGAGGATGCTAAGGTGGTTTTGAGAATTTCATGAGGTTATGCCTCAGAAAAGACTTAGTGGCTATTTTGTAGTAGAAAGCTTTTGACATTGTAATGCCTATTGAATTCTTAGAAAACAAAAGAAAACATTAACTTGACTAAGTGCTATGCCAGGGTAAGCACTCATGTCAATTTTTATTTTGAAGAGAATTGAATTTATTTCTGGGAGCATCATGTTGGGGCAAAAAGATTTAATATTTGTTGATTCCCAATTTGAATGCCTCTAGAGAAAATGTTTACCCTGGAACTTGACAAGCCAAAGCCCCTTTATTGTTACAACCTGTGCAATCAATATTAGTTGGCCATTTATTCTTGATTTGTAAGGCTGAACAGACACTCATTTGGTCCTAAACTGTCGTGGTTTAATGCAACATCTTTTTTTAAGTTATTAGAATTTTCTAAGAAAACCTCATTATAAAGGCGTTTTATTCAATGACTGTAATAGAGTAGTAGTGGCTTTTAACTTTTTCTGCTTAAATCCTTCTGAATGATAGGAGATATCCTAATGCGTCACTATGGGTGGTTCAGTTAGTTAAGTGTCCGACTTCACATGATCTCATGGTTCATGAGGTCAAACCCGGCATTGGGCTCACTGCTGTCGCGCAGAGTCTGCTTTGGATTCTCTGTCCTCCTCTCTCTCTGCCCCTCCCTTGCTTGCACTCTCTCTCTCTCAAAAATAAACAAACAAAGAATTTTGGAGAGATTGTCATTGGGTAACCCTCCCTCCCCACATCTTAATGTCCTCCCCTTTCCATTTGCCCTACCTACATGTAAATATTACACCAAGATTTACTATGTAAAGGGTCAAAGAATTCTAGTTTTCTGTGATCTGGAATTTTATTTTGTTGTATTCACTAAGCATGTGTGGAATATCTGTGCCTAAAAGAAAGTGAAACAAAGAAAGCACACATAAAACGTAGAAGAACCTCTCTGTGCTATCAAATAATTTACAGACTGTTCCGAGAAAATATGGCACTCACATAGTGACTACTGGACAATATCAAAAGTATTCGAAGGAGCTCCAAAGAGTAACAGTGTAAGTGGGCACAAATAGAATGTCTTGTAAAGGAAAGATTTTTGCAAAATGGAATGTAGGAGATGCCTTCCCTGAATAGGTAAATTTTGAGCTGAAACTTGGTTTGTCCAATCCCGTGGTCAAACAGGTTAAAGTTGTTTTACTGGATGGAGTCCTGGAGACTGGACAGAGCCAGAGCACAAGAGTAACCAGATCCAATAGAAAGTTGACAGAAATGCTGCAGCCCTTATGGATGAGTCCTTGTGCCCAAGGGTACCAGTTCAAGAGAAGGGTCAGGAACAGAAGACAGAGATAGAAAGTTAGGTGCCGAATACAGGCAGAGATGGTGCAGAGACAATCATAAGGGAAAGAATAAAGAGTGGGGGTAGGACTTTATCTGAACAGCAGAAAGGCCTGTAGGGTGTTGGCCATCTAGTGTTCTGGGGGGAGATCCCCTCCAAGGGAAAATGGTGGACAGCATTGAAGGACTAAAATCAGATGATTCCGATGAAGAATATTATGAAGAAAGGTACAGATGTGGCAATATTAGGTTATATGATGTGGGGAGTAGTGAGAAATAAGCTGGGGTCAGTTGAACTCGATATTTGTATTTTGTACTTGGCTTTGATTCATAGTTGAAAGGGAGCCATTGCAAATTCTTGATCCTCTCTAAGCAGATAACATTGCCCAAGTTAGCGAACTCCAAAAGGAAAAAGTATAGGAACAGAGATGTGCATGGGCATCGGCTCAGATTCAGTAATGATCTTTAAGAATATGCTGTTTGGTTCACTGCCTTCCACTATGTATCTGGGGTAGATGATTGCCTTTTTTTTTTTTTTTTTTTTTTTTTACCACTTGCTTACAAATAATATATTTTTGTAAGAATTGTGGATAGAATTAAAGGAACAACTGCAAAGAAACCCTTATGTGAAAACACACACTATTTTGTACTATAAAGAATGTAGAAAGTCCTGATCTGACTTATGGTCTCACATTCTACCTTAGTCAAAAATTAAACACAAAAGTTGAACATAATAAATTTGCTAGGAACTTCTAAATGCTTAGCTGTTCTTAGGGCAACAGAGCCGTACATCCTGGCATTTAAGAATATTTCTGCAGACAGTGTCTGGGTTCAGTTCTTGGCTTTACTACTTCATAACTTCGTGCCTCAAACAAATTACTTTCTTTGTGTCCCGGTTTGCTCATCTGAGAAGTAGGAGGAGTTACAGCTACCACATAGGGCTTCGGTGAGAATCAAGGAAGGTGATGACACATTTAGGGAACCTAGGCTAGAACTTGACACATGGAGTGCAAGTACAACAGATGTGCATCTGTCATCATCAGGTAGGCTGGACACTTTTCTGAAATACTGATTTGTGTGGGAAGAGGTCGTAAGGTCTCAAACGGGAAGACTGTATGAGGCACCTGAGGAGTCTGACCCTATGTGTAGGGGCTTCCAGCCTCTCTAAATATCCTGAGCAAGGCTGAGAGATAGTGGGATTACCATACCCAATGAGATTCTTTGTGGTAGGACAGCGATTATATCCATTGACAGAACCAACTTATTACGTGACTACAGGGCAAGTTTCTTAGCAGCTGATTGTGAAGGAGTCCAATTCATCTTTTATGTCCAGTTCTAGCACAGGGCCAAGTACAATAAGCACATAATAACTTCTCAGTAAATGTCAAGTAAATGAGTCAACAATTCAGTGAAGAACAGAATTTCTGTACAAGTAAAATGAAATGTACCATTCACGGAAACATTTTGTTTCATTCTCTTCTGGCTTTGGCAGTGCTTTGACACTGCAGACATCTTTCAGATCATGGCACATAGGAGGAGGACTGAATACGAAGTTTTCATCAGTTAAGTAGGATGAGGCATGGGATCAGCATTAGGCTGATTTTAAAAAGGTAGATTCAGAACTCTATATTCAGTGATTGAGAAGCAATGTATTCCCTCATTGAGCAGCCTCAGTACTCTGCTTTGAAACGTGCATGTGTGCACACACACACACACACACATACAGGCACAAATACACAAATATATCGCAGTTACTATAGTGCTTTATTCATTTTGGGTAAGTGCTGCCTAACAGTCTCCCTGAAAACTTAGTAGCCTAAAACAATGACAACCATTCATTTAGCTCATGGATCTGCAGTTTGGTTGGGGTTTGGCAGGGAAGGCTCATCTGTATTCCATGCAGCATAGCTGGGACAGCTCTATTTTTGACTGAAGGTTTCATTCAAGATGGCACATTCACATAATTGACAAGTTAGTACTGACTGTCATCTGGTTGCTCAGTCATGCTGTGTGCAAGGGGACGCAGGTCCTTTCCACATGGGGCCTTTTCATCGACTATAAACCATTCACAGCATGGTGGCTGTGTTCCAAGAGTGAGCTTCCTAGAAAACCTGGTAGAAGCTAGGTTTTATGATCTTGTCTCAGAAAGCACATAGTGTCAATTCTGCTGTAGTCACAGGCCACCCAAACCCAAGGGGAAGAAATGTGGACCCTTTCCTGCCCCAGGGCAAGGAGTGTCAATATCACAGTGTATTGTGTGCAGTGGGAGAGCTTGTGACCCTCTTGGAAAATCCAATCTGTATTTAGAGCAATGCTAATTCAAGTACCTCTGAAGTTCCCCAAAGTGACAAGCCTATTCTGGTATGCAGAAATATTTTCTGGAAGAAGCATATTCAAAGGGAGGAGATATTTTTGTGGAAATTTGGAAAAGATGGTTCTAATTGCATGTAAGAGGTGTCACGATACTTGTCTTTGAAGAAAGTTACAAACAATATAAATAGGACAAAGAAGTGAATGGGGGCATTAGCTGATTGAAGTAATTTAGCATGAAGAGCTGACTGTCAACAATTAAAAAAAAAAATAAAAGGAATCTTCACTTTGTCCTGTCGATGCCAGTAGAAGGGGATATTCTGAATAACCATGGACCTTCGGCAATGGCTCCTTTGATATAGTATAGAATGTGCATAGCTAAATCTAATTTTTCTCTGCCTGAGTAAAATTTTCCATTATGACTAGAGGCTCAGAAACATCTTACCCACCAAATTGAAAGTAGACAGGAAAATCGTAGGGAAATCTATATCTGAAGTATGTATCAACATTCTTTGTTAGTAAATATTTATTTAGCTCTCACAGGTGAAATATAAATAATGACTGCAGTTTCCTTCAAGGCAGACTCAAGTTCAGCTGAGAACAGTATTCAGCAAATCAAATGTCAGCAGCTTTGACCTGTCTGCCAGAAGAGACACATTTAAATGGTTTTAAAAATTATCTACTTTAGGACTTTGCATGAAAACCCAGGAAAATCATTTTGCTAAAATATATACCAGCTGGCCCAGGTAACTTCATAGTCTCTGCCCGCATCTGTTTTATTCACAAATGAACTGCAACTGATTTGTATGAGGAAGCAGTATCACACCAGTGATCACTCCCCCCAAAGCCATAGCCTTTGTCTGTTTAGGATTTGGAGTGGGAAAGAGAGATCATAAACAATAAATTTTCTTCTTCAAAATATATTTGTTACTATCAGCTTGCTTCCGTCCATCCAAAGGAGACTGGAAAAGCCCAGTTAGGATTGAACATGGCAGTTCTTTTCCTTATGGAATGTTAATCGGGCCAACTGAATCTGCACTGGCAAAGGAGAGGATAATGGTGGTCCTCCATCATTCATTTTCCACAATTATATTATTTTAACTGATCCCCTATGCTTCAGTAATTTTCTTTTGTTTAATAATTTAGCCTTCTGTTAAAGAATCAGGAGTAGCTAAATGATGATGCATTTATTTCAACTATGTGTACCTTATGCCTGATTGTCAGGATAGGGAATCTTTGGTAGTTCGATTAGAATGGAAAATACTAGACCTAAAGAACTGAGAACACAGAATGAAAGCAATATTTTTCTCTCCTTACCTGGGCCCTTCCATGAATGGGGCCGCGGGTTCCTTTACCTAGGAGAATTGAGGCAGAGCCCTAGGAGTAGGATCATATGAATGTCAATGTCATTTAAGCCTTCTTGCCATTCACTGGTTAGTATCTGATAACTTATTGAGATTAGACAACTTCACGTGCAGGATTAAAAGCATTGCCTTGATCACAGCACCTCAGTTTCAATACCTTCTAATGCTGCCAGGGCATAGAAATCATGTGACCATTTCTACAGCTGGGTTTACTTTCCTTGACACTAGGCAGAATTTGAAAACAAACTTGTAGCTTTTATTTCATCTCCTTGGAGTGAGGACAATCCATGGGGTTGAGAACTGGACATTTTCTATGGGCTCCACAAGTTCTTTAACCTATGACCCGGAACTGACTGAAGGCACCTAATACTGTGTTAGGAAGCATTGTTCTGAAAGGCATTATTCTGAAGCTTGATACTCTGTCTTCCTTCTTCCAGTTTAATTCTCTTTATTTTTTTTTTTCAACGTTTTTATTTATTTTTGGGACAGAGAGAGACAGAGCATGACCAGGGGAGGGGCAGAGAGAGAGGGAGACACAGAATCGGAAACAGGCTCCAGGCTCCGAGCCATCAGTCCAGAGCCTGACGCGGGGCTCGAACTCACGGACCGCGAGATCGTGACCTGGCTGAAGTCGGACGCTTAACCGACTGCGCCACCCAGGCGCCCCTTAATTCTCTTTATATGCTAGGTTTCATTTCTGGTTTTGGATGACTACCATTGGTTTCAGAAAATTCATTGTAACATGTCTTGAGATCCTAATATGACGTGCACCATAAAAACAGCTTAGTTTTGCATTGTATAAGCCCTTCTTTCTGAAGAAATGTTAAATGAACCTGTTACATTTTACTTTAAGGCGTTAAGCTTAGAAGAACCCTTCAAACAGCATGACTTCTTTAGACAGGTGGTAATTTATTGTTAGGCATTCTGAAATGGTTTGTCTTGCAGAAATAAACATACAATAAAATTACCCAGAAAGCATTCAGGTGAGTGTTTTGATTCAACAAATGACAGGAAAGTTTGGAATTTGAATATTTTGTGAATTGTAGTAGTAACTTTAGCAACTGAAGGGATATGAAGACAAATCAAATGGAAAGCAATTTTGATTTTAATATGGAAAATGTGCAGTTATGTAGAAGATACTAATGGTACTAGAAAAAGACTTCAACAAGGAACTAGAAATTATATTTAAATAAGCAAGATCAAGAACACATGGTGATTGACAAGTATTAACGGAGCTATTAAAGATGTTTTTGAAGCAAATGCTCATGAAATATTTTAGCATTTTTCCAGTGATTTCAACATCATTTTATTTGTTGTTACTTGCTTGTTGAGGTTTAGCAGATGATACGTAAAACGCCAAAAGGCTACATGTAAAGAAAAACTTTTTAATTGTCTAGCTGCCAAGCTTTTAAAATGCCTTGTATATTCAAATATATATATATATATAAACACCCACACATCAGGAAATAAATTGACAAGAAAAGTTGTAAATTACACAGCAAATAAATAAATGAATAAATAGAATGGAGTAGTACATTTATCTATATCAGAGAGGGCCAGACTCTTTAAGTCATAATTACACCTTTATTTGCTATGTGCAAAAAAACCACAAAAAAAAACCCCAAAGCACATTTTTATATTGGGGAGCCAATATTAGACTTTTCTCCAAAGATATATTTAAGTAGTATAATATTAAGAAAGACATCAGCACGAAGGTCAATATGAGCTAATTTTGGAGTAGAGATGTTATCAAGACTAGTTACCTGAAAAATTTTTAGTGTCTACCTATTCCTGTATCTTTCAGTCCTGAAAGCCAGATATATATCAGTGTTTCTTAAACTTTGTGGCCATCAGAATCATTGGAGAAGCCCCTTCAAAATATTTTTGCCTGGGATCCATCCTCAAAAATTCTTGAGGCTAGGCCTCAGGAACCAGTATTTTTAACATCATTCTCTGCCCCACTCCCCAGATGTGATTCTTATGTACACAAAAATCTGAGAACTATTGTAGCATATAGCATACGTACAATAAGATAGGAGACCATGGCACTTGAATAGTAGAGCATTTATACCTTTAAAAATGTCAGAGTTCATCTAGAGTCTATGATCCATATGAAACAGTTTAAAAACGATTTTGCTTCTGGATTTGTTTCACATTTTATTTTTTTCATAATTATTCTAAGAAATATTTCAAACTGACTTATATTATACAGGTATTAGTTTTTGAAACAACCAAATTATTAGGATTGGGAATTCTATTAATCGTTTCATTTTAAGCTGTTACATCTTTTTTGGACTTTGGGGGTAGGGGAAAAGAATCATAGCTTTTTGTTAATGACATAAAAAGGTTATACATATACAGATATTTAAGTCAAGAGAAATAGTATTGAAGAATGAAAGGCATTATATTTAAGGTGCTGTAACTTCTTTATTGCTACATGTTATTATTCCCTTCCAACTGGCTATTTGCTCCCAGTTCACTATATCCTATTCTTAATTGGTAAGACCTAAATATACAAAGGATCTTTAATAGCAGGGCTGGTAATGGTGGGAGGGGGGTAGGCTAATCCTTAGAGGTGAAGGCTAATGGTATGTGGAAGAAAGTGCTGGGTATGGTTGTGAAGCCCTGAGTGGTGGAAGTATGGCGAAGGATGTCCACCTCAACTGATGTGGACAGGCCAGGTTTCGAGGTATGCATATGCTGGAGGAAACAAGGGAAAGAGAGGTTGACGGTAAGCCTAGGACTAAGCCACACATGAATAAAGTGTTGGTGAGGGCTACATAAGGTCTGCCTTGAGATATGGTCTGTTGTGTTCAAAATAGTTACTGACTTTAGAGTCAAGCTCTCATAGTTTGAATCACTGATCTGTCACTTATGGGCTTTCTGACCACTGAGAAGTCATTTATTCTCTTTGCTCATAGCTTTTTTCTTATTTGTAAAATGTGGATAATAATACCTCAAAGGAGTTTCATGTGGGTTAAGTGAATTGGCATGGTGTGCAGAAGATTTAAATAGAATCCAGAGTTTCATAATATAGTATTCAAAATGCCCAGGATACAACCCCAAACTACTCAGCATACAAAGAAGTAGGAAAATCTGAACAACTATTAAGGGTAAAGGAAAACAACAGACACCAACCACAAGATGACCAAAGTGTTGAAATTATCAGAATAATCTCTGAAGCAGCCATTATAATCATGCTCCACGAAGTAAGGCAAAACACTCTTGAAAGGAATAGATATATAGAAGCAAAGACATAGAAACTAATAAAAAAATCAGAGAAAAATTTTAAAGCAGAAATATACAATAATGGAAATTAAAAAAAATCACCAGAGGGGCTTAATAGAATGTAGATGAGAAAGGAAGAAGTCAGTAGAGTTAGTGAACATGAAATTAGAGGAATAAAAATTATCCATTCTAAACAATGAGAGAGAGAAAGATAGAGACAGAGAGACACACACAGAGGAGCTTTGGGAGAATATTCATGTTATGGGAGGAGAAAAGAAAGTGTGTGAAAAAAACAAGCATACAAAACCTAAAAGCATAGACTTGAACAACACCATTAGCCAACTTTATTTAATTGACATTTACATAACACTCCAGGTTACAACAGTAGAATACACATTCTTTTCTTTTTTCTTTTTTTTATCATATGAAATTTATTGTTGACTACACATTCTTTTCAAGCACGGATGGAACATTCACCAAGTCCATATTGTGAGTCATAAAGCAAACCTCATTAAATTTCAAGGAGCTGGAATTATTGAAAGTATGTTCTCTGACCATAACAAAATTAAACTAGAAAGCAATAACAATCAAATCTGTACAACTCTTAGATATTAGAAAATTAAACAAAACATTACTAAACAATAGATTAAAGAGGAAATCTCAAGACAAATAGAAATGATTTTGAACTGGATAAAAATGGAAATATAACCACCGCAAATTTATGTGATACAGCTAAAGGAGTGCTGTAGAGAAAAGTGATAGCATTAAAAATTTATATGAGAAAAGAAAGTTCTCAAATCAATAATTTAATATTTAGGAATGCCTATGGTCAATACTCATTTGTATGAAGTTGACTAATTAAAAAAGAGCAAAATATACTCAATATAAACAGAAAAGCAGAGGTCGATGAAACTGAAAACATAAAAATTAGTGTAACTAAAATCTGGTTCTTTAGAAAAACAAACAATATCCTGAGAAACTTAACAAAAGACCATGGGGCAGGGGAAGAAAAAAAAAGAAAATTTAGAGAGGGAGGGAGCCAAACCATAAGAGACTCTTAAAAACTGAGAATAGGGGCACGTGGGTGGCTCAGTCAGTTGAGCTTCCGACTTTGGCTCCGGTCATGATCTCGCGGTCTGTGAGTTCAAGCCCCGCATCGGGCTCTGTTCTGGCAGCTCAGAGCCTGGACCCTGCTTTAGATTCTGTGCCTCCCTCTCTCTCTGCCCCTCCTCTGCTCATGCTCTGTCTCTCTCTCTGTCAAAAATAAATAAACATTAAAAAAAATTTAAAAAAAAAGAATAAACTGAAGGTTGATGGGGGGGGGTGGGAGGGAGGGGAAAGTGGGTGATGGGCATTGAGGAGGGCACCTGTTGGGATGAGCACTGGGTGTTGTATGGAAACCAATTTGACAATCAATTTTATATTTAAAAAAAAAAGAAAAACAAACAATAAAATTGATAAACCTCTAGTGCAATTGACCAAGAAAATAAGGCACAAATGGTCAAAGTAATGATCACAAATGATAAGGAATAATTTGTGGAATCACAATTGTGGGATCAAGAAGAAATATCACTAACAAACCAACAGACATTCAAAGGATAATAAGGAGATATTATGGGGCACCCGGGTGGCTCAGTCTGTTGAGCATCCAACTCTTGGTTTCAGTTCAGGTTATGATGTCACAGTTTGTGAGTTCGAGCCCCACATCAGTCTCTTCACTGACAGTGAGGGGCCTGCATGGGATTCTCTCTCTCTCTCTCTCTCTCTCTCTCTCTGCCCCTCCCCCCTCTAAATTAATAAATAAATAAGTAAACTAAAACTTATAAAAAAGGAAATATTATGAACAACTTTATTCACATAATTTACAACTTAGATGAAATAAATTCTTTTTAAGACACGAATATGAAAACTAAGTGAAAAACAGAGATAACATGAGCCTTCCTTTGCCTATTGAAAAAAATCTAATTCATAGTTAAACACTTTCAAAAAATATTTTCAAGCCCAGATGGTTTCACTGGTGAACTTTCCTAAATATCTAAGGAGGAAAAAAATCAACTCTTCAAATTTCTCATTGAGTTGGGGTCATAGTATATATATATATATATATATATATATATATATATATATATATATATGTATAGGGGTTATAGTAATGCTAACTCTATAGCCCTAACCTATATAACCTATATAACCTATGTATAACCTATGTATAACCTATATATAACTATAAATATAACCATATATATAACCATATATATGGTTAGGTTTATAGGGTTAGCATTACTGTAACCCCAAATCCAGACAAAGACAACATGAGAAATGAAAACTACAGACCAATATCTCTCTTGAACATAGAAAAATCCTTAAAAAAATATTAGCAAGTCAAATCCAGCAATGTATAAAAAGAATAATAAATCACAGCCATGTGAGGTTTATCTTGGGAAAACTCTCAAATAATTAGAAATGACAGATCATTCCACCAGTTCTGGCTTCACAGGACTATATGTAACAACTAAAATCAGTTGTTATATATAACCACATTAACAGACTTAATGACAAAAAAGAACAAATGATTATATCAGTAGACTCAGAAAAAACATTTGACAAAATTCTACACCTAATTTTTTTTTTATTTATATATGAAATTTATTGTCAAATTGGTTTCCATACAACACCCAGTGCTCATCCCAAAAGGTGCCCTCCTCAGTACCCATCACCCACCCTCTCCTCCCTCCCACCCCCCATCAACCCTTAGTTTGTTCTCAGTTCTCAACAGTCTCTTATGCTTTGGCTCTCTCCCACTCTAACCTCTTTTTTTTTTTTTTTCCTTCCCCTCCCCCATGGGTTCCTGTTAAGTTTCTCAGGATCCACATAAGAGTGAAACCATATGGTATCTGTCTTTCTCTGTATGGCTTATTTCACTTAGCATCACACTCTCCAGTTCCATCCACGTTGCTACAAAAGGCCATATTTCATTTTTTCTCATTGCCACATAGTATTCCATTGTCTACACCTAATTTTTGATAAAAGCTCTCAGCACACTTGGAATGAAAGAGAACATTAGCAATCTGATAAAGGGCATTTATGAGAAACCTACAGTTAACATTGTACTTAATCATAGAATGCTAATTGTTTTCTCCCTCACATCAAAAACTAGACAAAGACGTTTAGTCTCACTAGAATTCTAGCAAATTCAATATGTATAAAAAATGAAACAAAAGGCATTTTCTTTTTTTTCATCCCAAATTATTGGACAGGAAAAAATAAAACAGTTTTTGTCTATGTAGATGATCTCAAGGAATCTATTAAAAATTTTTCTAGAACTAATAATTGAGTTTGGCCAGTTTATAGGGTAAAAAAGCAATAAACAAAATTCAGTTATGTTTTTATGTATTAATAATGAACAGTTGGAAATTGAGATTAAAAAAATCAGCAACTGGCACAAAAACAGACACTCAGATCAATGGAACAGAATAGAGAACCCAGAAATGGACCCGCAAACGTATGGCCAACTAATCTTTGACAAAGCAGAAAAGAATATCCAATGGAATAAAGACATTCCCTTCAGCAAGTGGTGTTGGGAAAACTGGACAGCAACATGCAGAAAAATGGACCTGGACCACTTTCTTACACCATACACAAAAATAAACTCAAATGGATGAAAGACCTCAATGTAAGACAGGAAGCCATCAAAATCCTTGAGGAGAAAGCAGGCAAAAACCTCTTTGATACTGGCTGCAGCAGCTTCTTACTCAGTGTGTCTCCAGAGGCAAGGGAAACAAAAGCAAAAATGAACTATTGGGACCTCATCAAAATAAAAACTTCTGCACACCAAAGGAAACAATCAGCAAACCAGCGGAATGGGAGAAGATATTTGCAAATGACATATCAGATAAAGGGTTAGCATCCAAAATCTATGAAGAACTTATCAAACTCAACACCCAAAAAACAAATAATCCACTGAAGAAATGGGCAAAAGACATGAATAGACACTTCTCCAAAGAAGACATCCAGATGGCTAAAAGACACGTGAAAAAATGCTCAACATCAGTCATCAGCAGGGAAATACAAATCAAAACCACAATGAGATACTACCTCACGCCTGTCAGAATGGCTAACATTAACAACTCAGGCAACAACAGATGTTGGCCGGGATGCGGAGAAAGAGGATCTCTTTTGCAATGCTGGTAGGAATGCAAACTGGTGCAGCCACTCTGGAAAAACAGTATGGAGGTTCCTCAAATGATTAAAAATAGAACTACCCTACTACCCAGCAATTGCACTATTTTTATTTAAGGGATACAGGTATGCTGTTTCAAAGCGGCACATTCACCCCCATGTTTATAGCAACACTATCAACAATAGCCAAAGTATGGAAAGAGCCCAAATGTTCATTGATGGTTGAATGGATAAATAAGATGTAATATATATACAATGGAATATTACTCAGCAATCAAAAAGAATGGAATCTTGCCATTTGTAACTACATGGATGGAGCTAGAGGGTATTATGCTAAGCGAAAGTAGTTAGTCAGAGAAAGACAAATATCATATGACTTCATTCATAGGAGGACTTTAAGACACAGAACAGATGAACACAAGGGAAGGGAAGCAAAAATAATATAAAAACAAGGAGGGGGACAAAACATGAGACTCTTAAATATGGAGAACAAACAGAGGGTTACTGGAGGGGTTGTGGGAGGGGGATGGGCTAAAATGGATAATGGGCATTAAGGAATCTACTCCTGAAATTGTTGCGCTATATGCTAACTAATTTGGATGTAAATTAAAAAAAAAATCAGCATTTATGGTTGTTCCAAAATGAAATACTTTGTAATAAATACTGATGATATTAAATGGAGAAATGTTCATGGATTGGAAGACTTGTAGTTAAAATATCAGTTTGTCTCCATTATTATTTATAAATTTAATGTAATCCAAGTCAATATCTCAACAGGATTTCTTTTGTAGATATCAACAAGATGATCATAAAAGCGAATGCAGGAACTCATGAGAACTAGAAGAGCCAAACTATTTTTTAAAAGAACAGAGTTGAAGAAACACACTATTGAATTTTAAGCCATGTTATAAAACTATAGTAGTCAGAGTAGTGTGGTAGAAATATAGATACATAGAACATTGGAACAGAAGGGGAAACCTAGAAATAGACCCATACATAAGGGGTTGAGTTTTGACAAAGGTGCAATGGATAAAGGACAGTCTTTTCAGTAGTCTAGAACACCAGGAAATTCACACGTGGAACAATGAGCCTTCTTCAACACTTTACTCCATAAACAGAACTCAAATGCATCAGAGATGTAAATGAAAATGTGAAAATACAAAACACTTAGAAGAAACCATAGTGGAAAATATATATTTTTTTTAATTTAAAAAAAAATTTTAATTCCAGTGTCATTAACATACAGTGTTATATTAGTTTCAGGAATACAATACAGTGATTCAACACTTCCGTATGTTATAGGGACAATCTTCTTGACCTTCAGTTACAAAGGAGTTCTTTTTTTTTTTTTTTTTTTTTTTTTTAACGTTTATTTATTTTTTTGGGACAGAGAGAGACAGAGCATGAACGGGGGAGGGGCAGAGAGAGAGGGAGACACAGAATCAGAAACAGGCTCCAGGCTCTGAGCCATCAGCCCAGAGCCCGACGCGGGGCTCGAACCCACGGACCGCGAGATCGTGACCTGGCTGAAGTCGGACGCTTAACCGACTGCGCCACCCAGGCGCCCCTACAAAGGAGTTCTTAAATACAATACCAAATGTGCAATCCATGAGGACTAACTGATAAATTGGACTTTACCAACAGTAAAAATTTTTGTTCTATATAGGACATTATCAAAAAAATAGGAGTACAGGTAGAGAGAGAGAGAGAGAGAGAGAGAGAGAGAGAGAAAACAGAAAGACAATCCACAGACTGGGAAAAAATATTTGCAAATTACATATCGGACAAAGGATTATATTAGCATATACAAGAACTCTCCAAGTTAAAACATTAAAAAATATACAACCCAGTTTTGAAAATGGGCAAAAGATTTCAACAGGCACTTTACCAAGAAAGATAAACAGATGGAAAACAAACACATGAAGATATATTTTGCATCATTAGTCATTAGGGAAATGAAAATTAAAACCATGAGATAGCATTTACACCTATTAGCTTGATGGAAATAAAAAATACTGATGAAACCCCATACTGATGAGGATGCTGGAGCAAAAGGAATTCTCATACATTGCTGATAGGAATGCAAAAATGGTCCGACACTGGGAAACAATTGGGCAGTTTTTCAGAATTATGCATACACTTACTATCTGACCCAGCAATCCCACCTTTAGATATAGTTATTCAAAAAAGAAAAGTTTATGTTCACATGAAAACCTGTGCATAAATGCTTATAGCAGCATTATTACTGATCACCTAGAACCAAAAGCATTACAAATATTCTTCAGTGGTTGAATGCATAAGTAAACTATGGTAATCTAAGTATGCAATACTTAGATAGGTTTATAAATAGGTTTACCAATAATAAAAATAATGGAATGAGCTGATATGCACTAAAAAAAAAAAGGACTAGAGAACAGATCAATGTTTGCTGGGGCTCTGGAGTAAGGAGGATCAGAACACAAGAGACAGTCCGAGGGAACTTTTTTGGGGTGATGGCATTGCTTTGCATCATCTCTGTAGTCATAATTAAAGAATTTATACATGTTAAAATATCACAGAACTGCACATCAAAGTATTACTGTTTGAAAATAAAACAAAACAAAACAAAATAAAATAAGACAAAATAAAAATTCATCTGGGTCATTATCACTGTTTCATGTAGATTAGAGAAACAGCACAGTATGTTCTCAGCTCTACAGTCTGTAGTTATTCACTAAATGAAGGGGTTCAATAGTTTTGTTTTTAAGTAATATATTTTAATATTCAGCTAGGAACTTAATAGATGGCTCACACAACAATATGAAAACCAATAGCTTTAAATTTTGATGTTTTCAAGGATTTTAAACCCCCAGAGTTCCCTCTTCATATACAAAGTTGTCTTGTCTGCATTTAAATTAATGGCAATTTATATAAAATATTTAATCATTTATCTTCAGTAATGCTTTTTAAAAAATAGAGTAAGACGAAATGCTGGTCTATGCTCAATGCCCATTTCTGCATCTTTCTCAATGTATTTTGACACATAAACTTTTATTTCGACTAGAAGAGGCTTGAATTGGGAGCTTTATTTAAATTGAGTGACTATATTAATGTTGCCTTGAAAAAAAGAGTACTAGACGTTCTGCCCAAAAAAGTAATGCTTTTGAAAAACTAGAAATCAGTACGGTGGTTTTTTTTTTCTTTTTTTTACAAACTTCTAATAAGAGGATTCAAGATCAATCAGAGGTCATAGTCTGTGAAGGGCCTAAAATTTTACTCCCCTTGCAAGCTGACAAGATAGCCTGCCACGATTTCATAGATACCCTTTTCCAGAAGCTCAGCAAAAGCATCAGTCACAGAGAATTGTAGCTCAAAGAGGTCATTATGATTTGGGGGCCCCCCAAACAGAAAATGGGCTCCAGTTTGATGTGCACTTCCAACTCAGCATATCGGTTGCTCCGCATTCAAAGGATACTTGTTTGCAGATGGGCAGATAAAACAGAGTGAGTGAGGTATATACTGTCTCCAGTGTTCAGAGTATAATAAAGTGTAGAGCTTTTTTTGGTGTGGGGAGAGGAGAGGCAACGAGACAGCAGTTTTCCTTGACTACCAGAGAGATTGAATGTTGAGAACTATCCACACAGTCCTAAGAAGGTTTACTCAGTGACTAAGCCCTTGAATTTCATTGTGGTTTATCAGCTACTCTTACTGGTGGAGGTACGATAACAGGGCAGTCAGGGACATTCAGATAGGCTTTTGTTTTGCTAACCCACAGGACATCAACTATAGAGAGAAAGCTTTGGCCACCATGGGATAGAGGTACTTGGACTAAATCCTGACCTACTCCCTGGTGGCAAATAACAGTGGAGTTTAGGTAGCTCTGGCAAATTTATATTGGAAACCTTGCCACATGAATGAGAATCAGTAATCAGGCACCAGCGTCTAGGAAATAAGACACTGGCAACATCCAAGGCAGCATACCAGGTACCATCAGTGTATGCAACGGATTCAGGTCCAGTCACAATCTGCAATAGCCAGGGCTATGGGAGCAACTACTGAATTCACTGATGGTGAAGCCACTCTAAACCTCCAAACCCCTCTTGTCCCTTTCCAGTAGGCACCCAGGGCTATAGCATTTTTTACAACCCCTGCTGTCTTTAAGTCCTTACAGGACTGTAATTTCTTTCTCCTGGGAATGTATTCTGTTTCTGTTGGACCACCTGGGAGGGAATGTGGATTAGAGAGTGACTTACATGTCCCTCTAGCATTTCTCTACAAGCAGTAGCTCCTGAATGGGAGAACCCCTTCCAGCACTTAAACGCGTTCACGATACAGGCATGTCAAATATCAATACCAATTATACATTCATCAGTGTAAACCACAGTGACAGTACACTAATTATCCCAAAGAGCCCCACCTACAAGGTCAGGTTAGCTTCCCTTCCTCCCTGTGGATCTTGCCCAAGCCCCATGAACTGAATCCAGGCATTACCTCCCTCTCGGGATGAAGTAGAGTGGTGACTTGTCCTCTTGTATTCAACAGAGCCTGAAAAGTCTGTGTCCTCTCTGCACAGTTTCTCAGCATACTTGGGCACATGCATATCGCATTTGGTGCCCCTTGGGGACAGCAAGACTTTGGATCCATCCCCAATTGACTTTTTCTTTAAAACAGCTAAGCTTAGCACCTGGGTGGCTCAGTCGGTTAAGCGCCGACCTCGGCTCAGGTCATGATCTCGGGATTCACGAGTTCGAGCCCCGCGTCGGGCTCTGTTCTGACAGCTCAGAGCCTGGAGCCTGCTTTGGGATTCTGTGTCTCCCTCTCTGTCCGCCCCTTCCCTCACACTCTGTAAAATAAGCAAACATTAAAAAATAAAAAAAAAAATTAAAACAGCTAAGCTTAGGGGCGCCAGGGTGGGTCAGTCGGTTAAGTGTCCAACTTTTGGCTCAGGTCATGATCTCGCAGTTCATGGGATTGAGCCCTGCATCAGGCTCTGTGCTGACAGTTCAGAGCCTGGAGTCTGCTTCGGATTCTGTGCCTCCCTCTCTCTCTGCTCCTCTCCTGCTCATGTTCTTTCTCTCTCTCGAAAATAAATAAACATTAAAAAAGAAAAAAAAAAAACCAGCTGAACTTGTATTAGAGGAGAGAAGATCAGGGGTCTTGTAGGGAGAGACTATGTCAGTTCCAGTAAACAGGTCATATTTGCTTTCCATTTTGAGTGGTGCAACAGGTGCACATAGCTCAACCAAATGTACCTCCCGTGTTTTTGATCCAATCAAAACCCAATCTCAAGTAGCAAGGTCATTATAACCAACACCTTCTAAGTCAGCTTTGGAGACCCCTTAACAGCCAGAGCCACACTGATTTCTATTTGGGGTCTCAGGATTTATGCCCTTTCTGTGACTTGGTCTTTACTCTTATGAGGCAATTTTCATAATGGAATACACATTATTCTGGAAAGCCCCACTGCCACATCACCAAGGTAACAGCTCTTAAATACTCATGTGATTTCAACATAGGCCTCGGAGAGTTTTCCAATGTAGCAGAGAAGATAGCAAGCATTTATCCAGATCTAAGATTGCCATGCTAGACTGCAGGAGGGGTTGGGTCTTACCCAGCCCGGCTGTTGCCATCCTTTCTTAAGCATTGTGTTTCCCCATCTCATCTCCCAATTGAACCAGCCAAGGTTTCAACCATTGGTCTGCTTTCTCTCTATACTGGTTCCAAATTTCCCTCCTTCATGCTCCGTATAGGTGTGCTTCTCTGAAACTTGTCTGACAGGGGACACAATATTATGCTTACCCAGGATGTCTTACTACTAGTTGTTACAATGGGGATAGAGCTGAGGCTGACAGTGAGACTGACCAGGAGGTCTCCCTTCTCCACCACGGGCAGCTGTCTTTGAGCCTACTTTCTTGTCTTCTATCTGCAACCATCGCTCCAATTTTTCTTTGTTAACAGGACATACAATGGAGAACTATTTAGTGCCTAGTTGACTGTACAATTTGGTTAAATGCTCCGTAGTGATCAGTTAGAAATTTTCCATTCCAACTCCCTTCCCCTCTGAGTTAATATGGAGACAATTGATTCTGTTCTGTTAAATCACCCAAACTTCTGTTTAAAGTGACCAGTGGAAGGATGGAAAGCATAAGTTTCGGTTTCCAGAAGGAAGAAATCACTTTTACTTAAAATAATGCAATCAAAAAGAAGAATGAGATGTTAAACTCATGTATTTCTGGGGAAAAAAAGGAGGTAGGAAGGAGAAGGCACTGAAGCTTGAGAGGAGCTTAATAGTCTGTAATTGGTGCTGAAATATTTGGATAAATTCTGATTAAATTTGCCACAGGCATAAGTATCAATGGAAGAAAACAAGATATGAGACATCGGGCGAGTTACAAAGAAAGAGTACTTTCTCATTTCTATGCATTTTCTCAGTATGCACATGCGAATTACTTGTGAAGTTAATGTCAGCATGCTAATGTGGAGTGAACCCGTAGGTTGAGAGCCCAGACTTGGGAAGGTGGTACACCTAGTTCTGACTGCATCACTTTCTCACATAATTTTAAACAAATTCATTTTGCACCTACATTTTTAAAAAACTTTTTTAATGTTTATTTATTTTTGAGAGAGAGAGAGACAAAATATGAGTGGGGGAGGGGCAGAGAGCGAGGAAGACACAGAATCCGAAGCAGGCTCCAGGCTCTGAGCCGTCAGCGCAGAGCCTGACGCGGGGCTCGAACTCACGAACCGTGAGGTCATGACGTGAGCTGAAGTCAGACACTCAACCGACTTAGCCACCCAGGTGCCCCTGCACCTACATTTTTTAAATCTTTAGTGATGTGACAATAATATATAATTTATATGGTTGTTGTGAAGATTACAAGATGAGATAATGTATGTTAAGTGATTAGTGCCGTGCTTAGCTATTATTATGAATAAAGACAATAAGAGTCTCACTTTGGTGCTGCCAGAGTAGACAGTTGCAGGACAAGACTGACTAGTGTCAACAATTGGTAGCTTCCTATATACAAAAATTCAGGAGCCAAGAAGGCTCCTGCAAACAACTCTTGGTTGATAAGACCAATTCCCGGGATTCCATGACTAGAATTCTATCACACTGAATTAAGATACCTCAAATGCATTTGAAATATAAAATAACTGGTAGATAATAGATGTACCCTTTCTTAGTCATTTTAGTCGTAGGAAACCTAATTTGATTTGACTCTTTGCTGAGAGTAAAGGAGAAAAGAGGAGAGGTAGTAAACAGTAGCAAGTTTTGCCACGAAAAAGGAGTGCCCTAAGGACAGACAGTAGAGAATAGGAGGTGCAGTTTTTTAAAAGACAAATTTGACCATCTTCGTAATTTAGCCAAAGTTCAACCCTATTTCAAAAGCATTAACTTATGCCATTTAGCTAAAGGATTCGAGAGCTAATAAAATTTCATCATTGTTCAATTAGTGCTTAAATCTTTCAATTTCATGTAAGTAAATAGAGATTTTGAATGGAATTCTGAACTTACACATTTTTGAGGTAATGCCAGTTAATTACATCCTTGGTAACAATACATTGCTATGATTTTCCTTTATGCATGCAAATCAGGCATGGAATTATTTATCTTCTGTGGCCTGTCTTGGATGACCAGTCACACACTGGAAAATTTCTAATTTTCCTTTCCTGCGTTAGGTTATCTTTCTGCCTTTGTTTGAGTGTAGACTATTTACTCATGAATGAGATTCTTGGTGTTACAAACCCAGCAAGAAATCATGTATTTCTTCATGATAATAGTTATTTGTAAATTATAATCTTCCAAGACTCTTAGGAGCTATGTATGTAATTTCTCACTCATTGTGGAAAACATCTCACTGTACTCTTGAAAGATATCCGTTCTTCATCAGCTTGAATGCTTCCCGAGTATGAGGAGAATACTCTGGCAAGGCAATCTTCTGTTGTTGAGCAGCTCTGATGAGAAGCTCTTTCCTACATTGTACCTGAATCTGCTTCTTGATTATAATTCTGCTTTTTGGAGCAGGAGAGAATAAGCTTTTCACTCGGCCATATGAAGGCTCTTTGAGTAAGTTTATGTTGCCCTCCATTGGCCTCCAATACATACATACACACATATAGCCTCAAACTATCAGGGTTTTTTTTTTCATGCTGGCTCTTATTTGTAATATTTGTTTATTTTGGGGGAGGACGCAAGTGAGGGAGGGACAGAGAGAGGGGAACAGAGGATCCCAAGTGGGCTCTGTACAGACAGGCTGACAGCAGTGAGCCCTATATGGGGCTTGAATTCACGAACCGTGAGATCATGACCTGAGCCCAAGTTGGACGCTCAACCTCATGCTGACTATCTTCAGTGTGCTCGTATAATTTACAGGATTGCAGACCTTTCACAGACTGATTTTTCTCCTCTGAAAGGTAATATATTTAGTTTGACCACATGCCCTGGACTTTCAGGTACAATACTTTTGTGCAGGTGTAAATAATAACAATGCTCTCTTCCACTCTTACAATGGTCTTGTTTCAATGATAAACTATAATGTCTCTGTTGTGCAAATAAAGATGGATCGTAAAACAGCGCTCACACAAGGCCTACCAGAGTAGCAATCTGGAAAATTCACTGATACAGGACGAGTAGCAGATGAGTGGGCTGTGCCCCTCCCACAATCATGGTTCTTAGGGCAGTGCACAAAAACAGAGTTCTTCATCAGACTCCATGAGAGGGACCCCAGTCCTTTGAATTGTGGACTTCTAAGCTGCATGATTAGCAAAATGACGGCTCCTCTAGTGTGTTCAGAGGCTGAGATACCAAAGCTATGTGACATGGCAGCACATTGGCTACAGTGGAAAGGGACATTAATTTTAATAGCCCTGGAGGTATCTAGCTGGAAAGGGTAACAGGACAGCTATCTGTACTTCAACGTGGGGGGTGAGGACAGGCGAACTGTGACTAGCAGCATTGCTCCCTGGTCTCTTCCTTTGACCAGGAATCCTCAGTCGTACAGTGCTATTGTATGGTGGCTCTTGATCACACCAAAGAGACTGACACATCCGTAATCATGCACTTAATATTCCATAGTCAAGGGCTGTGTCTGCTACCACAGGAAAAAATGGGCGATTCCTGCCTGTGTGACTTTTTCCCAGTGAACACTGCCCAGCAATCTTATGCCGGTGTTCCTTTGGCCGTTTTCCCTTGTGTGCCAGTCACCTTAATCATATCTCATTCCACAGGTATGGGAGAGAAGAGCAGGTGAGATGGAGAAGACGGCTTCTTATTACTCCTTTTAGAGTACTTCTTTCATATCTGTCTCTTCTTACTTAGTTATATGAGATCTGGTTTAGGCACTTTCTCTCACTTGCCATCTTAGGTTAGGCAAATCACGTAAGCTTTCTAGTTCTCATATTCTTTATCTATAAAATGAGAGATGTGATACAAATACTCCATGACTATATCTTCTTGAGATTGGAAGCATGTCTTCCTTGTATTTCCCTACTCCTGATCCACAGAACATAATATGCTCTATAAATAACTGGTAAATGAATAAACAAATAAGTGGATATCTTCTACCTTTCTTCTTGTGGGTGTTTGTATGCTGTTCCAACCTATTGAAATCATGTTGATTCTGCCTTGCATCATAAAAACTAACTTTCCCAGGGCACCTGGTGTCTCAGGCAGTTAAGCGTCCAACTTTGGCTCAGGTCATGATCTCACAGTTTGTGGGTTCAAGCCCCGTGTTGGGCTCTGTGCTGACAGCTCAGAGCCTGGAGCCTGCTTCAGATTCTGTGTCTCCTTCTCTCTGCCCTTTCCCTGATCACACACTCTTTCTCTCAAAAATAAATAAAGATTAAAGTTTCTTTTTTTTTTTAATTTTTTTTAACGTTTTTATTTATTTTTGGGACAGAGAGAGACAGAGCATGAACGGGGGAGGGGCAGAGAGAGAGGGAGACACAGAATCGGAAACAGGCTCCAGGCTCTGAGCCATCAGCCCAGAGCCTGACGCGGGGCTCGAACTCACTGACCGTGAGATCGTGACCTGGCTGAAGTCGGACGCTTAACCGACTGTGCCACCCAGAAGCCCCTAAAATTTCTTTTTTAAAAACTAACTTTCCCTTCTTGATATCACCTGTAGATAGGATATGCCTTCTACATATTCATCTTAGTCACTGATACAAAGATTGAATAAGGTAGGTCCCTGTATGCATTTTTCTTTGTACCATAGGACACACAGGAAGGAACAAATATGCAAATTGGCTCCTCCGTGTTCTCTAAAGCCCCCTTACATATTAAAAGCATCTGTGAAGAAATAAAGAGAAAATTCAATGGTTTGGACTGACTGAACTACAAAATTACCAAGAACCAGCTGTTACGATTGGCTGTTCATATGGAAACTTATTACAAATTTATTTGGTTCTTGCATTTAATTGTCTTGGCCAATGCTGGTTCTTAAGGATGGGGGATTGTGAGGAACACTTTTAGTCTCTGGTCTTCTGGCATCTTGATCCCAAAGACATACAAAACCATTCTCAAATAAAGATGAAAAAAAAAGAAAAGGAGGAACATTAACATTTTATTGAGCTAAATTTGTCTTCAATATGTAAAATGATATTAGACTCTAACTCTAGAAAGAGCTAGACTAGAAGCACTTATCAACACTGCAGAGGAAAAATACTTAGATAAGTTTATAATTTAACTTGTCTAGAGTACGAAGGATGAATTTAATAGGTCTGGGAAGTTGTAAAGACCTGTCAGTGTTTGAATCCTGGATAGTATGTCCCATTAAAAAATAACCACTATGTTTCATTACCTGAGCTTAAACAAATACTTTTATTACCAGTGAGTGTGCGACTCACACACACAGTCCAACAAGTAAAGAGAAGATTTTCTGGTGCGCTTGATCAATGCCGAGATCATCAAATTTCAGGACTGAGAGGGACTTTTACAGTCATTGGTTTAGGCAGGGGTAGCATAAGAATTGTGACACTTCCAAGTCATGGCTATCTTTCTTCATGTAAAGTTATTTAAATTTTTGTGCTGTTAGTCATACAGTTATAAAATAATAAGATTTTAGAATAGGAAAGGGGCTCAAACTATCTCTTAGTTAACTATTTTGTGCAACCAGAAAATTGTTCAGAAATTAAAGATAAACAGGTACTGCAAAGGAACAATGGCTCTATTTCTTCCCGTTAAAAAGTTGCAGAGGTGACGGGACTTGGTGTCAGAGTGGTTAGACCAACAGCCTGGCCCTTGTACTTACAGCTGTGTATTCTTGGGCAACAGACTAGCCTTTTGAATCTGACTTCCATCTATGAGGCCGAATATGGTGTGCAGGGAATCAAATGAGACCTAACAACAAAACAATAACGATGTCACAATGTCACTGGTAATATTCATGCTAAGTGTTTTGAGTGTGTTTGGAAATTTAATTTTTGCACAATCATACAAGATGGGTGTTGTTATTTTCATATGTATGAAAGAATTTTTAAAAAATCAAAGAGCTATTGTGATGTGAGCCATTATTATTAGTATTAGTGTCATATTTCATCGGGGTAAAAGGACTGTGATTTTGGGGCACCCGGGTGGCTCAGTTGGTTAAGCATCGGACTTTGGTTCAGGTCATGATCTCACGGTCTGTGGGTTCGAGCCGCACGTTGGGCTCGGTGCTGACAGCTCAGAGCCTGGGGCCGCTTCGGATTCTGTGTCTCCCTCTCCCTCTGCCCTCCCCGACTCGCACTCTGTTTCTTTCTCTCTCTCTTAAAAATAAATAAACATTAAAAAAACCCAAAAAACTTTAATATAAAAAAGGACTGTGATTTTAATGTTAGGAATCCCCCAATTGCTATGTATTTGAGAACACTTAGCCGGGGTTCATTTAGTGAACAAATACACCTATTAACAGCTATACAAGAAAAAATGGAAGCATGGCATCTTAGAATAAAGTTAGTATAAAATAAAATTTTTTTATATATCTTTTTCTTCATGAATAAAGCAGAGGCTACTAGTGGTCACTGAGTATCTATATGATCCTCTATATTTTCTGGCAACTTGGCAATTAGGATAGAAATCTGTAATTAATTCTGGCCAATGAAATGAGAGCAGAATTAATGTGTATCATTTCTGGGTCAGGCAGTTAAGAGTTGATATGTCTCCTGAATTTTCCTTTTCTCTGCTGCCATAATCCCAGATGCCACATGTTCCAGATGACCTAACAATACGATGGAGGAGGGCACCTAGACTTGCATTGGTTTGAGTTGGGTTAGGCCTCTGAGATCTTGGTATTTATTTGTTACCACAGCATAGCCTTGACTATTCTGACTAAAGTAATTGCACTGTACCTTACTTACAACTGTATCCTCCCAAGATTCTAGCAGAATGTGGTAAATGAAAGAACTGGTTGGCAACTATTTGTGCAAGTAATATAGTCCAAGCTCATAACTTTACACAGGAAGTGTCTGAGGTATGGCCAGGTTAGCTTTAACTGCCTCAAGTGCTAAAGATCAAGTTCTTTCCAATCCCCTCACATAACTGGACTAATAGAAGATGATAGCATTTGTTTGGCACACTTGGATAAATAATCATGTTTAATGGGTGACCGGCTCAAGAGTTTAGGATGCTTCAGGTCCTGTCAGGCATGCTAGGGGCGAAAGGACCAATTTCTTTACCCATTTATCCTATCCTATTTGGGAAAATCTAGCCCCAAATCACAACAGCTTAGTAGTAATAGTTTCAAGATTAGAACCCAGGTGACCTGGCATGCTAATTTACTTACTGGTTTTACAAATAAAATTGAGGGCCCCTGGGTGGCTCAGTCAGTTAAGCAGTCAACTCTTGATTTCAGCTCAGGTCATGATCTCCGGGTTTGTGGGTTTGAGCCCCACATTGGGCTCTACACTAAGTGTGGAGCCTGCTTGGGGTTCTCTGTTTCTCTCTTTGCCCCTTCCTTGATCTCTCTCTCTCTCTCTCAAAGATGAATAATAAACATTTTTAAAAAATCAAATTGAGATGATTCAGATTCCAAAAATTGTTTTGCTACCGATTTAGCTACTCTGATTGAATTGGGTAAATTTTGAGTCCTCTTTTAAATAAAGAGTTAGTCTCCACGGTACTCTAGCTCAAAAATTCTAGAATTCTTTAAGAACAAGGAAATATACCATATGGTATTTGGACTGAAACAAATTGAAATGGCTATTTTATGATAATACAGTAAATCTGATCAATGCAGACAGCCAGACTAGATGATACTGTCCCTGAAGTGAATTTTATTCAGTTTGTCTGTTTATATTTATCACATAAATTGAGTAATTAGGTAACCATGGTCCCTATGTGAGAAGTCAGTAATTTGTAGTAAAGTTGTAGATTCTGAATGACTGAGCCACATTTCACAAGGATATCACCACACTTGATGCTTATATATGTGAAGGCAGTATGTATATTAAGCTTATGTATGGATTAGTAACCAAGTGCTGGGAAAACTTGATTCAGACTCTTACAAAAGAAAATTATTTAAAACATTTAATTTAATATTGTTTAAAAATTTAAGAAAACCTTTCTTTCCGCAAATATATGTTCTTTCCATAAATATATTTTTTTAGCTTACTACCAAAACTTAATAAATTTCTATTAACCACTTCTGAACTAGCAAAATATAATAATAATTAAACGCATTACTATTTTAAGTGTTTGTACAGGATTTTTGCTGCACGTGAAAAATTTCTTTATAGGAGGAATACAAGTATTCTCTCTGTACCATCTTAGCTTCATGAGTTGGGGCCTGGAAATCAGACTGGGAAAAGAAAAAACAGATTGACAAGAGAAAAATGAGCAGAGGTTTGAGAACACATGCATTGTGTGTACATGCAGGAGCAGTCTGCTATGAGTAACTCAAAAGTGGGGGTCACAATTTGGGCTTATATAGCATTTTAATGAAGAACAACACTTTGTTAGAGAAGTGACCAAAGGAAAAGGACTTTGAACTTTTAGGTTCAACAAACTTCAGGAAGAAAATGTATGGGGAAACTAACGGTACATAAAGGCTAGTTTTAGCAAAGATTTTTATGTAGATTCATCTGGGCTAATAAGGGTCTAGAGTTCGCTCCACTGATTAACTTCTATCTTTCCTGCTAGCGAAGGGCGAAGGAACGTCCTTTCAAATTTACGTCCTTCTTTTAACCAGAGACCTTTTTTTATATCTGTTTCTTCTCACTTATCTTTAGCTCAAAATAATCAATTTGTCAAAGTAGCATATTTTGGGGTGGCATATTCTGGTACTCTTTAATTCCATGTGCAAATTTGTAGACAAGTTAGTTATTTCATTTTTTTAAAATTTTTTTTAACGTTTTATTTATTTTTGAGACAGAGAGAGACAGAGCATGAATGGGGGAGGGGCAGAGAGAGAGGGAGACACAGAATCTGAAACAGGCTCCAGGCTCTGGGCCGTCAGCACAGAGCCCGACGCGGGGCTTGAACTCACAGAGTGCGAGATCATGACCTGAGCCGAAGTCGGCGGCTTAACTGACTGAGCCACCCAGGCGCCCCGACAAGTTAGTTATTTCACCCAGGTTTAAAACCCACCGATATCATTTTGTGCTCTTTTCTCAAATGCTGTCAGAAACTCCACTACAGTTGTTACGTATGGCAAATAAACCGGGAGAAGATCCCTTATTTGTGGGATTTAATTGAAATGCTCATTTTGCTTTGAAGGGTATTCAAGATGGATAATGTTTCTCTTCATGAAATAAAAGGCATATCATCAGCTGATTTTATGATCTTTAATTGAAACACATGAATTTCACATGCTTATTTTCTGTCCTGACAAGCATGTGCCACATGTCACTCTGAACGGTCATCCCCTTCCTCCAGCAGCTTGCTTCCCTCCGTTTGGTGACATAAGCAGCTCTCGCAGATGGAGCCTTGCTGGTGTGCTGAGAGTTAATCCAATTAAAACAGCATAACTAAATAACAGAAAAATGTTTGCTGCATATGGAGGGAAAATGACATTTGAGAACTCATTTATTAGATTGATGAACTGAGACATCCAAAGCAGTGTTTTCCTGACATGCTTGGCTGATGGGGGGGGGGGGGGGGCTTCAATTCCAGAACCAGTTGACAGACTCTGTCCTGCCTCATTAATGCACACTTAACGTGGACTACATCTGGAGAGTCTTGTAGTTTTGTGTTTTAAGCTCTAGTGCGAAGAATATAACGCGTTTGTGAAAATTCGTCTGGATATGCTTTCTGATTATGCAAGTAAATGTGGGCATGAAGTGGAAGTTTCTATCTGGGCCTCTTGTAGCTGAGGTAAACTTTAATCATGTCTGGTCCAGTGGTGTGCTTACTTTCGTCCTTCATTGTTTTGTACAAGGTTGCTTTCTGCTGCTTCTCTACACCCACCTTACGTTGTAACAGTCTCACGTTGATTTTTCCCCCATTGCCTGATGAGTGCCTATTCATTCTTGATTGAGTGGAAGCATTGCTTCTCCCGTGAGGGCAGCTCCTGGGGGGACAGCCGTGGCAGTGCCTGGCAGAAGCCTGAAGAGCACCTGTACCCCCTGTGGGTGCCAGGAGGGAGTTGTGATTTATGGCCTATGGTATTATGTAGCTTTTCACCTGTTTTTATTGTTTTTTCATTTGGCTTCTTTTAACTTTATCTTTTCCCTCACTCTCATCCTGCTAGCTGAAGTGCTTGGCCCCGTGAAGATTTAACTATCCCCTACCCAAGACATGGTTCACGAACTGGCCTGGCTCACAGACTCCACTGGTGACCTGTGGTGTGTCATTTTGATTCCCAGGACCAGGGTTCTGCTTCAGTTTCTGACAGATGATACCTGTTCCCTTCAGTTTCCTTGCCTGAGGAGGTCACCCATGAATAGTCATCTGCCTAAAAGACTTGCTGTTAGTCGAACACACGCCTGGGTTCTTCCTGGTTTCTCATATCGTGCGCTCTGGTGTTGCAGGGTGTGCAGGCGACGTAGCATCAAAGACTTGTTTATATGCAACTCCCTTTGAAAAGGGAAGTGGCCAGAAACGATTTTTTTTTTCCTGCAGGCCCCAAAGTATGGTTATTAAGTGAAAGTAGTTCCAGTGCACTAGCCAGGTAAGATTGAGTTAGAGGCGGAAGCATGAGGTAAATGGGAGGGTGAATGTGAGGGAGTTCAGGAGTCCCTCCTGAAGTCAGGAGGTGACTTGGGGGTAAATTCTGCCCAATGGGTGTACTACAGAGAATGGTGGCAAATCATCCTAATTACACCTTTTATTTTGAGATGTATAATTTCTATGAGAGTCTCACTATTCAGGATCTCCTCTAGCAGATGCCGAACACCTTTTCCTGGGTTTCTATGGGCTTCCTGGATGTCCAAAACATCTGAATTTCAGAATGATTATTAGGCTGGTGGGGTAACTTTCTTGTAGCTTTGTATTTTTATATCCTGGAATAAACAAACCTCTGTGACTGGAGGCAAACCATGAGTGTTTCTGCCTTGGATTTCGTAGGAGGAAAAGAGCATACTTATTGGAACCTTATGACCTTCTCTCGGCAATAAAGTACTCGCAGTTGCCTGAAGCACGCTCGCTCTCGTCAAGCCCTGTGAACGCGGGTGGCACAGTGATCTGGAAATGTGTCAGGTCCAAGCTCTATCCTTTGTCCTGCTGCCCTTGCTGCTCTAAGGCAAGAGAGATTATCGTTCTCTGTGGGTCTGAGATAGCATTTCAAGCCTCCACCTCATGTAACACAGATAATATACAGATTTTTCAGGGGCGTCTGCGTGGCTCAGTCGATTAAGCATCTGACTTTGGCTCAGGTTGTGATCTCGCAGTGCGTGAGTTTGAGCCCCACATCGGGGTCTATGCTGACAGTGAAGCCTGGAGCCTGCTTCTGATTCTGTGTCTTCCTCTCTCTCTGCCCCTCCCCTACTCCTGCTCTCTCTCTCTCAAAAATAAATAAACATTAAAAAATTAAAAATTATACAGATTTTTCAATAAATGTTGGTTAATGCAGAGTCAATGAGGGGCTATCGTCCAAGATATGTTCTTGAACAAAAGTGAGTTTGCATCCCACAAATACGTGTTTATATGTGTGTCTATTTCTATATTTGTATTATAAATATAATCTGTATGCTATACAATGTAAAATATATTTATAAAAATAATATTTATATTATAGATTCTATGTGCACACACATCTCCTATACTTGCTGCCATGGCCTTAACGTCAAACTCAGGCTCTTTATCAGAATTTTTAGCAAAGGGGAGTCAAATTCTTTGTTATTCAAAGCTTGTCCCAGATAGCTTTTCTACCCATGATATATGTAGACACAGTGTTGCTAAGTATAGAGGCCAGACCTTATGCCTCCAAAGGATTTGTTGTGTTTTCTGGTGTCATGGTACCTCAGCTCAGCACTGCTCAAGCATTACAAATGTAGCTACAGTTGTCAAGTGGTTTCATTATGACAGTATTTTTAATAATACTTCCAAGGGGTAAAATTCTTCTGGGGAAAACATTAAAAAAATATACATGCTTCTATATATAATCTCAGCTGAAGGATAATACTGGATGTAGTTTTGCTTCTGAAGTGTGAAATAATCTTCTTTTGAGGTAGGGAGACTTGGTCTTAAGGAAGTGACATCTGATGGCCTCTCCACAGCTGCCCTCAGTTTTTACTGTGTAATGATTCCATGTCTCATGTCCCTGACATGGAGTTTCTACTGCAAAAAGACAAATGTGCTACTTTTGTACATCCCAGCTAACTGGCCCCTAGCTTGCACTGTTTTATTGCCATTGGCTGGAATGCTAGAACTTTCTCCTGCCTCCCAATCCTCCTTAAGAATTTCTCTCAAAACTCACTCCTTGTTCTCTTTCTGGATCAAAGCCATGTATATACGATTACTCCAGCCATCCCAGCACACTCCCAGCACATGTGGGAACGAATGCTAACTGCAAGTCTTATGATTGCTTCAATTTCTGCCATTTGGTCATGACTTTGAGTCATTTCAGTAATTCGAGATTTATTAAGTAGGGTGGGGATGATGGAGTGCTAATAGCTTAGCTCAGTGAAGAGGCTTTGGGAAATTGAGGGTTGGGCACTTTAGGAGCATCAGGAGCAAGTACCCTTGGAACTCCCCTTGCTGGTTCCTGGCAGAAGTGGTGGTGATAAACTGATCCCCGCAAGGGTCTTAGCAAGCCATGATCATCAATATGCGGGCCCAGGGAAAGGACAGGAGTAGATAATTTATCAACACGCATGAGAGACCTTCATAGGTCTCTCTGAATTGGCACAGGTCCCAGCAAAAGATGGATGATTTGTTTGAATGTGAAGGTCATCGTGGTCATAGCAGGATATCCACCTCCTCTCATTTCATCAGAAATGACACACAGAAGCAGAGGGTACTTTTGACTACCAAGTGGGCCTTCTCTTTGCCTATTATGTTGTCTCTCTTAACCACAGTGTGGCTTGCTATGTTGGCTTAGAACTTCTCCTATCGTGCTCTTCTTCCAGATTCATAAGCAAGTAGTAGCTGCTCTGTGTGTCCCTCCCTTGTCTAAAATACCACCTATTGTCAAGCATGGAGAAGGTTCTTTCCTTCTACCTTAGGGCATTACAACTTTTGGTTTAGCCTTCCTTTGTGGACAGTGGTTTTTACCATGATAGGAAATTTGTGGTCTGAATATGCTTGGCTAAGTATGCTAGTGAAATTTAGAAAGATTCTCTCTTTTTCCAAGGTGTTTTTCAGGCCTATTTATTATCTTGATTATAAATAAGTCAAATATGTTCCTTCTCTTTTCATGGGGCACTAATACTCAAGATTCAGAATTGGGGGAGGGAGGTTATTAGGAATCATGAGTTAACAGGGCAGTTAAATATATGTGTATAATATTTGTATGTATTATCACAATCTTAATATCATCCTATCACAAACTGATTTATTTGTTTCTAGTACATTGCCATTTTCAAAGACTTTATTAGTTGTCATCTGAATTTATGTATATAAGAACATTGTCAGATTCACTCATTTCACAGCTATTTGTTGAGCACCAATTAAATTCCAGACATTATTTTAAGCATTTGGAAGTCATCATTAAATGATAACAAAGATCTATGCCTTACAGAACGAATGCTCTAGGGTAGGGAGAACAGAAACAAAAACATAAAAAAAATATAAAAATTATGTTGCACGTTATGAGGTATTTAGTGCTATGGATATAAAAACAGAAGAGAATAAGTACAATCATGAATATGGAGTAAAAGGAAGACATTGCTCAGAAAGTGACATGTGAGCAAAGCCATCAGGCAATGAGAGAGATGGCCATATGTGTATCTGAAGGAAGAGTGTTCCAGGCTAAGAAGACAACCCACAGGAAAGCCCTGCTGGAGGAGTGTGCCTGATGTACTCCGGGAACAAGAAACAACCAGAGGACCTGGAGGGAAGGGAGGAAGGAGGAGAGTAATACAGATTCTTTGAAACAATTTTTAAGTTTGGAAATAAAGAAATGCTTAAATATTAAAAACCACCTTTAAATTCATAAAAATGTAAAACAAATACATTGATGAAAACATATTTTAGCAAATTAAAAAGGGTTTTATCAGCTTGTTTTTAATTTAATGATAACTAGTGTACTTTCAAAAAATATTTCACATCTTGGGGTACTTGGGTGGATCAGTCAGTTGAGCATCTGACTCTTTTTTGTTTTAATTTTTTTAATGTTTATTTTTGAGACAGAGAGAGGCGGGGAGAGGGACAGAGAGGGAGACACAGAATCTGAAGCAGGCTCCAGGCTCTGAGCTGTCAGCACAGAGCCTGACATGGGACTCAAAGCCATGAGCAGTAAGATCATGACCTGAGCTGAAGTTGGATGCTTAACTGACTAGCCACCCAGGCGCCCTGAGCATCTGACTCTTGATTTAAGCTCGGGTTGGGATCTCAGGGTTGTGAGATCAAACCCCACGTTAGGCTCTGTGCTGACAATGTGGGCTCTGTGCTGACAGTGTGGGATTCATTCTCCCTATCTCTCTACCCTCCCCTGCTCATGAACGCACACACACTCTCTCTCTCTCTCTCTCAAAATCAATAAATGAACATTAAAAAAAATTCACATCTTAAAAAGCCTGAATCAAGTCTTCTTCACCATTTTTTTCTCTATGTGCACTCTAACATATACATCCTAGTCATAAATGTATAGACATGTGCATATTCTTACGTATGTGTATTCCTCTTGACATGTGGGTCAGCCTTTGAGAACATGTCACTTGTCTAAAGACACTAGCTTCTGGCATAGGGGATGAGGCTATCTAATTATCTAATTTGTGTGAATGTAGACAGCTAAACTGAATAAAATTCACTAAGGGATTAAATTACCTAGTGTGCTGTCTATGATGATTATATCAACACCATAATTACAAAACAGTTGCTTCATTTTGGGCTCCTTCAACATCATGTGAGTACTACACACAGCACAGTGAATTCTCTTGCTAATAAAAACGTGTAAATGTGAGGGCAGGAAGTAGTCTTACAGGATTATCTCAACCTCCTCATTTTACAGGTGAAGAAATGGAGGCACTCACAAATGACCAATCAGTGAAATTAATTAAAACTCAAAATACCTTCTAGAATCTGGAATATTTTAATTAGTTGTCCAATCAGTGTGTTGGAGAATATGCCAGAGCCAAAAACTTTGGGTGTCAGGTCTGGCTGAGGCCATTGCGAATGCTTTGACATTTCCACTGAAGAAAATGGAGAGCCATTGCAGGCCTTGAGCAGGGGATCAATACTATGCTAATTGTATTTAGAAGGATCACTCTGGCTGCTGTGGGGATGGAATGGATTGAGGAGGATGAAGGGTAAAAGCAGGAGATTGGTTAGAGGGTTATTGCTGGAATCCAGGGGAGAGAGATGACAAGTCAGATCACAGGGACAGCAGTGGAGGCAGTGGGCAAAAGAATAGATTTTGTATACATTTTGAAGGCGGAACCAAGAGGACTTCTGAGAAGATTGAATATGGAATATGAAAGAGAGGAATAAAGGGTAATCTCTTTGCTTGGGCTGCCATAATAAAACATTACAGACTGGTGGTTTAAACAGCAGAGATCTATTTTCTCACAGTTCTGGAGGCTGGAAGTCTGAGATCAGCACGCCAGCATGGTCAGGTTGTGGTGTGGACTCTCTTCCTGGCTTGAAGACAGATGCCTTCTTATTGTGTCCTCACATGGTGGGAAGAGAGAACAAGCAAGCTCTTTGGTGTCTTCTCTCAAAAGGTCTCTAATCCCACCACGAGAGTTCCATCCTCATGACCTTATCTAACTCTAAATCACCTCCCCAAAGCTTGATCTCCCAAATACTATCACCCTGGGGGTTAGGACTTCAACATATTAATTTTTGAAAGAAACAATTCAACCCGTAGCAGGTGACACCAACATTTTTGTCCTGAAAACCAAAAGAATGGAATTATAATCTAATAAAACCAGGAAGGCTATAAGTGAATACGTTTTGTGGGAAGACATCAAGAGTTAAATTTTGGACGTGTTGAATTTGAGATGTTTTTAAGATCTCCAAGTGGAAAAGTCAGCAGGGAATTGGATACATGAGTCTGGAGGGTGGAAGAAATTTCTGGATAAAGGTGTACATTTGGGAGATGCTGGCATAGAGATGGTGTTTAAAACTATTAACATCAGATTACGTAGAGGCTCTGTTAATTTGCCAGGGTTGCTGCAACAAAGTATCATAAACTGTGTGGCTTAACAACGAGAAATTTATTATCATATAGTTCTGGAGGCTAGAAGTCCAAAGTTAAGGTGTCAGCCAAATTGAGTCCTTTGAAGCTTGTAAGCAAGAGTATATTCCATGCCTCTCTCCTAGCTTCTGGTGTCTGCTGGCTATCTTTGGTGTTCTTTGGCTTATATATGCATCACCCTGATCACTGCCTTCATGCTCATATCACATTCTTCCTGTGTATGTATCTGTGCCCAAATTTCCTTTTTTGTAGAAGGACATCAGCCTTATTGGATTAGGGGCCCACCCTCTTCCAGTATGACCTCATCTTAACTAATTACATCTGAAACAATGCTATTTCCAAATCAAGTCACATCCTGAGGTACTGGGGTTTAGAACATCAACATGAATTTTGGGAGGACATGATTCAACACATAACAGGAACAAAGCATATGTTGTTTTTTTTTTTTAATAAAAGAGGCTCAAGAACTAGGAAAGGAAATTTAAATGAGTGATCAGTGATGGATGAGAAAAAAAAGTAAGAGAAGATTTTATTCTGTAATCCAGGGAAGAGTGAAGCTTACATTCACCTATTATGATTAATTGGTCAACATCGATTTATACCTACCCAACTGTAAGCTCCAGAAATACCAGGATCAATTGTTTTTCAACTGTTTTTAACCATAGTAGGTTTTATAACCATAATGGATACTTAGTGATATAATATTTATTGAGACAACAATCAATGAATGGATCTTCTACTCCTATGACTTAGAGTTTGTCCCTCGGTATGCTTCATTACTCTGAGGTGCCTATTTTTATGTCCCCCATAGAAGGGTAAGCTCTTTGGCCACAAAGATTGTTCCTTCTGCTCCTCTGTATATCTCACAGCGTCTGGCACATATTAGGCACATAGTAGACATGCAACAGACACTTGTTAATTGATTTCTAGTATGCAAATTTATGCTTATTAACACACTAGTTCACAAGTTCTTTTAATCTTGTTGATAAGTGCATTATTCCTGTCATAAAAGACATTACTTGTAATTTGGAAGAGAGTCTAAAAACATCAATTATAATTCTAATATTACAAAAAAATTCTAGAATTTTAATCTATTTTTTCCAGTTAAAACTTTTTATCCTTGATTTTGTACATAGTTTTCATTGCCTTTTCCTCTGTTTGCATATTTCTTGTCTTCTTCAGTAGATATCAGGAGAACCATGTCTTTTATGCGCTTTTTTTATTCCCTTAGTGGCATATAGTTCAGCAGCTCTCTCCTTCCCCCTCCCGCTCTTCCCAACTCACATAGTTTGGATTTGCAATAATCATTCAACAATGAATTAACAGCCTGATTCCCATACTCATTTAGAGAAGATTTCTGCTCTCATTTCTAATTTCTAATCCCTTGGATATTTCCATCTCTATAGTCCTGCGTGATTTTAGCAACAAATCAACACTTTGCCTGATTCAGGTAAAATTCAAGATGATGTTATCAGGGCCTTGTTGATAAATAATGTTCAGAGAAGCACTCTCCCCATTTAGATCAAGTAGTGAGGCTAACGCATCAGGAACACTGCAGCTTTGGTCTTGTTTTTAGGCACCATGTTTGGGCGCTATGATTGAGAATCAAGTGAGAAACAGAAAAGGGAATTAGGCGGCGAGCCTGGATCAGTACAACAACAGCTAGCAACAAAAACTCCTTTCATGAGATGCAATTTGGGAGAATGAGAGGAGGTGGCAGAGGGCAGGAAGTAAATATTTTTCTTTTTAATGAATGTTGGTTGTTTTATTTGTCAGAATGTGCCCACTGAGAATGTTTTGAGGTTTTTGTAACTATAATGATAGACTACAAATTAATGACTATTTACCTCAAATCCTGGCAAAATAAGCAAAATGTCATTGAATGCAGTTCTGTAACTAATTGAGCCACACTTTGGACAGAATGCCCAATACAAAAATGTCTTTCAATTTGCTATATGAAGCATCCTCCAAATCCATAGCAACAACGTTTCACACATTTGCCAAAATTCTCACACTAGACTCTAATTCAGTCCACTGTTGGCAGAGAGAGATAATTATCTTCTTCTAAAAGCAGCCATAAAAGTTTCTAGGTGATTTTCTTAGAAAGTTTTCTCCATACCACCATGAAAACTAAGGAATGCTTAACTATTGGGAGAGAATGTTAAAAGTGATGTATATGTAGAGAAAATTTTAATAAGAACTTAGAGGAGATCATAATATAAAATGATGCAATAGTGGAGAGAAGGAAGAAGATCATCATCAACAGCAACAAAAAGAAAGAGCCTCAGTGACCTATTGAACACTATTCCTATCGAATATCAGGAAGTATAATATACATGTAATAGGAGTCCCAGGAGGAGAAGAGCACAAGGGAGGCAGAAAAATATAAGAAATAATGGCTAAACTTTCCCCATAAGTGTTAAAAAAATTAACCCACAGACATAAGAAACTCAGCAAACCCCAAGCAGGACGCACAAAAAAAGTCACATCAATGCACATCATATATTGTTGAAAAGCAGAGGTTTTCAAAAGGACAATGCCTTTAATGTGCTGAAAGAAAAATATATATATATTGTCAGATTCTATATTCACTGAAGACACCCTTCACAAATCAGGGTGAGATGAAAAATTTTGAGATAAAGAAAAGCTGGCAAAGTTTGTTGCTGCAAGACCTGTACCGTGAGGAATGATAAAGGAAGTCTTCAGGTAGAAAGGAAATAGCACCAGATGGAAATTCAGATCTATAGGAAGGAATAGGGAGTTGGGGCAGTCGTAAACACATAGTAAGTATAAAAGACAATCCCATTTTTCTTCTTGTAATTTCTTTAATGGACAACTGATGGTTTAAAGCAAAAATAAAAATATTTTCTTGGAGCTACTGGGTGGCTCAGGTTGTTAAGCATCTGACTCTTGATTTCAGTTCAGGTTCTGATCTCACAGTATGTGAGTTTGAGCCCTGAGTCAGGCTCTGCACTGACTGTGTAGGGCTTGCTTGGGATTCTCTGTCTCCCTCTCTCTCTGCCCCTTTCAGGCTCATGCTTTATCTCTCCCAAAATAGATAAATAAACTTAAAAAATTTATTGTGGAATTTATAATATAGATACAAGAAAAATATATGATATCAGTAGAACAAAGGATGGAATATAAATGAAATTATGTTGTTGAAAGGCTCTTATATTTCATGTGAAGTGATACAATGGTAATTCTAAATACACTATGGTAAGTCAAAGATACATATTGTAATCCCTAAAGAAACAAATAAGATGATAATTAATACAAACAAGGATAGTGAAAAAGCCAAAAGAGAAAGTAAAATAGAACATTGAAGATTAAAAAACAACAACAATATGCAGCTTTGACTTCACCTATAGCTTTGCTCTTTCTTTCCATTTATTTATTTATTTATTTATTTATTTATTTATTTATTTAGAAAACAAGCAAGAGAGGGGCAGAGAGAAGGAGAGACAGAATCCCAAGCAGGCTCTGTGCCATCAGCACAGCCCGATGCAGGGCTCAATCTCACAAACTGTGAGCCAAGATCAAGAGGTGGTTGCTTAGCCGACTGAGCTACCCAGGTGCTCCCAGGTATGCTCTTTCTCTAACACCTCATATCCAGTTGTTAAGGAAATCCTGTTGACTTCACCTCCAAACTATATTCAGAGTCTATTTTTTGCCACCTCCACTGCTACCAGCCTCATTATCCTCTCTCAGCAAAAGCCATGTACCTGGTACCCCAGATTCTGTCTTTACTTTCACTGAGTCATCCTTAGCAGTGAAGCGGGTGATTCTATTAAATACTAAAGTCCTGACAGTGGTCTACAAGGCATGACATGCTCTGGCCCCAGGGCCTGTGTCTACCTATAGTTCTTATATTTCTCCCTTTTACTTCTCCAGCCACACAGGCCACCTGACAGTCCCCATAGCACACTAGATGTCCTCTTGCCTTTGCACTGGCCATTCTGTCTAAATAGTTTCCCTAGATGTTTACAGGCTAATCCTTCATCCCCTTCCAAGTTTGCTCAAACCTCATGCACTCGACTTTGATCAACCTACTAAAAATCACAACACCGTCTCAACTATTCTGATCCCCTACTCTTCTTTTCTTTCCTTTCTTTTCTTTTTTCTTTTCTTTTTTTCTTTTCTTCTCTTTTCGTTTCTTATTAGCACTTAACACCTTCTAACATACCACGTAATTTGTTTACTTGTTATACTTATTATTTATCTTCCCCTAATAAAACAAAGTTCCACAAAGACCTGCATCTTTTTCTGTTTGTTTGTTTGTCATAATTGATATATATCGAGGACATAGAACAGGTGCTCAGTAAATAATTGTTGATGAAATGAATGAATGAATATGGTAGAAGCACTAGCTGTCTTGTCATTGAGAATATATGTATGTATTTTCAGTACATAGTGTAGTGTCTCGACATAGTTCAATAAAAATTTCTGGACTGGGGGCATCTCGGTGGCTCAGTCAGTTGGATGTCTGACTCTTGATTTCAGCTCAGGTCATGATCCCAGGGTCATGTGATCGAGCCCTGTGTCAGGCTCTGCACCGAGTATGGAGCTTCCTTGGGATTCTCTCTCTTTCTCTCTCTCTCTCTCTCTCTCTCTCTGCCTCTCTCCCCCACTTGCGTGCTCACTTTCTCTCTCTTAAAAAAATGTCTAGACTCAATTTTATGAAACTTATGTGTAGACCCAATACAAGTACCACCGTCCCTACTCAATTACAAATTTAAGTAATAGATAAATCTAAGGATAAGATGGAGACTCACCTGTTTTTATTACTGGTACAACTGACATTACTTTTAGTAGTGGTAAGACTGATATTGCTGAACATGGCTTTTGACTGAGGGCAGTATTGCTAATAATGAGCCCCACAAATCGACAGACCTACTCAGCCTGCCACAGGCAGTGCTGTAGCACTCATTGGTGGATACCATGTGTGGAAACTTACAGAACGAAGAGAAAGAATATATGTTTTTTTGTCTGGTTTCTAAAGAAAGAGAAAGAGGGAAAAGGAGAGACAGAGGGGAAAGAGAGGTGCTGACCGAAGCATCACCAGTTTATTCTTTTCAAAATTAGCATTTGGAAAATAATCAGATAATCTCTCCTTCCTTGGGGAGGAACAAGAAGCGGTTATAGGGAAGCTAGGAGTGTTTTCCTAATGGGCATCCTCCATTATGGAAGAAAACAAAAGGAGCGAGGGAGAAATATATCCCTCACATCTAGAACATAAACCACAACGAATCATCAGTGTGAAGATAGTATTTGATTCTATGGCCTTGGACAAACTCACCTAGGAAGGGAGGATAAAGAGGGCTGAGCCTAGGTCGGAGACTTGAGAAACCATAAGTACCCCGACGGAAGTCATGTCATCTCCCCTCCTTCCATGCGTATATTGAAGCCCTGACCCTTAGTGTGCTATAGTTAAAGACAGGGACTTTAGGGAGGCCATTAAGGTTAAAAGAGGTCATAAGGTTGGGACCCTAATATAATAAGACTGGTATCCTTATAAGAAGAGAAAAAAACAACAACACCAGAGCTCTCTCTCCACAAACACACAGAGGAAAGGCCCTGTGAAGGCCAGCAAGTAGCCTGTCATCTGCAAGCCAGGAGAGAGCTCTCATCAGAAACAGAATTTTCTGGTACCTTGATTGTGCTCTTCTAGCCTCCAGAACAGTGAGAAAATAAATTTCCGTCTTCTGCCTAAGGCACACAATCTGGGGTTTTTGTTGTGGCAGTCCTATCTAACTAAGACAGGAAGGTCACAGGCTGGCCAGTAGAGGACAGAGAAGCACAGAGGCAAGGGTGTTGTCACAGAAACTAAGGGCAAAGAGTATTTTCACAAGGCAGATGCAGACAACCCCTTTAAACTGGCTGGGAGGTTACATAATATGAGGACTAGAACATCCACTCATCAGTGACATGGATGATTTTGCTGTCGCATGGACAGATGGAAATGGCTGTCCAGATGGAGCTGGGAAAACAAACATAGACAACTGCTTCTAGAAGCTGGCTCTGAAGCTCTTCTAGAGGCTGGAAGGAAAGAAAAGGAAAAGGCATGATAACATTGGGGAAGAAGTAGGTGTTAATTTGATGTGTTTATGGACAGTAAGTAACCAGACCTGCCTGACCGGAATGGGGAACTTCTTAAGAAGTGATAGCCACATGGTTAGACAGAATAGAGCCAGATTAATTGTCTTGAATCCCAAAAGGAGAGAATTTCATTTGATGGAGAGGAAAATAAATAGACTGAGAAGGTTTTTGATAATTTAATGTAACATTCATTAACCACTTATCATCAGCTGGTAACTGTTGTGACTGATGCATAAATTAATATGTGAAATATATACACATTTGTTCATAACACTGAAATAATATTCATATTCTTGTAACTTGATTTCAAGTTATTTTCTAATGATTACAAGGAATGCACTCAAATTAGATTAAATAAAAATATGTATTGCAAAGGTTCATGTTCAGTCAAAGAAGATGGACTTTTCCAGAAATACGAGAATAGTAAACAGTACCTGTAAGCCAAATACTTTGGATTGGTTCATTAAATCCCCCTTTCATTATACTTCTAGAAAACAAATCAGAAAGCTAAAAACTTCACTGTCTCCTTTCTTGCAGCCAAAAAGCTAAAATTCTGGATGAGAAGTAGGTTTGCACAAGATTTGAGGGGCAGAAATGAGGTCAATGCTATCTTCTGCAGCTTTGTCAAACCATGTTCTAGAAATGCATAGAGTTCATGTATCAGGTTTCCAGCATCTGTTCTTCAGCTTTCGCTCTGTTTCTGAGAAAATAGCACAGAGGCAGAATAGCCTTATTGTGTCTGTCAAAGCTCCAGCTGTGACCTCAGAGGGAGTATCTACCTAAGTTGGTTGGTTCTGGATCTTGTTGGAAGCCATTCCAGAAAGCTCAGATTAAACCAGGGATAGGAAAATTTTTCTATAAACGGCAAAGGTAAATGTTTTAGGCATTCTGGAGCATACAATCCTCTGTTGAAATTCAATTACTCAACTGTGCTATAGCTTGCAAATAGCCACACAATATATAAATAAATTGGCATGGTCATGTTCCAATAAAACTTTATTTACAAAAACAGGTGGCAGGAAAGGATTTGGTCACCAGGCCATAGTTTGCTATCCTTTGGCCTAAACCCTTCTCCTTTAATCTTTGCAATGATTTTGGAGCACCCAATTCAGTTTGTTAATAGTGCTTCTGCTAAAATAATATGTAGAGTAGTTTCTGGTTCTTGGATTGAACTCTGACTAATAAATACAGTTATAGGGCTGCAGAGCAGTGAGGAAGGGGTTAAATTATATCGCAGTAACAACAGTTCCCCAAACACAGTCACTTACCATGGTAAAAAATGAGTTCTCATTCACAGTGAGTATCTAAAACAGGTTAGAAGGGCATACTGTTCTACATCTCCCCACTTAGGGTCCAGCACTGATATAGCACCTACCTGCAAACTATTACTGGTCTCCGTGACATGGGGAAAAAGGAGGATGTGGAATACCACACACGGACTCTTAAACTATAGAAATGAGAATGTCACTTATGCTCCTGGTTGGCTAAAATCAGTCACATGGCTGTGCCTATTCAGGGGGTAGGGAAGGGCAACCTTATCCTGAGAGAGAAAAGGGAGAGTCAGAGTATTTTGGAAGAGTACTAATGACTCCTGAAAGTTGAATTTCCAGGGAGTATAATTGGAGGGAAATTCTGGATCCAACTCGGCCAAAGGATGTCTTGGTGGAATACTACACTACATTTTGCCATCAACAAGATTTCATTACATTACAGTTGTCTACCCTATTTGTTATACTTGTGTGAATAAGAAATAGAAAGCCTCATCTTACTCAGTTTAATAAGAATAATAACAATAATGAGAAGTACTTTTGGAAAGTCCACGCATTCTTGGATGTCACTGGCCACACAGATTCACTGACGTGAATTCATGTAGTTCTCAACAATGCCTTAGAGTTTGTGTACCTTTTAACAATGTCTCACTTACAGAAGGAAAGGAGTTTGGAGTCTGAGGAAATACGATTTAACCTCTGCAGAATCCTTTCTGTGGAGCTCCTCTGTCATCATATTTTTATTATTGTCCTGTGAAAACAGCAGTAATAATACATTTGGTCTTAAGCTCTGAAACAAGGCTGAGTCCATTTGAATTCCTTCTTCAAAACTTACTGACAGAATGTCATCAGGCATATTATATAACCTCTTAAGCCTACATTTCTATAAAATGGGTTAAATAATAGTCACTCCTTCTCGGGTTTGGGAAAGGATTAAGTGAAGACATGTAAACCACTTAAAATAGAACCCGGTGGATAGTAACAGCTGAATGGTGTTTCTCCTCCTCTACTCCTTCTCATCCTTACTCCATGGCATTGCGTGAGGATTACAAGACAAAACGTGTATAAAAACATTCTCTGCTAATTCTAAAGCACTTCATAAATGTTATTAAGGAACACACTAGAAAACCCGGGAAAGCTAACTGGCTTGTCCAAGATCCAACTGGTCTCCAAGTCACCTGAGAATTCCAGACTTTCCTCCTTCGCCCTGTTCGTGCTTCCTTGATATCTCAAACCCTTTCAAACAATTGCTTTGCCAGGCAAGGTTTGAATCTTTTTCTTCTACTTAGGTTTGCGATATTTTTATTTAGCTCACTTTCATATTTTCTCCTCTCTGTGCCCATTTCCCCCCCAGCATTGTTGTTACTGTGTGGCTCCCAACAGAAGGGGTTAGTTCTGACACCTCCAAGCAAATTCCCGAGGATGTGGATCCTCCCCTCTCCTGGCTTCTGTGGACTGCACACAGCTGACAGGAGAGGCCATACAGATGCCTTGGAAGAATGGGCTCTGCTGTGGGGAGCCCTCAGGGAGGCTCGTTCCAATTCCTAGCTAACTAGCTCTCATGCCCAGGATCTCTGCCCAAAGCAGAGGTCGATAAGGACCTTTGCAGTGGAAACTGGGTCCCTGTGACATGGCTCACTCTCCAGAACTCCTTCTGAAGGTAGAGCATTTGAGAAGGGCTGGCTCTCAGCAATGTGACCACGTTCCCAGCCCCAAGGCCAGCCACATCACTGGCTCAGCCTTGGTTTTCAACTAAGAGCTTAAAAACAATGAAGTTACTCCGTGCATCAGGACCCCACCTTCCAAAATTCTACATGGTTAGTGCCACAGCACCCCAGGGCATCTCGTTATTAAGTACTTATGGCCCAAAGAGGAGTGTGACATTCATTTCCAACCCATCCCAAATATTTGAGCTTAGAAGGATGGGTAAAATCAATATTTGTCGAAAAGAAGAGGATAAAATTTGCGGGGAGTTCTGTAATTTCAAGATGTGGTACAAAGGTGCTTGGGAGATGAATTGCAAATAAAAGCAGAAAAGAATTTCCTGAGTGTCATTTTAAAAGGCTTCATGCTAATAGGAGCCAAATTCATCCTTTGATATTTTCCAGCTTGCTGGGTAAATAAATCATAAATTTCCCACAATGATTAGATGCATGCTGCTGGTGAGCCTCAGAGTCTGACCTATTTTGCAGGTTGACATCAGAGTTGGAGAAAGCTGTGCCAGAGCACCAGCATTCCAGCTAGCTCCCTGGCTGTGTGTGTGACCCATGTGGTTGGGATGGTGTCTGTTTCAGGAGACTAGGCTGGTAATCCCACCTGAAGTCTCCTTCAATGGTATTCTTTTCCTTGGTTTTCTTTCCTTTAAATTTATTTTGTATCTTTCGTTTCCCTCTAGACAAGTGAAGAGAAAGACGATGTGTATCATGTAGTGTTCTTGAAATTCCTCACCTCTCACCAAAGATTTTAAAGGTGGGGCACAGAAACACCTCCATTTAACATTTTTAAGCTCAAGAGCTTGAAGGGTAAGGAAGTCAAAGGCAGATAATAAATAAGGAGGCAGGTGTTGTCACAGGATGAGTTTCCATATTCATACCTTCTTTTCCAGCTACTCATGTATTTTGATTTGTTAATCATGCAGTTCTAGCTATAAGCAATGGATGGACATGAAGAGATGGGAGAGGCGGGGCTACTGAACAACACTTAATACCAACCTCGGGGACAATCCTCACAGTGTACCTGATTTTGTTTTTATGTGGGAAATTTTACATATTTGAAGTACAGTTTTCGTTGTGACATTTCCTTAAGGTAGCATTTCATGTAAAGCCCATTACATGCTTTCACATAGTAGAAATGAGATGAATGTGGTGATGGTTCTCAGTCCTACTTTCTACATAGATAATACACGTTGACATTAGGCTATAATAAAGAAAATGATGAAATTAAAACCACCATTCAATAGTCATATGACCAAGGTTATGGAAGACAATAATTTCACAGATGGGAGGTCAAATTAATTTCAACCAAATGCTTCAGTGCAAAGGAGAAGTCTGAAATAAATAGACCATAATATGTTTTTACAGGATGCTTGTTTTTATTTTCAATTTCACAGACGCAGTGTCCTGTTTTTACAGTAGCCAAGCTGGCAATGCAAGTCTTTGGAAAACATAAACTGCTTTAGTCCTTGGTGGTGGTGGTGGTGGTGGGGGGTGCTTCATGGGCATTAGGGCAATGTTACATTTTCTTTGTTTATTTTCTGGAGTCTCCTGTTTCAATTAAAATTTTTGGCCATCCAGTTTAGAAAAATTTTTCCTCATTTGAAACAATAATGAAAAGGATGGCTCCTTTTCCTTTTTACAACAGCCAAAATAAGGCTTTTGATTATGAATATGGAGCTATGGGCACAAGTGGAGAGGTGCACGGGAAGGGTGGTCATGCAAAGTACTCCGTGGATAGGAAAAGCCCAGCCTTTGGGGGATTCAGTTCTTCTGGCTGCCATGGCTTCCATTTATCTAATCTTTAAACTGGCTCAAAGGAAGTCATGTTACTTTTTTCAGCCTCCAGCTCTGAATCCAAATTCAACTTTTCTCTCCCATCTGGCTCCTCAGTTTCGAACCATGGAGACCCTACTGTAGATACCTGCCTCCCATTCCTTTGCTTCTGCTCTCTCATTATCGCTGTCTTCTTGCTCATCTCCACTTTTATTCTGAAACCAAATTGGTGAAAAAAGAAAGTCCCTAAATTGAAAATGACTCCAGCTTGGGGAGGCCTTTGAGAATTTAATAAAAAGTAGCGTTAGCATGAACATCACAGATGCCTCCCTTCCCAGTGAGTCTTTGGCTTTTAAAATTACCATTTATGCGTTATAGATGACAAAAGTCAGGTGGAGAGAGATTAAGTCACTTACTATAAGTCAGTCAGTTTGTAGGCAGATACAACTGAACTTAAATCCATGGTATCTGACTGTGGATTCTATGCTTTTTTTGAACAAATCCACCAGCCTCTCGTGGAGGCAGTAAATACCAGCACTTGAAATATAATTCATTTATGTATGCAAAATGACCAATCTTCTCCTTTATCCAGCTACCACTTTCCAAATATTTGAAACCCCAAACCCTAGATACTTCTCCAATGCACTTAGGTCTAGCCACAGACCTAATGTGCCAGCAATGAGCCATTTCTGAAGATTCACCAGTGCACCCCACCTAAAGACTCTTCAGTCTTTGGTTTAGATCACTTTCAATCCTTGGCTGCACATCAGAGTCATCTGGGGGAGCTTTGAGGGCGCCTGGGTGGCTCAGCTGGTTAAGCATCCGACTTCGGTTCAGGTCATGATCTCATGGTTCATGGGTTCAAGCCCCGCGTTAGGAGCCTACTTGGGATTCTCCCTCTCTCTCTGCCTCTCCCCTGCTCACACTTTGTCTCTCAAAAATAAACAAACGTTAAAATAATAACAATAATAAAAAAGAATCATCTGGGGAGCTTCAAAAAGTATATATGCTTGGGGCCACCCCAATTCAGTCAGAATCTTTGGGCTTTGCAGCTTTTGAAAAGCTCCCTAGTGACTCAGATACAAAATACATGTCATAACCACAGTTTTGGAATATCCAGGTAACAACATCGAAGTCCCATCATCCATAGACCATAGAGGTTATTCCTATTTCCCTCACTTGCAAACCCTGAATTCTCCCAACAGTATTATACTCACAGTGCTTTTACAGTCACATCTTTTGGAACCCACAACTGTCCTCCCAAGACCAGTGTCATGAATTCTTCACAAATATATCCTGATTTCTAAGGCCAAAGGAAACCTGAGGAGGTGACGTTGGGCCTCTCAGGCCTCACCACCTGAAATTCCTGGAGGTCCTTCCAAACTCCACCACACAACTGGGCTGAAACTCCTTCCCCAAGCTCCTAAACACCACATTGGAGGATCTCACTTCCATCCTTACTCATCAGTGTTTCTAAAGGGCCCAGGGCCTGATACCAGAATGCATCAATTACTAATTGGAACATCTTTCGCTTGTAATCCCTTTGGTGTGCTATTTATCCTGTCCTTTCTCCTCCTTTTTCTGGTCATCAACATTAAATATTTTTTGAGCATATTCTGTCTGCTAGGCTCTAGGTATACAATGATCCTTTTTCCTTAAAGAGTCTGCAATTGCTACCTCTAAGTAACTCATATTCATTTTATGCTCCAGATTTAGTTATCAAGACTGACTTTGCTGTTAATTTTTTTTTTTTTTTTTTTGGCTAGAATTATCCTTTACAACAATATGCAATAAGTGAGGGGGTCCCATACTTTCCATCTTCTTGTGATCCAAATATGATTTTCCCTGGACGCATTCCCAAAGAAATGACTTTGTTATTCAGAGGAATCATCTCTGTAGCTAGCAGCCTGTGTCCCGGCAAAGGAAATAGTATTTATTTTAAAAAACAAACAATTTTGAAAACCTACCAACAGAACAATTAGGCATAGTAAAAAGTTCAACATTGTTTAGTGTAATAAGCATAAATCCACATGATTAATGGCTAATACATCTCAAGGGAAGTACTATTAGAGCTCTAGATGGGTCTCTCTACTCCTCATTCGGCAAGACTGTCCTGCATTACAGGATACTTAGTAATCCTGGCCCTGCCTGATAAACGCCTGTAGTGTTTCCTAGTCCTTTGAAAACAAAAACTTCCCCTCATGAACCCAAATATCCTAAGGACCAAGAACCACCCTTGACTGAGAATCGCTAAATGAATCTATTAAACATTATAAATGCAAAATTTTTGATTAAAGTGAATGGCCATCCAGCAGAAGTGTGGCAAAGAGGCAGATAGAGCTCTGCTGCACTGAGCGAGATCTATGGTAATAGTTTTTTGAAAAGAGGTGTCATACCCATGTTCATAGCAGCGTTATTCCCAGTAGCCCAGAGGTGGAGGCAACTCAAATGTCCATTAATAGATGAATGAATAAAAGAAAAATGTGGTAAATAAATGCAATGGAATATTACTCAGTCTTAAAAAAGAAGGAAATTCTGATATATGCTGCAACATAGATGAACTTTGAGGACATCCTGCTAAGGAAGCCAGTCACAAAAAAACAAATATTATACAATTCCACATTTATAAGGTATCTAAAATACTCAGTCTCATACAAATGGAAAATAGAATGGTGTTCACCAAGGACTGGAGGTGAATATATAGTTTCAGATTTGCCAGATAAAAATGAACTCATAATCTATTTCACAACATTGTGAACACTTAACATGATTGAATTGTATACTTAAAACGTGGTTAAGATAGTATTTAAAAATAAAAATAGAGACAAAGTTTAAAAAAGGCAAAAATAAAGATTATTAGGCAAAGCTGTACTTATTCTCACGATCTCTTTTTAAAACCAGAGCATGTGTCTGTTACATGAGTATGGTCAATGTATGTAATATACTGATTTTTATATTTTATTTCATTGTGACTATGGTGCATACATTGTTACTGTATAATATACTGAAGCAGTTGTATTTTAAAGTAAAATCTCACTTGCTGTGTGTATTCATCAATATATCAATATACATTCACAAAGAAAAATCAGAAAATGAAAAACCAGTAAACCAAAGCAAATAAAAATATGAAATTCTAAGGGATAAATCTGATAAACTCTCCATATACACTGAAAGCTAGAAAATATTGCTGGGAGAAATAAATGAAGACCTAATGAATGGAGAGAATACTGTGCTCAGAGATCGGAAGATGCAACATTATGAAGATGACAGTTCTCCCCCATTGTTCTATAGATCAGTAGTCTCCATCAAAATTCTAGCCGGCTTTCCTTTGGGTAAGAACTAATAAGCTATATCTCAAATTTATGTGGAAATGTAAAAGATACAGAACCGACAAAACAATTTTAAAGAAGAGCAATGTTGGAGGACTTATATCATGTGGTTTCAAGATTTATTATACGTTTTCAGCAAACACAATGTGGTATTAAAAAAAGAACGGATGTATAAATCAATAGACTAGAATAGAGTCCAGAAATAAACACATATAGAGTGCATTGATTTTTGCACAGGAATGTAAGGGAAGTCTAAAGTAAATGGAAACATATACTATGTTCTTTGATAGCACAACTTATATTGCAAAGGTGTAAGTTTTCATAAATTAATCTATACATTTTGATTATAAGCAAAGTTCATGTGGAAAAGTAAGTCTGTGCCAATATCCAGGTAGCTTTTCTTTTTTTTTTTTTTTTTTAATTTATTTTTGGGACAGAGAGAGACAGAGCATGAACGGGGGAGGGGCAGAGAGAGAGGGAGACACAGAATCGGAAACAGGCTCCAGGCTCTGAGCCATCAGCCCAGAGCCCGACGCGGGGCTCGAACTCACGGACCGCGAGATCGTGACCTGGCTGAAGTCGGACGCTTAACCGACTGCGCCACCCAGGCGCCCCCAGGTAGCTTTTCTAAGAGAAAAATGAGTGCAGGATCCGTTCTAATATGGAAGCTTATGCAGCTATGTGGAGATCATATGATAGAAGAAATATATATCCAGAAAATCAATAAACATAAGTTCATAAAATCCATATTGAAACTTAACTGATTACAGTAATGGAAATATTCTAACCATAGAGACAGAATTATATCCAGACAAATCAATAGATATAAAGTCCATAAAAAAAGGTTTTCTTTAAATGATAAATGTGTTAGGTGAAAATCAGTGATGGGAGGAGGGACTCAATAGAGTTAAAACAGCTAGATAATCATTTGGATAAAACAGCTGGAATTTCTACCTTATTCCTTGTATCAAAGTAAAGTTTAAATAGATCAATATTTAAGAATTGAACTATAAAGTTTTACAAAAAAAGATGAGAAAATGTATGTGTAAACAGGGCTTGCAGAGAAGGGTACAAAACCCAAAACCATAATGGAAAATACTGAAAAATTTGATTGCATAAAGACTCAAAACTTCTATAGGTCATAAATAAGGTTAAAAAAATAAAACAGAAAAAATAGTTGCAAAAATATGACAAGAAACTAAATTGATTACATACAATTAGCTCATACATATTAAAAGAGGAAATAGTCAAAGATCTGAATAGTCAATTGACAGAAGATAAAAAAATAAATGGCTGATAAAATACAAAATATGCCCAATCTTCCTCATAATTGAATAAGTGAAAATCAAAACAAAAGATACGCTGTCAGATTGGTAGAGGTTAATTTTTGTAGGCTGGGTAAAGTGTGGGGTGTAGAGTGGCGTTAATTTTGCAAATTTTTAGAGGGGAATTTGGAAATATTTTTTTTAATACTGTGATCCCAAACATCTATTGTAGGAAGTAAGTCAATAAAATAGAGTATCATGAAATTATTCTTTGTAATCAAAAGAACGCTTATTGAAACATTTTTTAACAGTAAAATGCAGGCTATAACTTGGATGTCCTTTAATACGGGCCTTATTAATAAATTCATTATATTTATCCAGTGGAATTATATATCTTCTATAAATGGGTTAGTTTAAATGTAATGATATAACAAATTAAGAATGAAAATGTGGACTTCCATTTCTGGACATAACGGAATAATAGAGAACAGATGTGCCCCTTCCCCCACCCAGCCTCCAACAATTAGATAATTGAACAAGGTATACGAAAGAATCGTTTTCAGCACATAGACCACACCTGCTTTTGATCCCTAAGAAAAGGGAATTAATGGGGTAGGTGAATGCTATGAGTTCTTATTTTTCTGTCTGGAGGTAATTTCCAGGCTCAATAATGAGAAGGGAAACTTAAATATACCCTGGGAGTTTTACTGAGTTTAGGAGATGGTGAATGTATTTTCAGAAGGTCTAGGTGGCTGGAATTTACTGTCAGGATACCAGAGAGAAAGGAGCTACACACCGACAGAGCTTCGATATCTATAGTGGGGTCGTTTTTAGTCTTTGGCTAAGCAGTAATCTGTGCATGTAGAGGAAGAAGATTTACCCAAGGCTGGAGAAAGAATACTAAGAGACGGTAGGCTTAACAATTTTTGGAACTCACAGAGGGCTGAGAAAAAATTGTGATTCCAGCAGCAAAGTAAAAAACATGTCTTAATGTGCAGGGCATTGGGTAGATCCTTGAGAAGCATTGCTATATTACTTGAGCCAAAATATCCTAGACTATAAGCTGCTTTGAACCTAACCTGTCAAACCTTATAAACAAGCCTCAAAAGGGTACAACCGACTCTAAATAACTTAATAACATTCAACAACAAAGTCAAACACTATTTATAGAAACACAACCAAATCCAGAACCTCAAAAGTGTAACATTAATATTAAAAGTGTATGTTATCCGGTAAAAAAATTACCAGACATGCAAAGAAGCAGAAGAATATGTTTTACACTAAGAAAAATTAAGCAATAGATACAGACCCAGAAATAATACAGGTTATGGATTAGGAGACAAGGTCATTAAAACATAAATTGTAATAATGCTCCATTTGTTCAAGAACATGGAAGAAGGCAGTAACACGATAAAGAGAGAAGTGGGGGGAATAATGACATCACTAGAACTTCTACTGGTGAAAAATGCAACATTTAAAATGAAGAATAGTTTCGGGGGGCGCCTGGGTGGCGCAGTCGGTTAAGCGTCCGACTTCAGCCAGGTCACGATCTCGCGGTCCGTGAGTTCGAGCCCCGCGTCGGGCTCTGGGCTGATGGCTCAGAGCCTGGAGCCTGTTTCCGATTCGGTGTCTCCCTCTCTCTCTGCCCCTCCCCCGCTCATGCTCTGTCTCTCTCTGTCCCAAAAATAAATAAACGTTGAAAAAAAAAATTTAAAAAAAAAAAAAAAAAGAATAGTTTCGGGGCGCCTGGGTGGCGCAGTCGGTTAAGCGACCGACTTCAGCCAGGTCACGATCTCGCGGTCCGTGGGTTCGAGCCCCGCGTCGGGCTCTGGGCTGATAGCTCAGAGCCTGGAGCCTGTTTCTGATTCTGTGTCTCCCTCTCTCTCTGCCCCTCGCCCGTTCATGCTCTGTCTCTCTCTGTCCCAAAAATAAATAAACGTTGAAAAAAAAATAAAAAGTTTAAAAAAAAATAAAATGAAGAATAGTTTCGATGATGTATCAGCTTGCTAGCGCTGCCATAACAATGTACCACAGACTGGGTGGCTTAATCAAAAGAGATTTATTTTCTTATGATCCTGGAGGCTAGAAGTCCAAGATCAAGGTGGTGGCAGGTTTAGTTTAATCCTGAGGCCTCCTTGTCTTTGGCTTACAGACAGTCATCTTCTCCTGGTATCTTCCCATAGTCTTCCCTCTGTGTCCTCATCTCCTCTTCTTATAAGGATACCAGTCATGTTGGATTAGGTCCCACCTCAGTGACCTCATGTGACCTTAATTTCCCCTCTAAAGAACTTTTCTCCTAATACAGTCACATGCTCAGGTACTGGGGGTTAGAATTTTAACATTTAATTTTGGGTGGGAGACAACTGAGCCCATTACAGGTGGGATTACACAAGACAGAAGTGGGGCGCCTGGGTGGCTCCGTCGGTTAAGCGTACGACTTGGACTCAGGTCATGATCTCATGGTTCGTGGGTTTGAGTCCCATGTTGGGGTGTGTGCTGACAGTGCAGAGCCTGCTTGGGATATTCTCTCTCTCTCTCTCTCTCTGCACTCCCTCCCCCCCAGCTTGTGCGCTCTCTAAATAAATAAATAAACATTAAAAAAACAGATAAAACAGGGTGGGGGGAATGGTATGAGATGGAGCAAAACAGGCAGGATTTAGATCATGATGAGCCATATAAGTTGTGGGAGAGTTAGGATTTGATTCTAAGTGCAGTGGTAAACAACTAGGAGTTTTAAGCAATTTGGTGACATGATCTGATTTACATTTTCTTTTAAAAGCAGTTTTTAGAGGAGCCAAGATGGCAGAACAGCATGGAAGTTTTTTGTGTGTCTCACGTCCATGAAACACAGCCAGACCAACACTAAACCATCCTGCACACCTAGAAAACTGATTGGAGGATTAACACAACAATCTGCACAACCTGAACCACAGAATTCAGCAGGTACGCGGTGGGGAGAGCTGAACTTGGGGAACGAGAAGCTGCGGGAAGGGAGGTGCTTTTGCAGGTGGAGAGAAGACAGAGACTGGGTTGGGGGGGGTAGAGAATATGGGAAAATACCCTTCCCCAAAAGCAGCTGGGGAGAAAGTGGAAAATTGGAAACAGCCGCAGAGACTAACTTTAAAAGGGAGAAAGGAGAGAGTTTAAATTCCATTAAGACTGTAAACAAGGGGAGTGCAGTCTGCAACTCCACAGCTCCATACCTGGCGGTGCTCTGGTGGGAAGGGCGAATCCCCAGGAACAGAGTGGGGTCGAGGAGGTTCTCGGGCCACACGGGGCAAAGCGGTTGCACTGCTGGAAGGACATCTGGTAGAGAATGTTGAAGCCACCTGGTCCCAGCAGCCTCAGAAAACGGCGATATTCGTTGGTTCTGGAACAAGGTCGTTAAGGGTGAAGGCTGGTGCCAGATGTGTGTTGTGATTTTCCATAATCCCTGAAATGCTGCTACTACACTATCTCTTGAACTTTTTCTGGGGCGGGCTGGCACCTGGCCGTAGTCTCAGGGCACCGGCAGCAGCAGGGTCCAGCAAGCGTTCCTGGGTGCAGCCGACATTCAGCCCTTGCTCATTCGGCCACTGCTCGGTGAGACCCTCCCGCAGAGAGAAGGAACGGGTCAAAGCCACAGTCCTTCAGAAGTAAGGGGCCGGGGAAAACAGCCGCATCTGAGACAAAACTCGGGAGAGAGATACTGCCTGGGGCCTGGTCACGGAGAGTGAAAAAGCGGGGAGTGGATGAGAGCTGAAGACAGAGGAGGAGTGCATGATTGCTGATCCCAGGAAAACAGACTGGGTAGCTGGGTGCCACCATTTTCACCTCTGCCGCGCATGCGCATACACACCTGGGAGCGCCGCAACAATCCACCCCAGTAGGCTAGCAGCACCATCTAGTGGAGAGCAGAGCTGTTACACTGAGCCCCGCCCAAATGGGCCAATTTCGCTCTTGAAGAACACAAGTCTCACCCACGGACTATAAAGCACTACATAGACTTCTAGGGGAAAATGAAACAATTTCAGTCCTGTTTCAATCTGTTAGCAGGTTCATCTATTCAATTTTCTTTCTTTTTTGTTTTTTTTCTTTTTCTATTTCTCTTTTACACTTTTCATTTTCTTGAATACAGAAAAAATGCATTTTTATTTTCAATTTTTATTAAAAATATTTTTCTTTAATTTTTATTACTATATATTTTACTTTTGTGTAAATTTTTTCAAATTCTATTTTACTTGCATCATTTTTCTTTAGTCTACTTCAGTGTATTCACCTTTTCACATTGGCAAACAATTTCCTTTTCTTTCTTCCTTTTTCATTTCTTTTCTTTTTCTTGAATGCAGAAAGAGAAAAACTTCATTTTTACTTTCAATTTCTATTAAAGTATTTTTATTTAATTTTCTTACTATATTGTTTGCTTTTATGTAAATTTTTTCAAATTCTATTTTACTTCCATCATTTTATTTTAGTCTAGTACCTTGTAGTCACTTTTTCAAATTTTCAAATTACTTCTTTTTTTCTTTTCTTTTCTTCTTTTTTATCTTTTTTTCTCTTTTTCATTTCTTTTTTCTTAAATACAGGAAAAGAAAAAAATCAGATTTATCTCTAATTTTTATTAAAAATATTTTTCTTTAATTTTTTGGTCTACTATATTCTTTACTTTTGTGTATATTTTTTCAAATTCTATTTTACCCCCATCATCTCATTTTAGTCTACCTCTGTGTATTCATTTTTTCAAATTCTCAAACGATTTCCTTTTTTATTTTCTTTTACCCCCTTTTTGTCCTCTAATCTGTCAAACCACTTTCAACACCCAGACCAAAACACACCTAGGATCTAGCATCATGTATTCGATTTTTGTGTGTGGGTGTGTTTTTATTTTTTAATTTTAATATTTGTTTATTTTAATTTTTTATTTTAATTTTTCTACCTCATTAATTCCTTTTCTCCCTTCAAAATGACAAAATGAAGGAATTCACCCCAAAATAAAGAGCATGAAGAAATGACAACCAGGGATTTAACCAACACAGATACAAGCAAGATGTCTGAACCAGAATTTAGAACCATGATAATAAGAATACTAGCTGGAGTCAAAACTAGATTAGAATCCCTTTCTGCAGAGATAAAAGAAGTAAAAAATAGGCAGAATGAAATTAAAAATGCTATAACTGAGCTGCAATCATGGATGGATGCAGTGGCGGCAAGGATGGACAAGGCAGAACAGAGAATCAGCGATATAGAGGACAAACTTACAGAGAATAATGAAGCAGAAAAAAAGAGGGAGATGGAGGCAAAAGAGCACGATTCAAGAATTAGAGAAACCAGTGACTCATTAAAAAGGAACATCAGAATCATAGGGGTCCCAGAAGAGGAAGAGAGAGAGAAAGGAGTAAAAGGGTTATGTGAGCAAATCATAGTGGAAAACTTTCCTAACCTGGGGAAAGACACAGACATCAAACTCTAGGAAGCACAGAAGACCCCCTTTAGATTCAACAAAAACCAACCATCAACAAAGCATATCATAGTAAAATTCACCAAATACTCAGGCAAGGAGAGAATCATGAAAACAGCAAGGGAAAAAAGTCCCTAACCTACAAGGGAAGACAGATCAGGTTTGCAGCAGACCTATCCACAGAAACTTGGCAGGTCAGAAAGGAGTGGCAGGATACATTCAATATACTGAATCAGAAAAATATGCAGCCAAGAATTCGTTATCCAGCAAACCTGTCATTTAAAATAGAAGGAGAGAAAAAAATTTCCCAGACAAACAAAAATTAAAGGAGATTGTGACCACTAAACCAGCCCTGCAAGAAATTTTAAGGGGGACTCTCTGAGGGGAGAAAAGATGAAAAATAACTAACTAACTAAATAAATAAATACCAAAAGCAACAAAAATTAGAAAGGATTAGAAAGGACCAGAGAACACCACCAGAAACTCCAACTCTACAAGCATCATAATGGCAATAAATTCATATCTTTCAGTACTCACTCTAAACATCAATGGACTCAATGCTCCAATAAAAACACACAGGGTAACAGAATGGATAAGAAAACAAGATCCATCTATATGCTGTTTACAAGGGACCCACTTTAGACCTAAAGACACCTTCAGATTGAAAATAAGAGGATGAAGAACCATCTATCATGCTAATGGTCAACAAAAGAAAGCCAGAGTAGCCATACTTATATCAGACAATCTAGACTTTAAAATAAAGACTGTATCAAGAGATGCATAAGGGCATTATATCATAATCAAGGGGTATATCCACCAAGAAGACCTAACAATTGTAAACATTTATGTGCCAAATGTGGGAGAACCCAAATATATAAATCAATTAATCACAAACATAAAGAAACTCATTGATAGTAATATCATAATAGTAGGAGACTTCAACACCCCACTCATAGCAATGGACAGATCATCTAATCAAAAAAATCAACAAGGAAATAATGGCTTTGAATGACACACTGGACCAGATGGACTTAAAAGATATATTCAGAACATTTCATCCTAAGCAGCAGAATATACATTCTTCTCCAGTGCACATGGAATGTTCTCCAGAATAGACCAAATACTGGGACACAAATCAGCCCTAAGTAAGTACAAAAAGGTCGAGATCATACCGTGCATATTTTCACACCACAATGTTATGAAACTCAAAATCAACCACAAGAAAAAATTTGGAAAGGTAACAAATACTTGGAAACTGAAGAACATCCTATTAAATAATGAATGGGCTAACCAAGAAGTTAAAGAAGAAATTAAAAAGTATACAGAAGTCAATGAAAATGATAACACCACAGCCCAAAACCTCTGGGACGCAGCAAAGGCAGTCATAAGAGGGAAGTATATAGCAATCCAGGCCTTCCTAAAGAAGGAAGAAAGATCTCAGATACACAATCTAGCCTTACGCCTTAAGGACCTGGAAAAAGAACACAAATAAAACCCAAAACCAGAAGAAGACAGGAAACAATAAAGATTAGAGCAGAAATTAATGCTACCAAAACCAAAAAAGCAGAACAGATCAATGAAACCAGAAGCTGGTTCTTTGAAAGAATTAACAAAATTGATAAACCACTAGGCAGTTTGATCAAAAAGAAAAAGGAAAAGACCCAAATAAATAAAATCACGAATGAAAGAGGAGAGATCACAACCAACACACCAGAAATACAAACAATAATAAAAGAATATTATGAGGAATTATATGCCAATAAAATGGGCAATCTGGAAGAAATGGACAAATTCCTAGGAACATATATACTACCAAAGCTGAAACAGGAAGAAATAGAAAACGTGAACAGACCCAGAACCAGTAAGGAAATCGAATTAGTAATAAAAATCTGCGGGGCGTGGGTGGCGCAGTCGGTTAAGCATCCGACTTCAGCCAGGTCACGATCTCGCGGTCCGTGAGTTCGAGCCCCGCGTCGGGCTCTGGGCTGATGGCTCAGAGCCTGGAGCCTGTTTCCGATTCGGTGTCTCCCTCTCTCTCTGCCCCTCCCCCGTTCATGCTCTGTCTCTCTCTGTCCCAAAAATAAATAAACGTTAAAAATCTGCCAAAAAACAAGAGTCCAGGGCCAGATGACTTTCCAGGGGAATTCTACCAAACATTTAAGGAAGAGTTGACACCTATTCTCTTGAAGATGTTCCAAAAAATACAAATGGAAGAAAAACTTCCAAACTCTTTCTATGAAGATAAATCATTACTTTGATTCCAAAACCAGACAGAGACCCCATTAAAATGGAGAACTGTAAACCAATATCCGCGATGAATATGGATGCAAAAATCCTCAACAAGATATTAGCCAACCGGATCCAACAATACATTAAAAAATTATTCACCACCACCAAGTGGGATTTATACCTGGGATGCAGGGCTGGTTCAATATCCACAAAACAATTAACGTGATTCATTACATCAATAAAAGAAAGGACAAGAACCATATGATCCTCTCAATAGATGCAGAGAAAGCATTTGACAAAATATAGCATCCTTTCTTGATAAAAACCCTCAAGAAGGTAGGGATAGAAGGAACAAACCTCGAGATCATAAAAGCCATATATGAACGACCCAATGCTAATATCATCCTCAATGGGGAAAAACTGAGAGTTTTCCCTCTAAGGTCAGGAACAAGAGAGGGATGTCCATTCTCACCACTGCTATTCAACATAGTATTGGAAGTCTTAGCCTCTGCAGTCAGACAACACAAAGAAATAAAAGGCATCCAAATAGGCCAGGAGGAGGTCAAACTTTCACTCTTGACAGATGACATGATAGTCTATATGGAAAACCCAAAAGATTCCACCAAAAAACTGCTAGAATTGATTTATGAATTCAGGAAAGTTGCAGGATATAAAACCAACACACAGAAATCGGTTGCATTTCTATACACCAAAAATGAAGCGATGGAAAGAGAAATCAAGGAATTGGTCCCATTTAGAGTTGCAAAAAAAAAAAAACCCCATTAAATACCTAGGAATAAATCTAACCAAAGAGGTGAAAAATCTATATGCTGAAAACTATAGGAAGCTTATGAAAGAAATTGAAGAAGACACAAAAAAATGGACAAAGATTCCATGCTCCTGGATAGGAAGAACAAATATTGTTAAAATGTTGATACTACCCAAAGCAATCTACATATTCAATGCAATCCCTATCAAAACAACACCAGCATTCTTCACAGAGCTAGAACAAATAATCCTAAAATTTGTATGGAACCAGAAAAGACCCCGAAGAGCCAAAGCAATCTTGAAAAAGAAAACCAAAGCAGGAGGCATCACAATCCCAGACTTCAAGCTATACTACGAAGCTGTAATCATCACGACAGTATGGTACTGGCACAAGAACAGACACTCAGATCAATGGAACAAAATAGAGAACCCAGAAATGGACCCACAAACGTATGGCCAACTAATCTTTGACAAACCAGGAAAGAATATCCAATGGAATAAAGACAGTCTGTTTGGCAAGTGGTGCTGGGAAAACTGGACAGCGACATGCAGAAGAATGAACCTGGACCACATTCTTACACCATACACAAAAATAAACTCCAAATGGATGAAAGACCTCAATGTAAGACAGAAAGCCATCAAAATCCTCGAGGAGAAAGCAGACAAAAACCTCTTTGATCTTGGCTGCAGCAACTTCTTACTCAACACGTCTCTGGAGGCAAGGGAAACAAAAGCAAAAATGAACTATTGGGACCTCATCAAAATAAAAAGCTTCTGCACAGCAAAGGAAATAATCAGCAAAACTAAAAGGCAACTGACAGAATGGGAGAAGATATTTGCAAAGGACATATCAGATAAAGGGTTAGTATCCAAAATCTATAAAGAACTTACCAAACTCAACTCCCAAAAAACAAACAATTCGGTGAAGAAATGGGCAAAAGACATGAATAGACACTTCTCCAAAGAAGACATCCAGATGACCAACTGACACAGGAAAAAATGCTCAACATCACTCATCATCAGGGAAATACAAATCAAAACCACAATGAGATACCACCCCACACCTTTCAGAATGGCTAACATTAACAACTCAGACAACAACAGATGTTGGCAAGGATGAGGAGAAAGAGGATCTCTTTTGCATTGTTGGTGGGAATGCAAGCTGGTGCAGCCACTCTGGAAGACAGTATGGAGGTTCCTCAAAAAACTAAAAATAGAACTACCCTACGACCCAGCAATTGCACTACTAGGCATTTATCCAAGGGATACAGGTATACTGTTTTGAAGGGACACATGCACCCCAATCTTATAGCAGCACTATCAACAATAGTCTAAGTATGGAAAGAGCCCAAATGTCCATTGATGGATGAATGGATAAAGAAGGAGTGGTATATATATATATATATATATATATATATATATATATATATATATAATGGAGTATTACTCGGCAATCAAAAAGAATGAAATCTTGCCATTTGCAACTACGTGGATGGAGCTGGAGGGTATTATGCTAAGTGAAATTAGTCAGAGAAAGACAAAAATCCTATGACTTCACTCATATGAGGACTTTAAGAGACAAAACAGATGAACATAAGGGGATGGAAGCAAAAATAATATAAAAACAGGGAGGGGGATAAAACAGAAGAGACTCATAAATATGGAGAACAAACTGAGGGTTACTGGAGGGGCTGTGGGAGGGGGGATGAGCTAAATGGGTAAGGGGCATTAAGGAATCCACTCCTGAAATCATTGTTGCACTATATGGTAGCTAATTTGGATGTAAATTAAAAGAAATAAAAAATTAAAAAAAAAAAACCAGATAAGACACTGCAGACAAAAAGAATCAATGAATATGAAGGCATAACAATATAAACCATTTAAAATAAAACACAGAGAGGAAAAATGACGGAAGAAAATGAACCCAGCATAGGTCAGCAGTAGAATAAAACAAGCAGTTTAATTTATGTGTAGTTAGGTGTGGGCATAGAAAAAATTCCTAAAGAAATAATGGCTAAAAATGGTGAAGACTGTACACTCACTGATTTAAAAACTCAGTGAATATGAATAAGAGAAAACCACACCAAACATTATAATCAAATTGTTGAAAACAAGTAGCAGAAAGAAAATCTTAAAAGCAGCAAGGGGGAAAAAGAATCATTATACATAGATGAACAAAGTACAAATTATTTCTTTTCAGAAATTTTGCAGGTGAAAAGACACAGTGGTAACTCCATTAAAATTCTGAATGAAAAAAAATCTACCAACATGGAATTTTGTGTCTGGAAAAAGTATGTTCCAAAAATGAAGGTAGAGTAAAGGGTTTTTTAGACAAATAAATGCTAAGAGAATTAATTATCAGCAAACTTGTACTCCTATTAACTTCAAGTTAAAAAAAAACATGATACCAGATGAAAATTTGGATTGATATAAAGGAATGAAGAGCACGGGAAATTCTAAGTATGTGTACACATTGTATAAAATATATTTTTCCTCATTTTTAATTTATTTTAAACAAATATAATAAAACTATAATATGTGAAGAAATGAAATGTATGAAAGAGTAAAGAGGCAGAATGGGAAAATTTACATGATGCATTTTAATATTATTTGGTATTGATACAGAAAAATTATATAGTAAATACTAGAGAAATCACTAAAAACATAAAACAAAGATGTGTACTAATAAACCAATAGGTAGAGTTTAAAAAAATCAAATGCAACACAGTAGATATTTCTTTTGGAGAAATATTGTTTTTAAGAGTTTCAGAAGACATTAACAGTGATTATACTTAGAGTAATAAACTCTAGGTGGAGATAGAAAAGTATTGTTTTACATTTCATTATATACTTTTTTGGTACTGAATGAATATTCTTTCAAGACTGGATGTATTTGTTTTACAGTTATTGTTTTATTTATTTTTAAAAGCTAGTTGTTAGCTGTACTTAATGGGCCATTTTGTTTTCTTCATACTTTTCTAACTTAAAAACTACTACTACTACTTATTTTATTTATACAGTTTTTTTTTTTCAACATTTATTTATTTTTGGGACAGAGAGAGACAGAGCATGAACGGGGGAGGGGCAGAGAGAGAGGGAGACACAGAATCGGAAACAGGCTCCAGGCTCTGAGCCATCAGCCCAGAGCCCGACGCGGGGCTCGAACTCCCGGACCGCGAGATCGTGACCTGGCTGAAGTCGGACGCTTAACCGACTGCGCCACCCAGGCGCCCCTATTTATACAGTTTTTCAAAAAATGTTTCTTTGTTTTTGAGAGAGAGAGAGACAGAACGTGAGCAGGGGAGGGGCAGAGAGAAGGGGAGACACAGAATCCAAACCAGGCTTTATTCAGTCTCTGAGCTGTCAGCACAGAGCCCTACACAGGGTTCAAAGTCACAAACCATGAGATTATGACCTGGGCCAAAGTCAGACGCTTAACTGACTGAGCCACCCAGGTGCCCCCATAATTATTATTTAAAATGCATATTAAAATAATTACCCACATCTCACATTTTGACACTCAAAAGAGTGTAACAAAGCAAATTATAGTCCTCCTTTAAATGTTAAAATTCTATGTCATTTATGAATAGATTTACCTGAATAATTTTTCACTTTTATATGCATTTGTTGATCTTCTACTCAATACTTTTCTTTTTACGAGATACCCAAAAGTAAAATAATATAAAAGATTGCATGTGTAATTTAACGAAATATTACAAAGTATTATTTGTCCATAAAACATAATAAAATTAAGTTTGAATTAAACAAAGTCTACTGAATTACATATGAAACATCCATTTACCATTCTGAAGCTACTTCCTGGGAAAGCACATGTTTTCAGATGACCACCATAAAGCTTTCCAAGAAATGTGTAATTAACAAGGATCTGTTCCATTCCAGCATCCATTTGGTAAGGGAAAAACCACAATGGGAGCTCTAGAATCTAAATGCCATTTTAATGGAAAGAGTATTATCTTGGGTATATTTCCTGCTTTGATACCACATCCAATTTTGATAAATGCTTCTGTTTCGTCTCTACATTTACAATGACATATAAACCCGTAATACAAAGAGACAATATTTGATTTGATATAATATATTACAGTAACTAAATTTTTATGATGGTTTCATCAGATCACATGGTTGCAAATGGAAATAAGTATGCGAAATGCTATTTTAATAGACCAAGGTATAAATGCTAAATCATTATAAGTAGAATTATAAAGCACATAGCAACTCTTAATTTTTCTCTTTGCACAGAAAATGAAGACACTTTTTTGTTTTTCTTTAGTTTACCTCTTGTTCATAAGAGGGCTTAGAGAAGTATGAATGTTGCCAATGGACAATTGTTGTGTAGGTCTGTTTCCAGACTTCCTTCTCCAATTAAGTTCTGAGGGAAGAAAGTTTAAAAAAAAAACGGTAATAGGTTCTAGGACAACATTATAAAGTATAAATATTTTTTTTTCAACGTTTTTTTTATTTTTATTTTTGGGACAGAGAGAGACAGAGCATAAACGGGGGAGGGGCAGAGAGAGAGGGAGACACAGAATCGGAAACAGGCTCCAGGCTCTAAGCCATCAGCCCAGAGCCCGACGCGGGGCTCGAACTCCCGGACCGCGAGATCGTGACCTGGCTGAAGTCGGACGCTTAACCGACTGCGCCACCCAGGCGCCCCTTTTTTAAAATTTTTTTTTCAACGTTTTTTTATTTTATAAAGTATAAATATTGTTGGCACACAATGTTACCATTTGCTTCAGCTGTACAACATAGTGGTTCCATGAGTCTATACATTATGCTATGCTCACCACAAGCCCAGCTACCATCTGTCACCATAAAAAACTATTAAAATACCAATGAATATATTTTCTAGGCTGTACCTTTCATCCCGGTGACTGTTCATTCCATAACTAGAAGCCTATATCTCCGAGCCTATATTGCCGAGTTTCTTCCTATTACTGATTAACATTTTACTGTATGAATGAACCAGAGTTTGTTAATCTGGATACCAACTGAAGGGCCTCTGAGATGCTTCCACTTTTCAGCAATTATGAATAAAGATGCTCAAACATTCATACAGGTTTTTGTGTAAACCTAAGTTTAATTTCTCTTGGGTAAGTACCTAGGAGTGAAATTGCTGGGTCATAAATATTTAGACATAGCACAAACTAGCACACAGTTTTCTGAAGTGGACATTACGATTTTACATTTTCACCAGTAAGGTTGAGAGTTCTAATTGCTCTCTGTCCTCGTGAACACTTGATATTATCAGTATTTTTAAACCAAGTTAATAGGCATGTAATGGTATCTCATTTTGGTTTTAATATGTATTTCCTTGATGTTGAGCATTTTGTCATGTGCTATTTGGATTCATATCATCTTTGATGAAGTGTCTATTCAAACTTCCATCTCATTTTTTAAAAAGGGCTGTTTGTATTCTTATTGAGTTTTTAGAAATCTTTATGTATTCCAGGTCAAGTCCTTTGTCAGATAGATAATTGGCAAATATTTTCTCCCAGTGTGTGTCTTGTTCTTCATTCTCTTAACAGGGCAAAGTTAATATGTTGATAAGGTCAATTTATAATTTTTTTTTCTTTTACGGATGGTGCTTTTCTTTTGGTGTATCTAAAATCCCTTGTCTGGTGTTACCCAGTCACAAAGTTTCTCTTTTCCTCTCCTATAAGTTTAGTTTTTTAGCTTTTCCATTTATGTCTATGTATTATTTTGAGTTAATTTTCATATAAGGTGTGAGGTATGTACAGAGTTCATTTTTTTGGCATATGTGTATTTAATTGTTCCACCACCATTTGTAAAATAGGCCATTATTTCTACATTAACTTGGCTTTGTACTTCTGTCAAAATCAATTGACCGTATATGTATGGGTCTATTTCTGCACTCTTTATTCTGTTCCATTGACCTATATGTCTATTCTTTCACCAATGCTACACTGCTTTATTACTCTGGCTTTTATCAGAAGTCTTGCAATCAAATCATGCTCAGCCTGAATGCTTTTATTTTTATTTTTTAAGAAATTTGTTCTTTCTCATTCCTTCAGCTTTCCATATAAAATTTATAATCAGTTTGTCAATATCTGCAAAATAATTCTGCTGGGAATTTGGGCTTGTAAAGAATTTATTGATCAGTTTGGGGAGAAATGACCTTCTACTGATACTGAGTTCCCCAATTCATGAGCAACATGATTTATTTCTCTGTTATTTCAATCTTTGATTCTTTCTTCAACGTTTTGTAGTTTTGAAGATACTGATACTAGACCCATATGACCTTGTATTTTGTGATCAAGTTAAGCACACTTTTGAGTGGTAAGTGATTATTGGTCAATTTCCTGATATTATTTAATATAGATAATCATATCTAAAAATAGAGTTTTATTTCTTCCTCTCCAATCTGTACACTTTTTATTTCTTTTTATTGCTTGATTGCACTGCCCAGAATTTCCAGTATGATATTGAATAGAAGTGGAGAGAGTGGACATTCTCGCTTTGTTCCTGATCTTAGGAGGAAGACATCCAGGCTTCACCATTAAGTATTATGTTAGCCATAGATTTTAAAGTATAAATGTGTATATATATGAATGTATACTATGTTTTAGACGATTGTATTAGTCAGGGTTCTCCAGAGAAACAGACCTAATAGGAAGAGATTTATTATGAGGAATCATGAGATTATGGATGCTGAGAATCCTATGATTTGCCATCTCCAAAGCTGGAGATCTAGGAAATCTAGTGGTGCAATTAAAGTCCCAGACTGAAGGCCAGGGGAGCCAATGGTGTGAGTCCCAGCCCAAGGACAGGAGGAGACTGATGTCCCTCAAACAGACAGGCAGGAAGCAAAAGGGATGAATTTTCCTTTCCCCACCTTTTGTTTTATACAGGCCCTCAATGGATTGGATGATGCCCACCACACTGACAGGGGAGCAATCTAGTGATTGAAGACAGGGGTCCAGGATAAGTGAAGAGTGACCTGGGCTTTGGATGACCCAGTGAGCCAGGGGAGGAGACTAAAAAGTGCTCGTTTGGAAAGCTGTGAGGGAAGTGATGGCTACCACAGGAAGCCCAGGTTTCAGTAGCGGCGAAGGAGATGAATGGCATATCCCATGGAAAATTTTAAGGAAACGGAAACATTTCCTTGGAGTACCAGTGCATGGTAGTAATGAATAAGATAATCAACATCAAGGAGAAGACAAAGGGCGAAGGGGAGATCGAAACCAAATGGAAATGAGGATATGGAGGAAGTAGGTGACTTCGGCAGGAAGTTTGGAGATGGAAATAAAATAACAAAATTAAAGCTGAAAAATCTCCACCATTCAGTTGGATCTGTGGTTGGAGGCACTTCCTGGCGGATGCCACTTTGCTCCTCAGATGACTGTAAGGCCTTAATGCCTCAGCAGGAAGTCTGCCTCTGCTTTGCGGTGAGGTCACTAGCAATTTATTTCGCCTCTTGGAAAAGTCTTTCTTTGCTAACCAGCTAGTAACTACTACTGGTTCCTAAACTCCTCCCCCAAATTCTATAACCTCCTTCCCATCCATATACTGAACTTCTGTCATCCACAGATGTTTTGGTGCCACTTGGAGAACGAAACATCACCTCTGGAGGGTTGCGTGACTTCAGTAAATTGTTCAACCTCCCCCAGGTGAAGTTTCTTCAGCTGTAAAATGAAGTGACTGAGCTAGATGATCGCAAAGGGTCTTTGTGGCTCATTCTCTAATTGTATCCTTAGCATAATCATTTCTGTAAATCTGTTTTATACACATTTGGAGAATATAAATAACACAAGCGGCCTGGTGAATTACTCATCCAGCCCTTGATCGTGAACCAATTCCATGTGCATTATTACCAGATTCAGCAAGAGCTTGCAGACCAAACTATGAATATTGGAGAGATACTGCTCATGAGTAAATTGTGCGTTAGGAATTGTGGATAGGGAGGTGGAAGCTATGCTAAATCGTTCCAACCCAAATTATATTAACCAAACTGATGATTTTGGCATTGGCAATGAATGGCACCTGTTTTGCAATTGACGATTAAGACTCTGTAGTGGGGGCAGGGTGCATGAAATTCTGAACCTTTAAAACTTAATATAGAGGTACATCAGACGCAGACAGCATTTAGGGAGTGATTGTATAATGAGTGGGTAGAAACACAAAGATCAACATAATATTGTGGGAGCAACTCAGTTATTTGGGTTTTAACAAAGACACTCTAGGGACCCCATGAAATATTCTTTATGTTTATACTAAGACTGATATTTAGGTGTGGAGCTACTGGATTTAGAATATTGAGATGCTTTCAGGTATTTTGAATGTCCTCCCCAAATTCTCCATGCCTGGATCCCTTTTTTGGGACTTTCTGAACCTCCTTATGACTCGGCAACTAATAGTATAATATTTGCAATATCTTGTTCCCATGCATGACTGACACTGATATCCATGTGTCTGGGCTTTACAGGTGTTTACATACTTTGATTTCTAACTCTTGTCCATACTTGGAACCATTTTGTTTTAATTTTTTTTTGAAATTAGTTTCCAACATTAGAACATCAGGATATTTCAGGTAAAATTAAGATTTCCTATTTTTCTTGATAAATCAGAAGATCTGATGAGACAGGGTCTGTATGCCAACATGGTAACAGTTGTCTGGAGCTGCATCTTGCTGCCATCTCCAGATCAATGAGTAAGCAAACAAAAAACCTCAGACATTCTTGTGCTTTGTTTATAAGTAAAAAAAATAAAGGGAGGGTGACCTAAGGGAAGGTGGCCACACTTCCTGGTGTGCCTGCAAGAGTCCTAGTTTAGTCCTATTGATCTATAATTCATTAATATTATGCCCTTTGCCATAAAAAATGTCCTAGTGTAGATGAACAATTATATGGTTATGCTATCCAGAGGAATCGAATCTGTGTTCTCTGATGTAAGGAAAATGTAGGATTAGCTATAAAGAATTTATATGCTTAAGTCAAATTTTTTATTTGAGATATGATCATTTTATATACAAATTTTATTAAGTACCTACTAATTGCAGGGCGCTGTACTAGAATCTGGGGATAGAGTGAGATCAAGAAGAGAACATATAGAGGACAATCTGTGTTATGGGAACACAGAGAGGACAATCTAAACTTGTCTATACAAACCAGAGGGAGGCTTCCAGAAAGAAGCAGAGATCTGACGATGTTAAGGATTTCCCAGGTTGGAGGGGAATAGAATGGGAGAAAGATATTCTAGAGAAAGGGAATTACATAGATGATGTTCTCACCATAAGAATGTGTCAAGTTCAAAGACTGAGGAAAAATCTCTGTCATTCTACAATAGTCTGGACTAGGAGAAAGAAATGAGGAGTGGATTGGAGGTACAGGTGGAGACTTGCAAACCGTGTTAAAGAACTGATCATTTATCATAAGGGCAATGGGCAAAGATTTTGTCAGGGGAGTGACAGGACTATATTTGTGTTTAGAAAGATCACTCTAGATCAACTTGTAGAATGGCTGGGAAGGTCAGGAAGCAGTTGCAGTAATTCAGGGAGATAATGGTGGTATGGCCTAGAATAGAGACAGTTAGACAGATAAAAATGGGTAGACCTAAGAAGCAATTAGAGGATAAAATTGGCAAAGTGTAGTGGTCAACTAAATATTGGAGGTCAAATGTGGGGAGGAATGAAGGACTATTTCTAGACATCTAGCTTACAAAATGAAGTGGATGGAATTTCCTTTCATTGAGATGGGAAAGACTTGAAAATAAAATAGATCTGGAGGGGGAAAAGTCAGTCAGTTTTGGACAAGCTGAGTGTGGAGTGCTGAGAGACACTCAGGAGAAGAAGTCCAATAAGAAGTCATAGATATTAGACTGTATGGCAAAAGAACAGGCTGGGGATGTAGATTTCATCTATGGATGAAAACTATCTTGATACATTTTTTACACAGAAACAATCATGATACAGTGCATTCAGGGTTGTAATGGAATATATTAAGTACAAGCAGAACATTATTCGATTAGACAAATACATACTGAGTATTTATTATGTATAAGACACAAGGAAAATATTTTCAAGAAAAATTGGCTATAAAAATTAGATTACACAATCATTAGTAGAGGTTGTGGGGTTGAGAGGGTTTTGCTTGTTTGTTTTAAACAATTGACACATTGATCATGTTTAAATGTTGATGGAAAGAAACCAGTAGAAAGTGAGAGGGTGAAGATCCCACTGAGCAAGCAGAAAGAAGAACAGGTAAAAGGAAGCTGGGAGGAGTTGAGAAAATAAAATTAGCAGCAACTCCAGACATTGAGTTAAAACTCTTTTTTCTTTCTTTCTTTTTTTTTTTTTTATTTAGAGGGACTGTCTCCTGTTAATTATGAACTACGTGATTAGCTTTTAAACTAATACAAGGCACAAACAGTCTCTAGTGCATTCAAAATCCATTTACAAACAACCCATTCCCCTGTCAAAAAGACATTTCTTCATCTGAGCTTGTCTTCTGGGTCACCAAATTAATGACATCTTCAATACTTTTTAAAGTTAAGTATGTTCACTTGGAATATTGCTAGGTCCATTAACAGTAACTCTCCCTACCCACCCTGCCCCCACCCTCAGTTTATGTCCTTGAAAGGTAGCTCTCAGATTTTGTCAGGACAATCTCTTTAATGTTCACATCACCTGCTCTTACCACTAGCTTCTGAATTCTTATTAAATTAATCTGACATCATTGTGTAGGACCAATACACACACACACACACACACACACACACACACACACACACTAAAGCTATGGAATTCAAAGGATCTTTCTTTGTTCCTAAAAGGCCAGAGGTAGGATTTAAATTATTAACTGATTGTTGTTCTTATTTAGGCACTGAAGGGTGGCTTCATTTTTCTGGAAACTAACAGACTCAACAGCTCCAAACATCTTAGGCAAGACATCAAATGAAGGGAAAAAAAGAGAATAACTTGACTTTTATGTTTAGCCATTTCTTTCAAGGAACTCACAGGACATCACATGCATGAACTCATTAATACCTGAGAATTTTCTCATACTATCAAAAGCATTTCATAGTTAGAACAAGGAGATATTTGGGTAGTCTTAGGAAAGTTTATCAGTAAAAGCCCAAACTAGAACAAGAATCCTTAACTCCTTTGGTGGTCTAACATTTGTTATGTTGTATGAGAAAGTTTCCATTCTATGGGGTTCCTGGATGGCTGAGTGGGTTGAGCATCCGACTTCGGCTCAGGTCATGATTTCGCAGTCCGTGAGTTCAAGCCCCGCGATGGGCTCTGTGTTGACAGCTGAGGGCCTGGAGCTTGCTTCAGATTCTGTGTCTCCCTCTCTCTCTGCCCCTGCCCGACTCACACTGTCTCTCTCAAAAATAAATAAGCAAAAAAATCTTTAAAAGAAAGTTTCCATTCTAGAACATAATTATCATTACAAAAAAATAATAAAAAAATCTGGTAATTTGAATAAAACATCACTGAGTCATTGAAAAGTAATCACATCTTTGTTGTTTGTTTAGAGTCTTCTGAAACAGCATACAAACAGTTCCTATTTTCTGGTGTGTCTGTTCTTATCAGACCCCTATTCTCCTATGTAGAAGGGAAGTTTCTCGAATCATACTGATGTGGATTCCATTCACATAGCTTGGCCACTATGGGATCTTGGATCTTTTTATTTAAGCTCAGTTCTTTCATCTATAAAATGGAGAATAATAATCTCCTATACATTTTCCATTAACATTAAATAAGATTATTATAGGGTGTGACACATGGTGGGGACTCCATTATGACTTGTTTTTCCTCTTTCTTCAAAATGGAAATTAAACTTTCAGGCTAATGCACACTCTACCCTCCCTGAATTAGTCCCTTCCATTGTGCCACAGATAATCCCTGCCCCTTACATATTCCCAAATCCACATTCCCTACCCTACTCCGTATCTGATTCTTTTATCTTTTGGCTTTTATGTAGTGTCTGTATAAAGAAAGTAGGGAATATTACTTTTAGGAAACCAGAGCTCAATTTACTAAAACCAATCACTTTCATCTTTCTAAAGGCATTTCAGCAGTAAGAGGTCATGTCTCTATTAAGGTATACCATATCAATAAACCAAAAAGAAAATTTTTGTTCAGAATTTAAAATTTTTAACCAGGAGGGTTACATAATACTCTATTTGTTATGTTGATTTGACACTGATTTTAAATTCTGGAAATATATAGTGAAGAATTCAGAGATGGATTTGTAAATTATCCATACTTTCTCCAGCTTCTTCCCACCTCCTCCCCCCACCACAGGATTGTGGAAAATTGATTCAGGGAAATCATTTTTGGGTGATTTCCAAATTTATAGAATGATTGCTTTGACAAATGAGGGCTTTTTTTTCTGACTTATATTGAAAGGTATTAATTTTACTTTTGAAATATGATCTCTTAAGATGGAAAACCAGGTTACCAAGAAAGGGATGATGAGTTATAGGTAATGGTAGAACCAGCACAATTCCTGAATATCTTTACATTTCTAGAAGCTATCAGCTCTTACTGATGGCCTTTTCCAGTATGGAAAGTGTTTAAAACTATCTATATTCATCACAGCTCTTATTACAGGGTGGGAAAAGAGGTATATTTCTACCTGTAACACCTGTACATCCACTTAATGTATTTGTTGAACTCATTCAATAATGCTGTTGAATAATTTGAAATCATTGCTTTATCTTCAAAACATATGCAGACACTTAATTATAGTGCACAGTGATTTGGTGGTTTTGTTTTGATAAATAACTTGCCAATCAGGGGATGAAAACCTGAAAATTTAAGTCCCAAACGGCTTATAGTATGGAAAAATGACTAATTTATAAAAAAATGTTTGCAACAATTACACAAACACTTGACTTAGTGATTAGTTTCAGACAATCATCTGCTTTAAGGAAACATGCATTTGTCTAATTTCTCACCATGTTA